>NC_142032.1:44408457-44708457 GCF_982192425.1 Myodes glareolus
TGGCCTCTAGCACACTGGCCCCCCGCCACGAGACACACCCCTAACCCATGAGCTCTGTGGCTCCTTTCTGTGGTCTTCAGTGTCCTTTGATTTCTGTCAAGTTTTAGCCTAGACTCTAGACTGGCAGGAAATGGATTGAGAATGGGAGGAGGTCCGCAGGGGCGGCCCTTGTTTAGGAGACCCTCCCGAATCCTAGCACACACACACACACACACACACACACACACACACACCCTGCTCCATCGCCCCATACTCAGTCCCAGGGACTCCTCTCTCCTCATGCCCAGACCTCAGACAGCTAGGGACCGTGTGTTGTCCTTCCTGCTTTCTGTGCTGCTTATCTGTTTACTTGTGACACAGAGTCTTTCTATGTAGTCATGGATGATCTAAAATGCACTACGTAGCCCAGGCTGGCTTTGAACTCACAGAGATCTGCCTGCCTCTGCCTCCCTAGGGCTGGAACTAGAAGTGCATGCTACCCAACCTGGCCATTTATTTATCTATGCTTGTTTATAAAAGAATTTCCACCAATGATCTGTTTGATCCAAGGATGTCACCTCTGAAAGGAGCGTTTTTAGGACAGCAGCAATTCATTGTCCTTTCATCCCTGTAAATTCCTAAAGGACAACTTAAGTGATATCATGATGCCTCTATAGCAGTGGTTCTCAACCTGTGGGTCACAAGCCCTTTTGGTGTTTAAAGACCCTTTCACTGGGGTCACCTAAGACCATCGGAAAATACGGATATTTACCTTACAATTTATAACAGTAGTAAAATTACAGTTATGAAGTAGCAACAAAATTAATTTTAGTCCCCATTTTGCCTGGCCGTCACGCATAAAACCTTGGATTGCATCCCCAGCATTGGAAGAAAAAAGTACTTCTGTCAGCCAGATACATTCATAGCCACAGTCACAGTACTTGGGAGATGAGGCAGAAAGTTTGTGATTTTGTGGCCAATATCAGGCTGCATACTGAGACCCTATCTTAAAACAGGAAAACAAACAAAGCAAAGAACAAAAAAGAATTTGAGGGACGAAAAGGATGGCTCGGCAGTTTGAAACACGCCCTACTCCTCAAGTGGACCCGACTTCAGATCCCAAACTTCATGTGGGGCAGCTAACAGCTACTTCCAGCTTCAGCTCTAGGAGGTCCAACACCATCCTTTGGCCTCTGTGGCCACCCCTACACATGGGATACATACACACACACACACACAGAGAGAGAGAGAGAGAGAGAGAGAGACATGCACACATAAGCAAAAATAATTCGAGTTGCATCCTCCCTCTTAACAAAGGAACCATTGTGACTGCATATTGATAAAACTAATTTGTGTTCCTGGAAACTTGGTTTAAAGAAGAAAATAAACTCCTTTTCCTACCAAACAGAATGGCTTCTGTTATACTGCACTTGTATGATAACCTCATGCTTCTGACTTCCTGACATGCACACCTTTATTTTCTCAGCTAAGACATCCTTTATCTGTGTGCACTGTATTTATAACAACTTATAAACACAAAAGTATTTTTCTGAACATTTTCTTATTAATTATTCAAATTATTTTAAACTATTTTAATAAAATTATATACCTAGATACACAGTCATGAATTTAGATGAATAAATGTTATTGCATTGTTTTGCTTTTTCATGGCTCTGTGGTGCTCATTCTCCCATCTGTTATGGTATTGGTTAAATCAGGTAGGTCTTCTGCCTTCCCGTGCCTTCTGTTGACCTGGCCAGGTAAGTTGTGGTATGACCATGCTTTTGACCTGTAGAAAAACCTCTCAGTCTCTGAAAGAGGGAGTGTGCTGAGGATAACTGATACAGTCTTCATTCTTCTGGGCATCTTCTTTCCCTAAGGCCTAGGTGTGAGTCTAACGGCTCACACTAAGGTGAGACAGACTTCATGCAAATGCTAGAGAAAGCATGGACAGAATCTTAGTTTATGTTGCTGGGATTATGTCTACATTCTTTTAGGTTCTTTTTGTTATTTCTACAGTCTAGGTTTTCAAAGTATTGTGATGGGAAGTCAGAGGTGGACGAGCAGACCCGGCTGCCCATTAGTGATAGCACCTGGGTCACTCTCTGGTATTGACTCTGATTCTTGTTTTCTGAGGTGGGGAGGGGGTGTCTTTCTGTGTAGACAACATTGTACTTTTACAGTTCAAAGAACAAAAAGAAATAAATATTGAGCTTGGTTCGTCAGGCTATAATATTCTGTTCTAAGGATTCAAGATCAAGAAGAGTGTACTATGGCTAGTCCAGATCCTTTATTCTCACCATATTTGGCTTTCTAAATGAGCTACTTTCACAAAGCGGTGCCCGAAATACTGACAGTAACAACCTAATGCCAGAAAGGTTGATTTTGGCTCTATGGGGAAAGAGCAGTAGAGTGCTTCTGTCCATCATGGAGGCTGGGGCCAGGACTCTTCTCATCTCATCAACCCAGTTCCTTGTAACCTGCAGAGACCCACCTTGTGTGTCCTATTTGAGTCAGCCACACCCCCACCTCCTGCAGGTTCCACGGCCTCCCCAAATAGAGCCATCAGCCGGGGAACAAGTGCTTAAACACGAGCCAGTCAGGGTTGTCTTAGATTCAGACTACAACCATTTCACACCTTTCTCCTTACACCTTATGGCCCTGGGGAAAGGCTCATCCTTCAGTAGCTGTGTGGCTTTATTCTCATATGCTAAGTGGAAGGTGATGGGTTTGCTGTAGATATCCATCAGTAGGATTTTAAATTGAGTTTTTTCAATTCTTAGGAATTTAGCTGCCAAAGAGCAAAGATGTGCTTTGCCGCATTCATCAGTGCTCGCCTCCGCTGCTGTTCGCTGCATTATTTAGGACTTTAAGGGACTCTTGCAGCTATTTTAAGCTACTGGTTTTGATGTAAAAAGTGGCCCTGTTCTTAGCATTTTGAGTAATGGTGAGTTGATCTGATTATAAGAAGTACGATAGAACACTACTGCCTTTACAGACAGTGGGATTTGGCCTAGACTTCTTTATACGTTATGATTCTCAGGTTTCCAGTGACATTATTTAACAGCCGTCCTTTACAGTAGTTGTGAAGATTTAAAACAATATGTATTATATCGCTGTAATTCTCACATCTCTTCCATTTCATGTTTGTCTTTTCCTGATACATCTTTTATCACTGTAGAACATCACTAATTCTTGGTACCTCAGTTTCTCATTTGCTTCATAGGGAAATTTGTGTTGGTCTCACATTGTTGAAAAGTTCAACAAAGTTTGTAAAGCAGTCATAATTATGCTCAATTTGTAAATATTGAGCATTGTTAGTATAACATTGGTGTTCTTGATGTTTCTGTGGCCATTTTATTTTATTAAGGCAACTCTCTTACCTTTCCTCCCCAAGCATCTTAAAAGCAACATTTCATTAAACAGCGTCGCTTTAATCCAGCAGATACTTTGTTTTAATGGTCCTGACTGACCTGATTAATGGTTCTCCTCATCTGCAACCTGGGTTCCTGCATTCCCATATCTCTAATATTCTCTGTCTGTCAACAGGGACGGAGAGGCCTTGGCTCTGTGTTTGTCTGGGCATCAGGCAATGGTGGAAGGAGCAAAGACCACTGCTCTTGTGATGGCTACACCAACAGTATCTACACCATCTCCATCAGCAGTACGGCTGAAAGTGGAAAGAAACCGTGGTACTTGGAAGAGTGTTCATCTACACTGGCCACAACCTACAGCAGTGGAGAATCCTATGATAAGAAAATAGTATGTAACTTTTACGTGTCTATTACCATCCATTTCTTCAGTGTTCATGTTGAAAGTTAAGAGAGATCCATAAATGTGTAGAAGGAGCATATAGAAACAGCAGATCTGATTAGCTGATGGTACCAAGTAAATCACTGGGAACATTGGCAGTCTATTCCTTGAAAACGCTTCTCTGGATCATGATATTTGAGCGTTAACATAGTATTGATCATGACTAAGCTTCAGTTTTACTGAGAACAAATAAATGTATAAACAAATACATTTATGTTGATAACAGAAAGGGAAAAAAAGAATCAACATGAGATTCTCAGCTTAGTGCCGCTATCACTGACTTCTGATTCTGGTGTCTCATATAGCTAATTCGTTATGAACAAAAAAGTATATAGGAGAACTAAAATTCACACTTAAGATGTACATTTGCTTGTCTATTTCCATGGGCTCTAGATCTACAGACCAACCAACCACACCACATTGAAATTACCTTGAAGATATTCTTTCAGTAGTCTTTATTCACTAAACAATATAGTATTATAACTGTATGCATAGCCCTTATGTTATTTTGTATATTAAAGCCAACTAGAGATTGGTTAGTATTTAAGAAAGAATGTGCAGACATAAATATGTAAATATATGCCATTGTATTTTATATGTAGGACTTAAACATATAAGTCCTGCTTTAGGATTCCTGAAACCAATCCTTTGCAGATACCAGGGAACTGTATTTATCCAGTGTGTACTAACCCTACACCAGCTGTGCTTTTCTGGGTCTACTATAGTCTACTGAATGGGGAATTATGGAAGTGCAGTGACGTCCCCTATTCACCTGCCTGTCCTGCTATCTTGTAAAATGGCTATTCAGAATTCAGGTTACTAGATTGGCCTACCTAAGTTGAGCCATTTTCTAGGTCTAAGTCCTTCCTTATAATGTGAGGGTTTGGGAGTTTTTAGTTCACGGAGCCATTGCTAAAATAATTGGGGGAGACACGAGTCCATAAAAAACGCAACCCAGTGCTAACCCTTCTCAAAGTCTATGGAAACTGACTCTTAGAATGCCTGCCACAGCACTGCTAATTCTCAATGTCAAAGACTAGTCCTCTTCTCCTGACCATGGTTTTCCAAAGTATCTCAGGATTCCTCTTTCAAAGAGGACTCATGTCCTGCTGAGCTGTTTCACCTGATGTTTGAGGAGCCACACAGGGACAGATCACACTGTGAAGGGGCGTCTCATTTTTCTGTAGCAGTAGGGGAGCCACTGCAATGGTTCAGCAATTAAGAAAACTGGTTGCTCTTCCAGAAGACCTGGGTTTGGTTCCCAGCATTCACATAACAGCCCACAACCATGTTACTCAAATCCCAGGATATCTAGTGCCCTCTTCTGGCCTCTATGGGCACTGCATACTTATGGTACACAGACATACATTCAGGCAAAAGACCCATACACATAAAGTTAAATGTATACAAGTCCATGTCTCAGAACTTCCTGAATCAGTTATCAATGAACTAACTCTAAACAAAAAGTAAAGTGCATAAGGAGAAAGTGCAAGACTAGACATTTCTGGTTCAATTAAAACCTGATGCCACTCACCAAGATTTTGACTATTCATTATAGAACTGTAAACATCTAGAGACACCCTTTTGCTTTTCAGTAGAAAACTCTATCCCCTAACTTGTCACCCTTGACTGCCAGTGTCCCGTGACACCCATCTCTGCATCACAGAGTAACTGAGAAACTCCAGGATAAGATTCCCCCCATTTACAGCTCTAGAGTCTGAGGATCGGCAGCAAGCTCGTACTTCCTCTCAAGCATCTTATGACCTCTCCAGTCCTGTTGTTCCCTGTGCTGATCAGCTCCATAAATGCCTTTGCTAAAAGAAGCTTGTAGTCTAATGAACAAAATATCAAAACAGGAGGAAGTGTGCCCACATCCCTGACGGAACGCGTCACTTGGTCTGAGCAACTTTAGCATCATGTCTCTGAGGTTCACTCACTAGACCTTTTTCCTGAGCATCATTGTGTGTGTAACTGTGCAGCATTTGTCATGGCCCCATAAACACAGCCGTCAAGCACGTGTGAGCTCCAGATGTTTACATTTCTATAATGAAGTCAAAATCTTGGTGAGAGGAGAAAGTTTGGGGGTGGAACCTGAACAGCATGGCTGGTCGTCAGTGTCCTTCTGTGAGGTCTTATACTTTAGCTTCCTATCACAAACTGGATGCATATTTAACTCTTCCTTCTACGTACTTTGTGATTGCTCTCTTTCTCAAAGGGAATTTCCATTTATTAAGACTTAGAAATTTATTGTATGGGATGATGTCCTCAGACATCATAGAGGTAAAGGAAGTAACTCAGGAATTTCCTAATGGAGCTAACTGGTGTCTCGCCACCCTGGCTCACATTGGCCAATGGTTAGGGGACATAACAACTTGTGTAAAATCATAGGCTTAATTCTCGATCACAGTATTTCTGTAACGAAGAAATAATCTTTAAGGGCATTAGTTTCTCATTACAAAGGCCAAAAACTTGTTCATCTCTGCATTTCCTTCTCTTTACCTAGTTCTTCAATGCTTTTCTTAATGTTTCACCCTCAAATTACCCACAAAGGAAGATAAAATTTGGAAACTGTTTGAATTCAGCGTCTGACTTCACACTGACCACCTAGTGCTGAGCCACCCACTCCGAGTCTTGACCTCCTCCACTGTAAAATTGAGGTGACACCCACATGGTCCCAGAGATTCCCGTGAGACAGTGACAGCCTGAGTCTGAGTGCCTGGTGTGTGTGCGGCTCTGTTAGAGACTGGCATCGCTGCCCTTAGACCGTGCAGACTTCTGCACCCTGGAAGGTCTGTGGGTTGCATCTCTATCCACGGTGGTTCTCATTGCAATCTCCATTTTCCTAATCCGTAAAACCCTGCGGTCTGTTCCACCAACCCCATAAAGAAAGCCACTGTGATCGGGAACATGTTAACAGCCTGAACATGAGTGGAGCTGGCAGCAACGTCAGATTTTTATGGTCCAGCTGACCCCTTTTCCTTCCAGATGTCAGGATGATGAATAAGCCCACAGCGCGCCCAGGACCTTGCCACCGCCAGGCTTTGAACCTAGACGCCTGTGGTCTCTGGGTGATGCCTGCATCCTGTTAGTGGCATCCGTGATTGAGTGCTACAGTCATGACAGTGTCCTCTCTGCGCTGGGCCCCTCCCTTGAGCCATCCATTTCCTTCTGTCATTTCCCTCCTCTCCCGAAAAGCACAGCTGTCGTTCTTCATTCCTAAGAGCACTTTAGTGATTTGCACCGAGCCAGCCGCTCAGGAGCTGAGGGACAGGAGAGATCTCTCGTCTCCTTTGGGGAAAGGCACTTCGTTAAATAAACTTTACATACCTGGGACAAAAGGTCTTTTCATGATTTGCAAGCAGGAAAGCTTGCCCTGGGTTTCAAAATAGAGCGAGGCCCACACACCTGCGTGCCCTGCCATTGCTCGCAACTCAACAGTGGGTGCTGGTGTTACAGTCACACTCACATGGACCTGGGGCCTTATTCCAGCAAAGGAAGCATCCAGAATGTCAAGAGTCTAATAAGGAGCTCTTTTCTAAACAGAATGATCAGGAATGACTATTATTTATTTGTAACAAAAATCTCATTTAACCCAAGCTAATCCTATGGTGCTTCTGCCTTGGCTTTCCAAGTACTAAGATGACTTCTAGGACCTGCCACATCCCCTAAGCAGATATTTTTAAGGTTTATTTTTATTTTTTTTAATATGTGTATATATACACATAGCACAGGTGCCCTCAGAAACCCATATCAATTCCCCAGGATCTGGAATTATAGGGACTTATGAGCTACCTGGATGCTAGGAGCCATACCCAGGTTCTCTGCTAGATCAATGTAGTCTATTAACCACTGAGCCACCTCTCTGGCCCACTCTGACTAGCTAGTTTAAAGCCATGAATTGAAGTAATATGTTCCTTAACATAATTGTATACATAGCATTCTGTATCTCGTGTGACATATTTACAGTTATTATAGCATATCATAAGCATAACATTTGTGACCGTTCTAATGAGAACCTGGTACAGCACTCTGCACGTTGCCTGCAACCTTTCTCAACATCCTGAAAACCCTGTGTGCAAGGATCATCTTGTTCTATTCACAGATGAGAAAACAGAAACCTGAAAGGCTAGGAAAGAAGCATACAGCTGCTCTGTTGGGGGCGCCTAGGTTCCAGTCAAGCAGAATGAAGCCCAAGCCCATCTTTGGTGTACCATCATGCCCGACAATTCTCATGGCCATCCAGTATGGCGCTATGTAGGGAAGGGTGGTCGCTTACCTGGCCTTCTCTTAATAGCTGTTCACCACATTTTACCACCTTGCTCTTCCTAATTGAATCTCTGGCCTCTACCCTTTTCCTAATCCTCTCAGTCAGCCACACACTGACAAGATGGTGTCCCGGTGTGGTCAGAATCAGGCTGCGTCCTCTGCTGAGGCCTCCTTGTAGGAGCACCTTGCCTGGAGCCTCCCTTCGGCTAGGAGGAGCATGCCTCTGTGCTGTCTGCATGTGGGCTTGTTCCCTCCACCACCCTCTCCTCAGTCAGCCTCGCTTCCCAGTGTACTTAGCCTCACTTGACACCATTCTCTACATTCTTCATTTACTGTCTGATTTTCCTGCCAGAGTGGAAACTACTTGAGAACGAAGAGTCTGTGCTCTCTTGGCTAGAGCCAGGTTCCATAAGTGTCCGTGCAGAAATAACCATGTAAAAATAACCTTCATGGAAGGTAAACATTTATTGAAATAATTACTGTAGAAAATGGTCAAGTTTATGTGCGTAACAACCCATACAAGCTATCGAAATTTTGTCTTTAAATCTCACTGCTTCCATCGCTTCCCCCTATTGTGTTGTAGAACTAAAGCTCTATTCAGTCGTTCCTAAAAGGAAGTTATCTTTATTTTAGAACCTCTTCTGCCTTTGGCTACCCACCTGCCCCCAAGTCATTTGTCCTGCTGATTCAACTTTGGGCCCCTTTGCGTTCCTATTGGGAGAGGGTCTCTGAGCCATGTTTTGGCTAATAAGCATCCATGCTCTTCTTCTCATATCATTTTATTTATATGTGTTCAAAACGCCGCACATGCAGCCTGCAGTAGATCAGGGGTCACCACAGAGACCAACTCCAGAGAGATGAATTAGCCCACTGCACGTAAGGCTTCTAAGCACTCACTTCCTCCTGCAGAGAAGCCCTGCTCCCTTGCTCTCCAACCTCCTCCTGCACCCACTCCAGCCTCAAATGCAGTCACCGCCCACATCAAATCCATCTCCGCCATCGCCTCTGCTCTCTTCCATTGAGAAACTCTCATTTAAAAAGAGTCTCCTTCTTTCTGTTTCTTGAGTAAATAAATGGAAGAACAAGTCCAGAAATGTTCAGTAATGTGACCCACATTCTCCTCAGAACGTACCAAAGCGTACAGGAGTCCTGCTTGCTGGCAGGCTGGAGCACCAAGGCTGCTCTGCTGTCCCTGAGGTGACTGGAGGGCTGACTATGTTGCTCTTGTCTTCATGGGTGGCAGCACACTCTAAAATTCTGCTTTTTTTTTAACGTTGCTGGTTCAGGATTTAATATCTTCTCTGTTTACTAACTACTTTGCTGCTGTGTGTCCTGGAACAAGATAATTAGCCTTGCTGAACCTCCTTTTCTGCTAATGATGTAATGCTTTCCTTTCAAACATCCTGTGGCTGTGTGGAATGTTCTACACCCAGGCATCTCACCATCAGTTGCTAATAGTAGTTTGGGGAGAGAAACCTTGAGGTTAATGGCTACCCTTTAATTTGGTTGCCTGGTTTTCGTTTTGGTTTGCTTTGCTTTGCTTTTGAGACAGTGTTTCTCTGTGTAACAACTCTGGCTGTCCTGGAATTCACTTTGTAGACCTGGGTGGCCTCAAACTCACAGAGATTACCTGCTTCTGCCTCCCGAGTGCTGGAATTGAAGGTGTGCACCACCACCACCTGGCTAACCCTTGACTAATTTACAGTATCAGTACACACGTAACTTTGGTGGGATGATTCTAAGTGTCTGGGAGTCAGGAGAGAAGTGACCTTAAAGTGTTTCTGAAGAAACGGAAAAGTTGAGAGTGTAAAATGAAGTGAGTCCAGGGGAGCTTGAGTCAAGCACTTCCACTTAGCTTGAAGTGGAAATCCTTGCTTCTGTTGCATTGTGGAACTCAGCTGCACTTTATGGGGGTATAGAAGTGATGCGGGAGAGGACCCCTGTTTAGAGAAGCAGGTTCATTTCTTGCACCCACATTTCTAAGTTCTCTTAGCAAAACATGAGTGGTCAGTGTTTTATACTGAATTCATCCTACTCACCGAATTCTGCACCCGTCTTGGTGACATCTATGGACAGAAGTCATTTAGTGATCCTTATTTCTTTTCAGGTCATGTGCTTAATAACGAGCTAGCACTAGTTCATTGTCTCTGCCGACAATTGCTGGGTCTAAAACAGTTCAGCGAACACATTTCCAACCCAAATCCATCAGCACTAGGAACAAATTCATCCTAACAGATAGCAAAATCATTTCGTGTTTTAAAAATATCTTTTCGGATCCTCTCTAACAGGTATGAGGCAAACTGGCACCTTCAAAAATAAAAAGGATCACAGGGCATCAGGGAGAGAGGACACTTACTGTGGGTTGCTGTAAATGCGTGTCACTTAGGGCCCAAGTCAATCTGCACTGAGATTCCCTGGAGAGTGGTATCAACAGGCAACAGTCAAAAGCCCAATCAGCTCTAGTAATGAACTGTGAAGTATTAGGAAATAAAAGCTCAGTGAGGAAAGTGGTGGTTCTTCTCAAGGATCCTGGCTAGAACTGAACAATACCCTGCCTGGCTCACCAAGAAAAGATGACATCCCTCACTTTGCGGAGTCCAAAACCCCATCTGCTACTGATCCTCTGAGGCTGGAAATCTAATTGGCCCATCAGAACAGCTTTGATCTGCTCAGGGCCTGTGTCCTCTCCAGTTTCCTTCTCGGCGATGGACGCAAATAATATTTTCTTGAGCAACTTCAGTTCTTTGGATGCAGATTCTGTTTCTGATTTGGGTGGTGAATTGAGGGAATTTGGAACAGGCGAGCCTGCCACCGGGATTGAGACCAAATTCTGAGACATTCTCGAGGGAGTCTGCAGCAGGAGCATGACCGCCCTGTGTTGGGGGCTGCACACTGGATGCCGCTTTCCCTCCAGGTGCACTGGCGGGTCCTGTGTTCTGTCCCCTGTGCCTTGTGATGCGTGTGCTTGCCTCAGTTTGTCCTGGTTTTAAACCATCATTTTTCTTCTAGGTTGCACATCCCATAATGGTCTTTGTTTTTTCCTTCTGCAGATAGACATAAATATTCCCTGGTATTCTGGTTTCTTTTCATGGTGAGAAGCTTCCCTTAGATGCTCCTGGTAATTTACACCTGGACGTCTCTCCTGTTGACAGTAACTTCCTATTGAAGTGACCCAGCTGGAATTTCACTTAGAGCAGAGAAGGGTGTTCTTGTTTCTTCTTTTGCCTGAATTTTTTAACCACCTGTTTTCCATCACCTTCCTGCTCCACTTCCCTCCAACTCCTTTCATTTAGTTCAAATGATTGAAAAAAGTTAGAACACAAGGCTGGCTTGAATTCCACACAAAGTTGTCAGAAGTGATAGTATTTGACACACCATTTATGTCTCTCTGTGACGTTTCTAAGTAGATTTTTATGTCAGTCCAGGTTATGTGTATGTGTGACAGGTGACCATAAAAACATGTGTCAGATTTGTGCTATGGATCCTACATCATGAGCTATTTCTTGTTCTTGCCTGGCCAGAGCTGGCTATTTGTGAGATTCACCAATGTTGAACGCACTCTCCGAGTGTGTGTTCTGGACCTGTGTATTGCAAGTGTCTGGTACAACTGAAGAATAAGTAGGTAGATGCCATGGAAAGACTTGGATCCAGTCAAAATTCATTGAAAAACTTAGCATTTACATAAAGGAATATGACCATGAGATGAGGTAAAATACAAAAAAAAATGTGGTCTCTTGAGACCATCTCTCAAAAATAAGGACTTTGGAGACCTAGAAATAGGCCATTTCTGATGCGTTCATGCTTGGACTCAGAGACCTGTACCTCAGAAAATGACTGTAGAGATCCCCCCATGATTTAAACTAGGAGAGAAGTGCCTTTAAAAAAAACATTACGTATTGCTGGGCAGTGGTGGTGCATGCCTCTAATCCCAGTACTTAGGAGGCAGAGACAGGTGGATCTCTGTGAGTTCGAGGCTAGTCTGGTCTACAGAGCAAGTTCCAGGACAGGCTCCAAAGCAACAGAAAGATCCTGTCTCAAAAAAAAAAAAAAATACAAATTATTGTGGGTATGTGCTGTGTGAGTGCGGGCGCGGTTCTCCTCACACACCTTTACGTAATGTTCAGAGATCAGACTCAGGTCGCCAGGCTTGCACAGTCAGTGCTTTATCCGCTGAGCCGTCTCTCCACCCCCAGAAGCGCCTCTATTAACAATTCAGCCACCCCACTTCTGGTATTATATTCAAGGGCACTTGAAATCAGATTTTGAAAAGTGTTCTGCATTTTGTGTACATTTGGAGCACTGTTCAGCAGGCAAACATGGAAACAAGCCCAATGTCCGTCAACAGATGAGTGATTTGGAAAGTCCTGCACAATGCAGTGGTGGTCAGGTTTATTTTTTTTAAGGATTCTGTCATGTGCTGCCGTATCCATGAAGCTTCAGGACATCACGTAGGTGAATCAATCCAATCAGTGAGAGACAGATACTAAGTGGTTTCATTTAGGTGAGGTACTTAATCAAACACATCACAGCAGGTGGTGACGGGAGGTGAGTCAGAACAACTGTCAATTCTGACTTTCCTTCCTGCAGGACTTAATAATGTGTACTTAATGGTGCTCTACACACAAACTTAGGCCACACCTTTTCAAAGTCAGTTAAGAACTTAGGAAGCTCCTTTACATGTAGGGGAGCGCAGATCGATCACCTGCAGACCCCTGTCTCTGTGGCTGCACGTATTTCTTCTCCCGTTCTTTCGTGTCCGTGTTCGTACTGACGTGATGCAGGTCATTTGGTAGCATGACACATGGCAAGGGAGATGATATGTGTGCTCTATTGTGGGAAACTGAGTGGTCTGAGATGCTGCTCCAGGTCTGTCCCATGATGGGAAAGTCCTTTCAGGACCCTGTGGTCGGAGAAGACAGTGGTGAGGGTGACCGTGGGGCCGGGGTGTCCACCTGCTGCCTCGCCCGACTTCAGCTCTTCTCTGCCCTTCCGAAAACAAAGGCTGTGCTTTCGGCTGCTGCCTCCGCTCACAGGCTTTCGGGCCAGCTTTCACATCAACTCACTTCTCTGTGATGTGTGGTGACACACTTGTCTTCGTGCCAGCGAAAGGTTGCCGATGTCACCCAGTGACCGCAGCGTATCCTCTGATTCGTCGTCCATCAAACATGAAAATCAGTCCCCAGGGAACACAATGCATGCACGCCTGTCCAGGAGGGAAGATTTTTTTTTGTTTTAATCTGAGGGGTATTACAATGGCTTCTAGAGTCATATTCTATAGTACTTAATTTTTCTTGTTAAGGAGAATTTAAACTTCATTCTCTTTCTTAGTGAGACGATAATGAAACACAGTCTGGGAACCACTGCCTCTCCTGAATGGTAATAGAATTCAGTCAGAGCTAAAGGGAGCTGGATTCAAGCCAAGAAAATAAAATGATCGGGTTTTCACATTTGAATTGCAAGGTAAAAAAAAAATGGAAAAGCAGCTAATCTCCTCTGTATAACGGGCAAGCCCACACTGCCGTAGCTGCGTGTGAGGTACAGGAGCTCAACCCTTGCTTTTCCTGTCTGTGTGAAACCTTTGAGGGAACCTTCACTCCTCCAAGCAGCAGTCTTATGAATTCTAAAAAAGTCCACAAGCAAAGGTCACTTGTGTGCGGGGACTTTTTCTTGAGACCTGATGCTCCCCCAGATTTATAGCTTGGAGAATGTGAGAGCTCTACAATTTAACCCTTCACCTACCCACTCCAGGTTTTCTGTCTGGGTGTTCACTTAGCACATTTAATTAGTTTAAAGTGTGGGTCAATTAAATAATTTCCATTTTAATCCAGAGTGAGACTGAGGTGGGGTACATAAGGTACATACACAGTGGACTTTTAGGAGATACGTGCATGACCTTGAGGTTCTGAGCCGTGGTTCGCCCTTAAAAGCTATTCTGCTTTGAATGGAGTCAGTTTCCAGTCATTTGGTTTATCCAGGCATTTATTTGAAGACGAATGGTAACGGGGGTGTCTGGAAACAATGAATTTAAAGTTAATCTTTAATTCCTCTCTATCCACTTTGTGAGTAGACTGTCGTCAGGGCCTAAACTTCTTCACTCTTGTTTTTCAGATCACTACTGATCTAAGGCAGCGGTGCACGGACAATCATACCGGGACGTCAGCCTCAGCCCCCATGGCTGCTGGCATCATTGCCCTAGCCCTGGAAGCCAAGTAAGCCTTGATCTCTTTGTCTTCACTGGTGACAAGCCCCCACCTCTAAGAACACTCTCCCTTCCCCCATATATGTAGTCCTTAGCACAATAGCCCAGGAGATAACTTCCCAAGCCAGTGTTCAGTGATTTGGGCTTTCAGACATTTTTATTGGTGAGAATAGTGGCTCACACCTGTAATCCCAGCATTTAGGAGGTTGAGGTAGGAGGACCGCAAGTGTGAGACTAGCCAGGGCTACATAACAGGTTCCAGGTCAACACAAGATCCATAACAAAGGATATATCATGAGACCCTGTCTCAGACTAACAAACAGAGAAACAGAACAACAAATAAACCACGCTCGTTCAAAGAGACGTGTGGGGTTTATATGTGCTTTATAAAGCAAGCCGTGTGATTCCTTCACATGTTGTCACAGCATTAGCTATTTGGCTGCAACGGTCTCGTCCTATCGGTCTTTCTTTTTGTCCCGCAATGTTTCTGTGAGCGTAAGGCAGGTTACTAAAGCCTCCCTTTCTGGTCCCCTTCTCTATAGCTCAGCAAAGCAGCTCAGAATTCAGGACAGCAATGCTGTCACCATTGACTCAATAGAACAGGATATGTCGAAGTCACATGTGGCAAGACCCCACCGACGAGGACAACACAGTTCCCTCAGCTTTGCCCCTGACCCATCTAGTCAAACTGCTCAAAAGACATTTGGAAAGGCTCCCTAAACTGTTTGCATGGACACCTCTTCTTGTCTCAAAGCAAGTGGGTCCATTTGACATAGCCTTAGAAAGCCTTGTACAGATGTAAAATCCCTGCCTCCATCACAAAAACCTAAAGTGTCCAGAAAATCTGAAAGTTCTCTTGTAAATTTAACACCCAGATTTATTTGGGAAGCAGATTCCCTGCTATTTTTGTCCGTCCTTATCCCACACATTGTGAAGACGCCTATCTTCACTGCGTCTATGTTCATGCAGATAATGGCCCTCTGGCTCAGCCCTCACCAGAGGTTCTGTATTATACCTGCAATTAACACCTTTTCTGGAAGCAAATTTATGAGTTCCACACACATCTAATCCAGGGTTGTTTTTTTTTAAGGGGGATTTGAGGGTCTCTTCTCTGAGTTTCTCCCTGTATAAAGATACTAAGAAAATAGAACAAGAGTAAGGGCATGAGCATTTTCCAAAAGGAGCCTTGCATCTCTTCCCAGGGGATGATGCAAAACTCTTCTACCTTGTTGAGCCTAGGAGTGCAACACCAGCAGGTCGGGGAGGGGAGACGCGTGAGACCCTGAAAGCGTGGGCCTTGCTGGTAGAATGGGCTAGTTCATTCCCAAATAGCCAAATGGTTCCTCACCATTCCTAGCCACCTTCCTGGTAAGGAGACAAGAGCCAAGGTTGATGCCGTCCTAATACAGCGTGCCTGCAGCAACTAAAGCCTTACATTGTAAAAGGAAGAGAAACACTGCCTCCAGATCTGGCATCATAGCTTTGAGTGGCTGCCCACCTAAGCCTTTTCATTGGATGCTATCCAAGTTCCCATGAACCTTTGGGTTCCTTTTTGACAAGACTAAATGTGAAGTCAGTTTCAGCATACTCTACTGCTTAAGGTGCTGGACATTTGGGGTTGGCAAAGAACCCCTCTTACTCTCTGAAATTCTCACTTTACAATTTTTCGCTAGGTGTTCTGGCAGTAGAAGTGAGTTAAGTGTCTGCATTTTTCAATTTGCTGCATCTGAATAGGATGTTAGGGTGAAAAAAAAAGATTTTTTTTCTGAAATTCTAGGTGGTTTCTCTGGAATATTTTTCTATCCATGAAATATTGAAGGAAATAAAAGCCCGGAATCCATCACCCCCTCACTCCCACACAGAGACCAGAATCTCAAACTCAGACTTGGCCTCTCGACATGTAACTGCTGTTGGACACACTCAGCTGAGTCTCAGTTCTCTGAGAAATTACTGTAACCTTATTTTTCCAGTGACAGTTCTTTTCAACACCGTTTAAGATAGCCATGCACGATCCTCGTGTTAAGCCCCATCCTCCCACTCAGGGACACAAGGTCCTCTGGAGTCTTCAGAACACATACGGGGGTGCAGCTGTCCTCACTTTTCCATGGTAAGGATTTCTTACCATTCGTTCCTGCCAAATTGTCACAAGTATAGGGTAACCTATATTCTCCAAGTACAGGTTACCTGGAAGCCACTGTACTTTAAGAGTTTTAGCAAGCCCTTTCAGTCATGGACCTGTAATAGTGGTAAATAAAGAATCTGATTAAATGAGAGGGACTAGATCTTTCCCTGTAACTCTATTGGTGTGACCTACGGGCCGAACTCTGCCTGTAAGTGAAGCTGAAAATGACAGGAGAAAGGTCCGAGTTGTCTAGGAGTGGGTCAGTTGTGGCACAAAACCAGCATCAGAATAAGCACTGGGGTTGGAGTTTGAGCAAAAATTATCTGAAAGGAAGAAATTGCAGAGAGGAGTCAAATAACAGTGTACCGAGGCTGCAATTGCTCTCCAGCTAAGCCTGGGCTATGCCCAGCTCATTACCCACTTCCTGAGGCTCTCGCCTTGCAATCTTCTCTTCTACTCAGTAATGATGGGCCTTGGCATTTTGATACGCAGCCTTTACAAGTGCAAGCCATCGGTGCCCCCCTTGAAGGGAAATGGGAGAGGAAGCTCAAGCAGAGAGAAGCGCGGCTTGCAAGGCTGTGCTCCTTCCCAGATGCTCAGGTTACCCGCCCAGAGCTTGCCAAGCAGCAGATAGGCTGGACCTTCAGATCTGCACGCAGCGAGCAGAGGGGCTCATCCCTGTTTAACCACGTGACCCCTTTACCCCTACGTGCAAAGATCATTGTGTCACTAGCTTGCTATGTTCGCTTGGCGTAGGAACACAGAGGAAAGCGCCAGGCCTCAGCTTCCCTCAGCCTGCCTCCGCTCTGGGGTTTGTTGAGATCTCTAGGAATACGAGTCATGTTATTGATGGTAGACTTTCTTCTGTTAAAGTGTACAGATCTCTGGTCCAAACTTAACAACCATTGGATTGTAAAATAATTTTTCTGTGACAGCTCATAGGATTCCCTGAACATCATTTATTCTTCTGGATATATAAACCTTGCATTGCAACAAATGCTAATGTAAAAAGTCCATGTGTCCTTGATTGAAAGATCAACTTCTGGGATGGTTGAGATGGCTCAGTGGGTAAAGGTACTTGCCACCAGACTTGAGGACTTGGGTTCAATCCCCAGGGCCCATATGGTAGAAAAGAAGAAGTAACTTCTGTAAGTAATCCACTAACTTCTATGTCCATGTGTTCCCCCAACACGCATTAAAAAATAAGCAAATAATCAAATACAATTTTTTAGCATTGGGAAAAAGAATGGAGAATCGTTGTCTGTTTCATGGGTTCACATTCATAGATCCCATCAACCACATTCCAAAGTTCTCGAGAAAATGATGGCATCTATACTAAAAGCACATGGACATGTTTTTCTTACTGTTATTCTTTAAGCAATGCAATACAGCAGTAGCTGTCTTAGGTCTGCACTGCCCTAGGTGTTAGAGTCATCCAAGGATGAATACAGCATGTGGCACTGTGCCAAGGTCACTGCCCCACTGCATCGTTTTATAGAAGGACTTGATCACCTGTGGGCTCCGAGGTTTGCCAAGGGTCCTGAGACCGGTGCCCCACTGAAATGATGGATTCTGTTCCCCAGAGTGTGTGATTCCTACTCTGGCTCCTTCTCTCCTCTTTGAGGATCTTGCCTCTATGGTTAAGTAGGTGCTTTCTTCCCTGTTCCCTTCAACTTCTAAAGCCCATGAATGATTTCAAGCTAAGTGGAAATGCCATCACCTTACAGGGGAGAAAAACTGACTTTCGTGGTAAAGACTTCTTGGCTCATTTATCACTTCAGAAAGTTTATAGTATGCCAGTATTTGAGATTTTATAGCTTCAAAATAATTCCATGGTTTCTTAGCTGGTCAAATAGGGAATAGAGCGTCAGTAATTGCTAGGGAACTAATTGCGGTGGGGGCCATTACTAAAAAGGATATGCTGTCGTGGAGCAAACCTGTAGAAGTTCAGGCTGGAGCGAGTCTTGCGAGGAGTGGGCCTCTGCTAGCGTTCAGTGGTGAGTGTACAGCTGTTGTAGGCTAAGCAGTGAGGGATGCCACATCGGCAGGTGTCTGCATCAAGTTCAGCGCTCACCCAGTACTCCACGCTCAGAGGACAAACATCAAAAAAGGCATGATAGCAAACGGTGTTTCCTGCAAAACAGTTTATGAAATTAGGAGAACTGACATTCAGGAAAGTGAGTGCTTGGAGCAGTATGTTGTGTTTTGCTGAAAACTGGCATGGAGAAGTAAAATGTCAGCATTAGCTCACGAAATGCAAATGCTGTGCTCACCCTTGCAAAGGATCTGTCATTGGAAAGATGGAAAAGATACATTCAGCAATCAAGAAATGTTACTCTGCATAATGAGTAATAAATAAGAAGAATCGAGTTAGGTAGGAACTTCCAAAATTTTTTAAGATATAGGGGTTATGTCTAGAGTGACCCTTCCACAAATTCTTGGTTTAAATTATCCAAAAGCCTTTCCCTCAAATTTAATCTCTAAGTAGGCTACAGAATAACTTGCTTTGGGAAAACGCAATACATCTAAATTTAAACTTAGAGAATAAACAAATAAGTATACTAGAAATATCCCTGGTATGTAGTAAGCCCTGACTGCTTTAGTGCCTTGTACACACATGTACACACGAACATGTACACACGAACACATTGCCAAATGGGTTCATCCACTTTATCTTTATTGTCTGTACGTTCTTTCTTATTTCCCCTGGTTTTGTAATGTGTCATATAGGTACATATGAAGCACATACAGACTATAGAGTATTCTAGATTGTTTAGCTAATCTTTGTGGTACTGATATTTTCACATGTAATACTTCCTGATTGAAACTTAAATTCACTGGGATTAAAGATTATGCTTTATAATCTTTATTTATGTTTTGATAACAATTATATTAAACACTAGGGGAAAACCTTAAGGCAGTATAGTCTATACAAAGAGAATTGGGTAGGACTTGATGGCCACAGGCATTCCTAAATACCAGGATTAGCAACTGGGTAATGCAATCCTGTAACCAATCTTATCTTTTCTTATTGCTGCTGTCATCTTAATTAAAAACACAATTCACTATTAACTGTTCTGTTGAGAGTTTTCCCCAGGGCCACATTAAACTGCATTAAATGTGCGGTGGCTTGGGAGCACCACAGTGTTTGATTGTGGCGGTAGCATCAGAAAAAACATACCCACTCTTGGTTTTTTTTTTTAAAGGAGAGTTTTACTTCACTTAGAAAATCCATGTTCAGTGAGACATACAGACACAAGAGCCCGGATTCTGTAGCTCACAAAGACAAGAGCCCAGAGCCTTGCCTCCTCCCTTTCTGGTTGTCTAGGAGTTTCATGCAGATGGGAATACTGTATTCAGGCCTGGAATTCAGCTGAGGTCCCTGGCAGGAGAAGGATGCGTGAATTAAAAGGCCATCAGGAGGGAGAGTTGACAAGGTTTATGGGGTTAAACGCAGCACACGTTTCAGCTTGAGACTGAGCGGACAGAGTAGGGATGTACTGTCCTGGATTATTCCCTATAGTGAAATAATTGTAACCAGACACACGGGGCAGTTACCACAGGCCTTCTGCCAGGACTGTGCATGAAAATAGCTTTGTTATGTCTACATACGCACAGACAATACACTCTGTCCTCCAGCACTTGTCGAGTTCAAATTATATAGAAGCCAATTTTCCCTGGGCTTGCCTGACTCGGTGCCTTAAGTAACAGTTTCAAACAGGATGACTTCCAAAGGTGTCCATTAGGACTGGAAAGGCCCTGGTCAGCAGGCTCATTCACTTGGGTTATCTTGAGAATTAGCCAGTGTTTCCCTTGCCTTCCCGTAGAGGAGAAAACAGTACTGTGTTGGAGACTTGAGCTGCTGCAAAGACCAACCGAGGACAGAGAATTCCACACAACACTTCCCTGACTCTTTTTCATAGCTACATTTAATTGTATTTTTTATGTTTTTCAATGAAAATGTGTAATTCTTATTATTATTATAATGTTTTCAGATAAGGATGGTAGCAATCATCAAACCTATTCCTTGTATCACTAATCAAATCCCATTTCTAAGCAACCAAAACAGTAGGAAAGTCTTCGTTACACACATTCAATATGTGTGGAAGGAGAAAGATACACTATTTGGAAAATTCTAGATGTCTTCAAAAAGAGTCTAGTCAAAGTAACAGGCAAATGGGGAGAGAGAGAGAGGGAGAGAGAGAGAGGGAGAGAGAGAGAGAGAACTAAGTACAGGAAATATATTAGATGATATATCTTAATGAAAAGGAAGAAAAGCAGGCTAAGTTCTAGTTGCTTTGCTGAACTTAACCTGGTGCCATTTATAGAAATAAATATGCTTTATTGTTTCCCATGGGATTCTGGGAATTCTAAGAAGCATAAAACCTACTGAGACAAGATGCCTTGCAATGAGAGCTGTGGTAAATGCCTTGGGCAATTATTGACCGAATTTAGTGTGCCAACTTCCACCGTGGTTACTCTGATTATTTGTTAATCCTCAGAAACTGCCTACCACTGTGTTTATAACTGCTATAAATGACTGACAGGTTACTTTTTAAAGTGAAAAGTAGTGAATATGGATTTCTTTGCATTCTAAATTGCATGCCTGCTCCTGTGTTTCTGGATACAGCAGGATATTAGCAATCGATATTAACCCTTACTCGGGTCTTAGAAAACCCTCTAACGTCTTAATGAGTTTTTAGGAAATGTGCAAAATTTAGTATTTTAATTGACTCTCTTAGAAGGTTTTGTATTTTCCTCATTGCTAAAAAATTCTTGTCCTTGGCGGTGCCTGTGGTTAATCTCTTAGGACTAAAAGTCCATTGCTTCGCGCCATTGCTTGCGACTTACTCAGTTTCAGCAAAGCCTATGAAAAGATGTTCCCGTGATGGCCACCCCTAGCTTCATCAGTCATCACTGAGAACTCAATCTTGAAACCCAGCTTCAGTTCAACTCTGTTTCTACACCAGGTGTTCTTGGAATGAAGTACTTTTGTTCACTTAGGTTTCTGTAAGAATTTAATGCATGAATACTGTATTGACATCATTTCTACCCCCTCTTCGCTACTTCCAACTTCTCCTATGTTGCCACTTAAATATGTGACTTATTATTATTGTTGGATACATATTATATACATATATAAGTGTGTGTGTGTGTGTGTGTGTGTGTGTGTGTGTGTAGCTAACTTGCTGAGTCCATTCCGTGTTGCTCATATGTGCATGTTTAAGCAGACCCTTTGTGATTCCATAATCTTGTGGGGAGATCAGCCCTGGAGAAGGCTGACTCCCTCTCTCTAGGCATTTATTGCTTATAGCTCTTTTTTAGAGGTGAGACCTTGTGAAAATCCCCGCATCCATGTTGGAATTTCAGCCAATCTTTTTTGAGACTTTATGGGTAGAGCTTCCCTGTCATGTCTAGAAGACAATGCTGAGCAGTAGGCATCCTGACCTCTGACTCTTAAAATCTGTTTGTCATCTCATCCGTGATTTTCCGCGAGTCTTGGGTGAATGGGTTTTGTTACTGATCACAAATCAAGAGGGATTTTTGTTTGTTGGTTTAGAAACTTTTATTATTTTGTTTTGCATTTATTTGTTGGGTTTTTTAAATTTTTTGTTTTAATTAAATAGTCTCATATCCCAACCCGTCCTTGACTTCATTTTGTAACCCAGGCTGGCCTCCATCTCACACTACCCCTGCTGTGATCCAAGAAGACAAGCATGCATCTCCACACCCAGATCTAGGCTGACTTTTTGAATCAGTATTGCCTATGCCTACACTGGTTTAATCTATACATTTTACAAGGTTGCTTGTTTCACTCATTCTAAACAGAATAATTGTTCATGTGGACATTAGGGCGTAATTATAGTAATTAGCTCCCACCATGTGTGTCTTTTTTAATTCTCTTTTATAAAATTTTAATCATAGTACATTTTTTGTCAATGTGAGAAAGGAAAGGAAAAAGAAAATATAAATGAAAGATTGAAAAGCATGTCATTCATGGTGACATCAAAAAGTTAATTACATCATTTGTCATCTGGAAACTCCCTTACAATGTCCCAGAAGTCTATGAAGTCTGGCAATGTCACTCCTGACCACTGAAGATCACAGCACAGATGGCACATTCCGTATGTGAGACCAAAGATCCTTCTTGCCATTGACCACATGAGCGTGTATAGAACAACAAAGGACAAACAATAAAGCAATGAAAAATGAGTCCCTCACTTCTACCAAGGGGCTGTTCTTGGCCAGTACTGAGCTGTATTCTTGATTACCAATCTCACTTAACTCCCACCCCAAAAGCATCAATCCAAAGCAGGCGTCATCATCCGTATTTCAGATATAGAAAATGAGATTTAAAAATCCTGAGAGAGTAAGTGGTAGGTCGAGAAAATAAACCCAAAGTCACGTGACATTAAAGCTCACCATATCACTTTTTTGCTGTCAGCAAACATATGACCTGGTTAACAAATGACTGTTACAGCTATAAGGGCTGTGAGTTTGGGGAAAGGAGATAAAATTTTGAGGAGGCCTCTATAGAACAAGAGTGACTTGACATACACTTTAAAAGTTAGTGGACATGTGGCTCATGGTGCATATTTCAAAGACCAGAAATGATTCCAATCACTGAATTGCACATGAACCATCAATCATAATGATAAACCCCTATAGGCAAAAGAATCAGTGTGTTACACTAGCCTAGTAACTAGCAACTTAGTGGGAACTACTGCTTGTACACCTTTGTGTTCATTAGTGAGTGTTGACGGGGAGGGAGGGAGAGAGGTAGGGAGGAAGGCAGAAAGGAGGGGGGCTAGAGGGAAGGAGTGAGAAAAGCAAGAAGTCTTCCTGCTGCTATTCAGAGGTGGGTACAGGTGTCAGTTTCAGAGTGTGCAAATAGTAGACTACCATGCTATCAAGTTTCATTTTAAGTCTGAACGTTGATTGTATCAAGAAATATTTGTTGAGTTGTTCTTGCTGCCATAATTTATTTTGGAAGATACTTTCACAAGTCTGAAATGGTAAATATCTTACAAGTCATAGTCATGAATGTATAGCATCATCGTTTTGATGCCATTGAGCCCAGGACTGTCACTGTGCAAAGAACTGGAGAACCTCTGAGCAAACATACATGATCCATGCGGATAGTGTGCAGGGTGAATACGTGTGTTCGGTTCTGAACCTAGCTCCTGTATACCTATGTTCCTATTAACAGATGGAAAAAAATTATGCCTGGTGTGGAGGGAAATAACCATGCCAAGCGTGGTATGATGGTACAGGGTGATTGCAGGTTAGATTATGATTAATGATAAAGCCATCAAAGAAATCATCGTACCCATGCTGTGACTGGAGTTACAGGATAATCCAAACTCACTCTATCTTGGCCATTGTCTTAGTTGGGATTTCTATAGCTGTGAAGAGATACCATGACCTTGTCAACTCTTAGAAAGGAAAACGTTTCATTGGCCCTGGCTTCCAGTTTCAGAGGTTTAGTCCATTACTGTCATGGCGGGAACACACTCTGGCATGGTTCTGGAAAAGGAGCTGAGAGCTCTGCATCTTGATCCACAAACAGCAGGAACTGTGCATAGCTTGAGCATAATGTAAAACTGAAAGCCCTCCTCCACAGTAACACACTTCCTCCAAGGCCATACCTCCTAATGGGGCCGTTCTCTATGCAGCAAACTTGAGCCTATGAGGGTCATTCCCATTGAAACCTCCACAACTGTATGCAGCTTTTATTGGACTATTTGATGGTCACATTAACTCCATTTTACCTCCTTCATCTGCTAGGATGTGCCATCATGGCTAAGACTTAAAGTAAAAAGCCAAATAGAGAAGAAAAAAGCCTTAAAAACAAGCTGTTTGTCTGATTGAAAACAGGCTGATAATTACTGACATCACTTCAAAGACTGAAATTGTATATCAGGTTGTACAAATGTACCAAAGACTGATGCATTGGTCCAGTGGGCATTCTAAATGTCCGCAATATTCAGCATATAGCTGGGAAATAAAGAAACAAAGGAAGAGACTGAGGAAGTTCTTAAGGCAAGGAGAGGGGCCCCCTTCACAGCTCTGGGTAAACCTTCTTGTAGAAGCTATGGGAAACCTTTACAAACCACTCAGAGAAGGTTGCCCACAGACAACTTCCTGGAGAGAGCGCTGGATTCCTACTCCACGCTCTGCACTTAGATGCCCTTGGAATGGGTATTTAATAGCCTCACTTTCTATAGCAGATGTGTTCAATTTTATAATTTTCATTGTGTTAAAACTCTCAATTACATAGGATCCCAAACCTGAAATGTGAAATAACTGTTATCAGTTTGTCTGGGAATTGTATAACATTGGAAGGTTGCCCAGAGAATTTCTGGTCTGTTGGGAAGCATTTCACTGAGTGTGCTCCAGGAGAGCAATAACGGAATGGGAGCTGTTTAAGAACAAAGCTTGTATTTGGGGAAAATATTTTTAAAGCAAGTTGTCCATTGTTGTGCATGTAAAGTTTTGCATGCAAACTTGTATTAATAAGTTGTAGGAATGCTGGGATGAAAACTTACTTTGAAAAATAGTGCCTAAGTCTTTGAAATGCAGAAGACTGGGACTTTGTTGTATATGAGTGTGTACCTCTGTGTGTGTGTATGTGTGTGTGTGTGAATGAGAGTTTTAATTAAAATGTTTAATTAGCACATGCAGAATTAGATTTCGTTTTGTTATTTTCAAACACTTGTTTTTGTTAATTTACCTCCCTGCTTCTTCCCCTCCATCCACATGAACAGCCCCTAAGATGTGTCTTTCCAACCACCCATGGCCTCCTTTCTTGTCATGTGTCTTCCTGCCACCAGCCCCTTTCTCGCTCTTTTTTCTTACTCATGGTCTTGCTTCTAATTTCATAGCCTACACTTCCTGTCTCCCCCACTCACAACACCCATATAAACATGCTAAGCTAGGATCACTTATGATACAGCATATAGGAATTTTGTCTTTCTGAACAACCTCGCATAATTGAATGCTTTCCAGCTCCATTGATTTTCCTGTAAATTTCCTATCATTTTTCTTCACAGCCTTGTAGTATGAGGGCTGGCTTGTTGGGGTTTCTGTCCAGCCCAGTACCCCAACAGCCGGCAAGCAACAAAGAAAAATCACGCACAAGACTCCATAAGGTTATAAACTGATTGGCTCATTAGGTCAGGCTACTTATTAGCTCTTATAACTTATGTTACCCCATTATTCTTATCTACGTTAGCCACATGGGCTCATTACCTTTCTCAGTGTGTCAGCTTACATGTTGCTTCTTCCGTGGTCTGCACAGGAATGGCAGAGGAACCTCTCTGCTTCCCAGAATTCTCCCAGTCTCTTTGCTCCACCCCTACTTCCTGTCTGGCTTTCCCGCCTATACTGCCTGCCTGGCCAATCAGCGTTTTATTAAAATATGATTGACAGAATACAGATAATTCTCCCGCACCACAGCCTAACACAATTCTATTGTGTATATGTGCCACGTTTTCACTAGCATTCACATGTGGATAAGCACTGGGACTGGTTCCATTCTTTTTCTATTGTGAGTAAGGGAGCAGTAAGCATGGATGTGTACCTGTCTCTCTGGCAGGAGAGTGACCTTTGGGCATATGCCCCTGAAGAGCTGTGTCGTGTTCTATTTTTAATTACTCAAGACGTCTCCTTACTGGTTTCCGTATAAACTGAGCTATACTAGTTTATACTCCCACTAGCAGTGAAGAAGGGTTGTTTCTGCCTTCCCACACCCTCCCCCACTGTGGTTGTTGGATTTCTTGCTGTTAGCCATTCTGACTGAGAGCAGATCAAATCTCAAAGTAGCTGTAATTTACATTCCTCCGATGGCTGGGGATGTTGAATACTTTTCAAGGTGTTTCCTTTGAGAGCCATCTGTTTGTTCCATTACTGAGTGTTTTGGTTGGGAGAGTGTTTGTTCTGTAAGTTTTGCGGGTTTTTTTGTACTCTAGATGCTCACCTTCAATCTGCTATATAGCTGGCAAACTGTTGGTCCTGCTGAGAGTTTTCTGTGCTGAGCATAAGCTTTGTAATTTCATGTAGTCCCGTTTGTTCGCTCTTGGTGCTGTTTCCTGTGCTATTAGAGTTCCATTCAGAAAGTTCTTACCTTAACCTATATCTTGTAGTGTTTCCTGTCTTTTCCTCTAGCTGTTTGGTGTTTCAGGCTTCAAATATGTTTTTAGTCCGCTTTTGTTTATGTACTGAATAGGAGATATGGATCTATTTTTGTTTTTCTCAGGATGGATATTGAGTTTTTCCTGCACCACTAGTTGAATAGGCTGTCTTTTTTCATTGCATGTTTTTGACAGCTTTGTCAAAAATTAAGTATCTGTAACTATACAGGTTTATTCCCAAGTCTTCTATTCTATTCTGTAGGTATGCATATCTGTCTTCACCCCGGTTCCATGTGGTGCGAGAGCCTTTTTTTTTTTTTATCATAATGGGGCTTGTATATACCCAAGGATCCTTCCAGTTTGCCATCGATCGTTAGGTCGGGAGCAAACTAGCATCTTCTTTAACACCGACAGATGCCTAGAGGAGCACTGCCACGGCTTCCAGTGTTGTTATCAATAAACCATTTTAAAAAACAAGACGATTATCACCAGAGTGCTGTCATATTCTTTAAAATAAATGTGTCATGTTTTCATGTATGGTGATATATAAGCATATTTATGTATGTGTTTGCATATATACATATATGTGTGTCTTCCCTATGCAGTCTATTTTGGTAGCTGTTTTTAGGCTTGAATGATGGTGTAACTGTGAATATTGTATATCAATACTGGACTCAAATATTCTTAATGTTCATAGCATTCATTTTATCATGAAAATATTTTATGCTTTATTATCTTTAACTTGCTTGAGTGTTACTTTCCCTTCAGTTAAATACATTGTGCTTCTTGTTGTCTCACTTCTACCCTATTTTTTGAGATAGTCTTTCACTGATCCCAGAGCTCAACCATTGGCTTATATAGACTCACCAGTGAGTCCTCAGGATCCTCCTGTCTCCACCTCCCAATACTAGGATTATAGGCCCTCAC
This sequence comes from Myodes glareolus, assembly GCF_982192425.1. Taxonomy (NCBI): domain Eukaryota; kingdom Metazoa; phylum Chordata; class Mammalia; order Rodentia; family Cricetidae; genus Myodes; species Myodes glareolus. The sequence continues at coordinate 44,435,897 of NC_142032.1, forward strand.
TGCCATTCCCAGATTTTCTGTGCAGGTACTGGGATCTGAACTCAGATCCTCATCTAAGCCTCTACTAGGCCCTAGATCTTGGTTTCATTACAATTGGTTTTCCCATTCAAGAATATTTCTCTGAATCATTTAAATCTTTTTATATTGCCATAATAAAGTCCTGGAATTATCTTTAGTTCTATATTTTGGGGGTAGAATTAGTTTTTGAATAAGCAAATATTTGCTTGCTTGCTGCTATGATTTATGTCTTTATGTTTGCCTCTAAGAGAGCTACCTCTTGTTCCTTTAGGTCATATGTCATATCTGAATACTTTACTTTGGTTTTTATCTGACAATAGGATTACTTATCTCTACTCATCTGTGATGAACTTTTCATGTCTGCTCTTATTGGAAAGTGTTAGGCACAAGCCATTGCTGGTTCGGGTTTTAGAGTCAGGCAGATTCCAATTCCAGTTTGACTGGACAGCCTTGAATAGGTGGAATATACTCCTTTCTTGAGTTCCAGTTTCTTCACATGGAATTTGTGACATTTGGCACTAGTATTGAGTGAATTTACATATATAGAAAGCTCAAAATATATGGGAACATAATATCATAGTATTTTTCTCCACCATACCAGTCAATCATGCTGTGTTAAATGTCATGGCAACTGTAGTCATTCTTGTAGGTGTTGTTTTTCTCTAGGTGTTTTTAACCTTTTTCACTTTTGGTTGACATTCTGCTTTCCTTGTGTGTTCCTGATTGTACCTATGAAATACCTTGTACTTCATCAGTGTTTCACTATGAAGGAAACGTAGGTGTTTCCTTAGTATTTGTTGAGATTTAGGTGTAGTTTCTCATGCACACTAGATCTGTTAGCATTGCTTCTTAGAGTAATGGATTTCTTCATCTCTGCTTATATTGATGTGATGTTTACTGTCCATTTCCTTTCAGCATATTTTACTTATTTCTTTTTTTAAAGTGGGATTTATAGTATATAGTTGCATCATTTCCTCCTCACCTCTCCACCTGTGGCGGGTATGTGTGTAGGTGTGTGTGTGTGTGTGTGTGTGTGTGTGTGTGTGTATGCGCATGTATATGTGTGTACATGTATGCAAGTGCTCTTACACACTGAGTCATCCTCTCAGCCTCTTAATACTTTTTATATAAACAAACTATCTTCTTCTGAGATAAATGAATTAAATTCTCAACACTACTGTGGTTTCCTCGGACAATTCATCTTCTCAATCTTTTATTTAATGATCTTGGTGCACAAATGCATATAATCTCTAATAGCAAACTTTTAGACAGCGCCAGTCTTTCTGATAGGTTTGACTTGTGTCTTATTTCAGTAGTGGTTTTTGTTTCCCCCTAAGTTGCAATTTTGTTGTAGATAATGTTATCTGTCATTCATTTTGTGGGGAAATTTCGCCTACTCTTGAACTTGGGGTTTCATATTTTAGGTGGTTTATAAAATTGATAATGTAAAACCAATGTGTTTTATAATAAGGGAAGTATTTCCTTATTTCTTGTTTTACAGAATTGGGGTACATTTGCTGCTCTCATCTACTTATCCTCCTGTCTCCCATGCCATAATCCGCATTTCTGTAACAGGCTGTTCTACTTCACTTATTTCCTATCATAATTTTTCCTTTCTTCTCAAGAAATCTGCTGAAGCAATTATTGAGTCTTCTTCCTCCACAAGTTTACTTTCAAGTCACCCTCAAGTGTTCTCTCAGGATAATTATGCTGTCAAGGTTTTAGTTTTGACATAGTTCTTCATGGGTAAATAAGCTTTGAGGCATTAGTGTAGTTTGTTTAAGTTCTCAGAGTACATGTGTGTAGAGGTTTTAGTGTAGGTCTTCGGGTATATGTATGTACACGGGTTAGTACATGTGTGTACAAGGTTAGTGCAGGTCCTCGAGTACATGTGTGTGGACAGATTAGCGCAGGTCCTCAAGTACATGTGTGTACACAGGTTAGTGCAGGTCCTCAGGGTACATGTGTGTACATGGGTTAGTGTAGGCGTAGGTTAGTGCCGGTCCTCAGGGTACATATGTGTGGAACAGGTTAGAGCAGATCCTCGAGTACATGTATGTGGAACAGGTTAGTGCAAGTCCTCAGGGTACACGTGTGTACACGGGTTAGTGCAAGTCCTCAGGGTACATGTGTGTACACAGGTTAGTGCAGGTCCTCAGGGTACATGTGTGTATATAGGTTAGTGCAGGTCCTCAGGGTACATATGTGTGGAACAGGTTAGTGCAGGTCCTCGAGTACATGTGTGTACACAGGTTAGTGCAGGTCCTCAGGGTACATGTGTGTACACAGGTTAGTGCGGGTCCTCAGGGTACATGTGTGTACACAGGTTAGTGCGGGTCCTCAGGGTACATGTGTGTACACAGGTTAGTGCGGGTCCTCAGGGTACATATGGGTGGAACAGGTTAGTGCAGGTCCTTGAGTACATGTGTGTGGAACAGGTAAGTGCATGTCTTTAGGGCCCATGTGAGTAGACAGATTAGTGCAGGTCCTCAGGGTATATTATGTGTCCTCTGCTCTCACTAGTGAGGAACAGGCCTAGTCTGAAACTCTTGACTTCCTTACATTCAGTATAACAAGTTCTTCTTCACTCTCTCCTAAAACTACTTTTCCGGGAATGTCTTAAGCCAGATCATGCTTTGCTTGGGCTTATTTTTTTAGTTTCTTAATAAAATCATTCAGAATTTTGTCTTTTTATTTATCATGAAGTTTATACATTTTTAGGACTGATTCTTAAGGCTTACTGAACTAACTGGACCTTTCCAGCCGTCCTTGGCTTTTCTCAGTCACATTTGACTTTGGTAACCTACAAAGCCCACTGAGATCATGGCTGCCTGGGCTGTAGAGGACAATACCTGGCTTCAAATCCCTGCTTTAGCTCTTAGAAGTTATTGGGATTTGAAAAGGTGTGAAACCCTTCTAGCTCTGGGTGTCCTTATCTGTAAAAGGGACTCAAAGGTACTTTCTGTCCCAGGGGGTTATATTACACACATTGAATGGATGAAGCCCCCAACACAGCACCTGCTGGAGGCAGTCAGTCATCAGAGGAGAGCTCGGCTGCCTTCTGAAGTTGGATTTCTGTTTTCTCACCCCCAAATCTACCTCCTCATTTTCCTTTTCATCTTTCCTAGGAAAACATTCAGGAAGTTCTCAGGTTTGAATTCCATTTAGTTTCCCACAGGTTCATTCTGTCATCTCACATCAGTGTAGATGAACCCCAACCCAGTCCCTGCTCTTCCTGATGCCACCTCACACCTTCAGTCTGTGGTACTATCTCTCAGCTCACTCTGGTTCCCAGTAGATCCTTTTTAATCTGCAAGATGTGAGGCAGGAGGGTTGCAGTTAGTGCGAGGCAAGCCCGAGCTACATAGCCAAACTTCTCAGAAGGCAGAGCGATGTGGGATGCTTACACACCAAATCTCCATTCGTGGTATCAGTTCAGAAACGCAGAGCCACCAAGACCAACAAGCATGGTGTCTCCTTTGTCTCCCTTAAGGATGCTATGGCACTAGCTGCAGTGTCAGCATCCCAGTGCATATAATACAAGAAAGCAACAGGAGAAAAGGTGCAAAGCCGTTGTCTCTCCCATCACTTCAGCATAAGCATCTTTATAATACCACCAGACATCTTATGATAGATTTCCGTTAGTCTTTTTTAATTTGTTCCTGTGGATGTGTGTAATATGTAAATTTATTTAAATTGTGTGTTTGTTTCCATTGATTTACAATAATTGGAAAGACTGCCAAAGATTGATATAAGTCAGGAAATGTATAATACATTCTGAAATGTATAATAACGTTTACATCAAATTCTTGAACGTAAAATACTTACTGATTTTTCAATCCAGTTTAAAATTAAAATTGAACATTGAGAAATCTAATGGAAAATGTGCTTCTAGAATGAGCATATAGAAAAGCATTACTTATTTTTTATTTTTCAATGAATTTATTTGGTGGTAGAGAGGATCAGGGAAGCATGCCACAGTGTGTGTGTCTGTGTGTCTGTGTGTCTGTGTGTGTGTGTGCATGTATGTACACACCATGAGTGTGTGTATTCATGCATGTATGCAGATGAGAGAACACCCTTCAGGATGCAGTTCTCTCCTTCCACCATGTGGATACCAGGAATCAAACTCAAATTTTTAGTCTTGGCAGCATGCACCTTTTCCCACTAAGACAGCCCACCAGCTGAAAAGAATATTATTTTAATCATTTATATGCAACAGGAAAAAATTGAAAAATATTTGTTAAGCAATTGAGAATAACAGCAGTAACAATGCAGGCTTGTTGGTAGAGACCGCTTGTTCATTCCAAGTAGCCCAGACCCAAAATAATCACATGGAAACTATATGGATTAAAACACTGCTATGCCTATTAGCTCAGGCTTCTTATTAACTAACTCTTACATCTTAAATTAACCCATTCCTATTCTTTTATATTTTACCACCAGGCTCATGGTTTACTGGTAAGGTTTCAGCTGGTGTCTCTCCCCTTTAGCGCTACATGATGTCTCCCTGACTCTGTCTTCTTTCCTCCTTTGTCTGCTTGGAATTAGGACCTTACTCTATTCTGCCCTTCCATAGACCCAAAGCAGATTCTTTATTAACCAATGGTAATAAAACATATTCACAGAATACAGAGGGAAATCCCACATCACCTCCCCTTTTCTGTCTAAATAAAAAGGAAGGATTTAACTTTAATATAGCAAGATTACATACAACAAACAGTTACCAAGCAGGAATTATAGTTACAATATTTAGTCCACTTATATTTGGCAAATTAAGGAAAATATTCTATCAGCTTTCCTATCTTTTTTAGTCTAAAGTTTTTTATATAATCTATCTTTTATAATCATAACTATAGTTCTTTAATGCCATCAAAGACTTCAGAAGGATATAATATTACCTAAGTAAACAGGAAGTGCATTGTAAGCAACTTCCAAAACTCTATAATTGACAGAAATATCTTACTGCCTGGACTGTCACCCAAAGTTCTTCTGTAACATTGGAACATCCATCTTCAACCTACAGTCCCCTAATATCCAGCAGACTTTTCCATGAAGCAGGATATTTCAAAGACAGTTTCACCTATATTGACATTTTGTCAGTCACTTTCTTCTGTGTCCTGCAGAATGTCTGGCAGACTCTTTCATGAAGCAGGAACCCTGAAGGACTGTCTCATCTTTAGGCAAGTTCAACAGTCATTTTTCAGTTCATATAAAATACCATCGAGCAGTCTAGGCAAGAGCATTTTCTTGCCTAAATGTCTAACCAAGTCCATAAGGAACCTCTTCAATGCCCATCATCCTCTTGAAGTAATTAGTGCTGCCAGCAGCAGATGTGTCTATTGTCATGAAAATTCCTAAGTTCTTAAAACATTTTAAATGTCATATTCTGTTAGTCATTGAAGAATTGAAGAATACCTATTCATCTAAACTATATCTCTGTACATTTAGAAAACCTAACTAACATCACTACAAACTTGACTATTATAGATACCTATCTATTAACCTGTATTTCTTAATTATACATTACATTTTTAAATGAACTGCACAAACGCAGTGCCTTAAACAAGAGCAGAAGTACAGATAATAAAATTGACCTTAAATTAGTTTCAATAAACCAAGATTCACACCAATGCAAAGTATTCATCTCTATAGCATATCCCCCTTTAACTGTAAACAAACATTTATAAACAATCATTTAGGGAATTTGGGAATTGTTCTCTAGACTACTTCCTGCTAATTGGGGGCACTGTCGATCAGGTATTTTATAGGTCATGTGTCCATCTCAGCCTTCAGTCCTGAAGCTGTTGGGGATGTTGGACCACCTGGGCCATCACTTCAGGGGCTCTTGTTTGATCAAACCATATTAGCCTGGAAGGAACCCACAGATTCTCATCCTCTGTGGAGACAAAAGCAGAACCTCTTTTTCAAAGCAAAATATCCTTAGACTCAATTTTGAAGTCAAGATACCTTTAAAATGTATACATTGGCTTAGCTTAGCAGCACATACAATGAACTGTCTCTCTGTACTTAGTTCATTCACAGTCAAAAAGTTCAAAGAAAACACAACAGTATACACAATCCAGACTCTGTGTATTTTCTATATTTATATGACTTAATTTTTTTACTCCTTTAATCTTTGACTGACTGTACTCTTGTCTCTTTAAAGACTCTACATTTTTATAACTGTCTATACTCTTTTTTCCTCTCTCTCCCAAGCCTATGTACATTTATTCAACACTGTGACCCACCAGAAGTCTTTTTTATCTGAATTTGTCTTTATTGCATATATGTAATTGTTTTTTGACCAGGAGCACTTTTTTTTAAATGCTAAGCAGGCCTGACTAGGACCAATTCTGCAACCCTGCCTGTTGCCTCCACCCAGTCCAATATGGCAAAGACATAGTCACTGCCTCTGAGAGTCCCAGCTCTAGGGTCTCAGTGGGTCCATGTCACTATAAAGCAATTTGTAACACACTATTCACAGACCCCATTTAAGTGCTTGGCCTCCAGAAAGAGTCAGAGCTGTTCATGCAACAAACCAGGAAGCCCTCCCCTTAAAAAGCTGTGCAGTCCTCACTGCCAATGCTGAGTCAGAAAGACCTTTCTTAAAGGAGCTGCGGCACCCCTGCTTGCTGCCAGTAAACAGCCCATCCTAAAAAAGAAAAAAAAAATGTGGTTACCAAGGAGCTGTGGTAAACTCTAGAATTTAGCATACAGAGAGAAATAGCATACAGAGGGGAATCTCACACTATAGGCTGGTGTGTAAATTAGAGGCAGAGCCCTGGCCTAGCACGTACAGGGGCCAGGGTTCCATCTTGGCACTTCCAGTAATTATTAAGATGTGCATAACTAAGTTACAAGCATGGCAAGTCTCTGAACTCTGAAGAAAATACTAAAAGCCTTTGAACCTGACAGTTGAGTTAATGAGTAAATGTACCCGCAGCACTGTTCTGATATTTAATTCCATAAAGCACTCTGATAACAAACCAAAAAGCATCCCTCATCCTTTACCACATACTTGTCAGTGGCCAGCCAGCAAGTGTTGAAAACCCCCACAAACAAAGGCGATGTACAGAGTAGGCACATAGTATACTTCCCGACATAGGAAACAGCTAACTACTCCATGGTTACAGAGATAGTTAAAATGAAACCTTTGTGACAGGTCTTTGTAGCATTACAATATACCAAGTGTTAAATTGTTTTACTATGTGTTAGAGAACTGTAAACCTTTTTTAACATGTGATGAGAGTATAGGAACCGTTATAGAAAATATAGTTTGATTACATGAGCCTTGCCAGGTGCTCATGTCACTGTTTGTCTGATACGGTAGGATGATTCCAAAAGTCATGGCTGACAATTGCTTTGGGGATCTTGTTTCCCAGGCACTTTATTATATTCATTGCTCCAATTCTTGCAGCTGCGTGGCTGAATAAATGGTTCTGTCTCCGCATTAAAGCAGAGGGAACAATTTCTCCCACCCTCTTTTCCTTTAGACAATGCTTAATATTTTTTAGAGCAATTTGGGATGAGAAATTAAAAGGATAGATGTGTGGATATATTCTGCAGACCTGAGTCAACGAGCCTCAAATGGTGTGTTTATTCATGCCATGCCTGAAGACAGAAGATGACCAAAAACTTTACATAGGCTCACAGGGATCAGTTTAGTAAGGACATGGGTATAGTGTCAAATACTTCCTCTCTCTGTGGATTCTAAAGCTTGATGACAAAGATGAGAGGCAGATCGAGATTTGGGGTTGTAGGTTGAACAGAGATGCCTTTGTGCCTTTGGGGTACTCTGGTTAAGGATGTGAAGGCATCAGTGGAAACCTCAGCATCATGACTTCTCAGCCATAAATACTGTTTCCAGTTACTGTTCCTCACCATCTCCAGGTTTAATTGTTACAATAGTTTATTCAGCAAAGTATATCAAGGAAGAAGTGACTGTTGAGCATGCAAAATATAGCAGTCGTTTTGTGTGTAGGGGCTATAGGAAACGTAATTGGTCTTTTGGGTACAATAACAGATAAATTCAGTGGTGATGTAGGATTTACAGGGGTGAAGGTTGTCTTGGAGTCCATGAGAAAAATTTCCACCATGCGGCAGAGGCCATCTTCTTGCATGTGTTTTGAAGTCAGGTTTCTTTACCTTTGGTTAGACTAGATTTACAGAGCCTGGGAATGGTTTCATTACAGAGAGAAACAAAAACTTGCCTTGGTGCTTGTGAGCTAGTGTGCCTTTGATCTTTTCTCGTTTTGTTCAGGTATAAATGGATCATTCATAGCTCAACAGAGGATTCCAATACAAATCATCGTTCTAAATGTTGACATCATTCTTTTCTACACTACAACTTGATTTTAGAGCTAAAACTTTTAAAATGTGTGTGCATGTGAGTGTGTGTGTGTGTACGTGTGTGTGTACATGTGTGTGAGTGAGTGAGTGTGTGTGTGTGTGTGTGTGTGTGTGTGTGTGTACGTGTGTGCTCAAGTGAGCACATTTGTATGTATGTGAAAGTCAGAGGTCAGCCTCAGGCTTCACTTCTTAGGCAGCCTCCCTTTTGTGTAAGACAGGGTTCCAAACCAGCCTTGAACTTCTCAAGTAGGTTAAGGTGACTCACTAAAGAGCCCCAAGAATCTTCCTGTCTTTGCCTCACCAGTGCTGGGATTACTAGTGCACACCAGTGTACTCTGCTTGTAGGTCTAAGACTTCTGAATTAAAGTTGAACACAAAACAAATGCACCCGTCTAGGGGGTGGAGGACCTGACACCCTTTCTGGGTCATTTGTATGCAGTGGCTGTGGTTGGAGTAATGCTATTACCTTTCTCAGCAGGCTTTAAACACGTATTTCTTCATCTTTCATAATGTGGCTCAAATAAGCCCATTCTCACGGTTACCGATTTCTTAAATATGGGTACAATGACATTAATTTCCTGGCTACTTGTTCCCACTTCTGTTTTAAGCACACTAATGAAAGGAACCTGGGTACACTTGAGTTGGTTTTATTTAATTACTGAGCTAGTTGGATGATTGCTGATTGGTCCTGCAGTTGTTCATTGATTTGGATGGCATCTTGTTGTTCAATTGGAGAGAATCACTTTCAAGCCAGAAAGTTAGAAGTTGGAAGCTAGCTACTCTCATTCTCTGGTTTTGCTTTCTCTTGTTGATAAATTTATTCTGTGGAGATGGATCTTGCCCCTTTTATCACTTATCTATAAACTAAGGTTGAAGATTATAAATATGATTACGATTAGGTTGGATGGATAGTGGTGGTAGTGGTAGACCTTTTGTGGGGAATAATTGGCTCCTTTCTTCTTGAAAAAAGTGCAGGTGAGCCATTTGCTCAGGCTTCATTTTGGACCTTGTTTATAAGGATCACTAAATGCAAGCTAGTTTCCAACACTCACACATCTGAGAATTATTTTCAAGAATTCTTGGTGAGTGACTTTTTTTCTTTTCTAATGTAAGTGCTAGCAATTATACTTAAAATCTTAATAAGAAGCACTACATAAAAATAACTCTCTATGGATATGTCCTGCTTATTCTAAATCTCTTAGTGAGCTCATTAAAAACTTTGAACTGCTGGGAAGAAGAACATTGTGCGAGCCTGTGGTAACCACAGCGTCATTGTCCTGCATTAATGACTTGAAACTGGTGGTACTTGGGGGTAGATTAAGCTGGTCCACTGAGAATCTAAACACACCAGACTGTGAAGCATGTCAAAGTGTTACCCCGGCAAGGGAGGTGACCAATTCACAGCAATAATGTTATAAAATCATATAATAATGTTATGATTTAAAAAATAAAAAATAATGTTATGATATAGCATGTAAATATGAGCTATATTTAAAAGACTTGAATTTCCTAGTATATTTTTCCTTTGATCTTTGATAAAATGTGGAAAGGTTAGCTCTTTCAGAATTTACAAACAAAATTAAGACTCAAGAATTTTCTTTTTCTTTTTTATTTATTCTTTTTGGTTTTTCGAGACATGGTTTCTCTGCAGCTTTGGAGACTGTCCTGGAACTAGCTCTTGTAGATCAGGCTGACCTCAAACTCACAGAGATCCACCTGCCTCTGCCTCCCGAGTGCTGGACTTAAAGGTGTGTGTCACTACCACCCGGCTTCAAGAATTTTCTTAATAGTAGACAAAAATCATCCAGTTGAGTTGAGACAGTATGTACACAAAAGTAACAAGACCATAAAACCATGCCCTGAGATGTTTGACTTCTTGATCCAGAATGTCTAAGAACAACCACAGAAGCCAGATTATATCCATCCCTGTAGCAGCCTATGGGTCTGTTCTGAAAGCTGCATTATCTACTGATGGGTGGTATAAGTGCTGCAGGCAAAACCCAGAGCTTTGGGTTCTGGCTCTGCCTTTGGCACCACCATGCCCTTACATGAATATGCAATGTAGAGTCTCAGCTTTGTATGTGGGGAGAACTGCTGAAGGGACTGGTCCCTACATAATGATTCTTAACATAACACAACAACATCGTGTGCATAACACACAGTGCCTGGTCTTAGCCAGGACTCGTTACGTGTTTGCTATTGCAGGGTCAAGCAAAGAGAAAGCACTTCTTAAGTGAGAACCGTGACTTTTCCAGAACTGCTTAGGAAGGCAAGTACGCCTCAGTGCTCTGGAAGATGGCAGGTGGCTACTTTCCATGTCTGCCATTGAAGGAGAGCTGGTGGTGATCGCAGGACGTAGCCACTGTAGCTACTTTCCATGTCTGCCGTTGAAGGAGAGCTGGTGGTGATCACAGGACGTAGCCACTGTGACTTTTAGGAGGAGGTGACTGGCAGGCTCAGCATGAGTCATCCCCTCTCTTTAGGTCAGCTCGACATCCGCCCTCCCTGTCTTCGTTCTTTCCGTTTGCCTTCAGTCTGTCTGCTTTTGGGAATGAGAACGTTTGGGTTTTGAGGCCAGAGGAATCTAGACCAAAGCTATTTGTGGAAGGCTATGATTTTCAAGGGATCCTGTATTACTGTCATGCACATGGCTTTTCCCTAGGAAGGGGACTCAGCTTTTACTCTGTACTTACACTCTGTGTATGGTTACCAGAATGTTCTCTTACCAAATCTTTGAAAGTCTGACTCAGTCTTCACCTGTGCTTCAGCCCTGTGACCACCAGTGAGACTATGAAGCTGCAAACCAGGCATCTGCATAATTAAGGGCCCTTAGGGAACTTTCAGTGGCTACAGTGAGTCTACCTCGGCTAAGCCCTCACTGTTCTCTGGGTTCATTAGTTGGCAGGCCATGGGCAGAAACGCCACTTACTTCAAATCCGTTGATGTCTCTTATTTTCTTACTTGTATATTTTGCTGAAATTCAGGCAGCTCCATGCATCACCGACTTTCAAAGTAAAATTACGCAGCCACCTCGTTCTTTTCCAATTTCCTGATGCTGGGTTTCCTAATTACAAATATTCCAGAAAGTAGTTTTTGTAACTCAGCATGGGAGCACGTAATGCAAGCAATTTCTTCGGGTTGAGTTGAATGCGGGAAACTTCCTCCATCTGCCAGAACACAGCTGCTTCAGGTCATGATAAGTGTTCCATGTTGGATGACTTGTATATTTTAGCACTTAGTGAACTAAAGGAAAGCATGTGTCTCCCAGTGTTCAGAATCCTATGCTGAATTTTTCTGAGTCTTGAAGGGAACATAGAAAACTCACTCCTGTTTCCCTAAAGGGTAATATTTAAAACACGGAAGTTCTAACTGCATGGTAAAGATAACTTGGTGTTACCTTTAAATTGCTAGGTTGTTTAGATAGATACAGTCATCAAACCCTGTGTGCTTTTTCATTGTTATTCTGTTTACACATGAAGAAAAATAAAAATATGCCTGTTTGTTCAGGAACATTGTGAAAAAACACACGTTAGCAGCTGGAATATCTGTCCAAACTGGATTTTTTTTGGTTGAGGCTTTTGCCCTCCTCCTAAGCAGGCACACCAGGAAGGAAACACACTGCGAGTACCGTATCTCAGGCCGAGCAGAGCACCTGTGTTGAGGCTGGCATTCCAATGGGTTTCTGCGTGTCCCAGACAGCACTGCACTGAGTTCTCTGAGTTACCATGTGAACTCAGTGCAGGTCAGCACAGGGCCAAATCACGTCGTCTGCCCCTCTCCCTCTCTTGAGCTTCATGCCTCACCACTGTCTAACATGGATGCCAACAAGTGTCCTATTCAAACAGAATGAAAATTCTATCTCCATCATTCTCACAGTTTTAAAGTCCCCCTAGCAGGGATCTAATTTTCGAGACACAAGCTCTTTCACCAGTATAACCTTTAAAAAGCCATTCTGGTCTCAGCCTCCGAAAACATGGGTGTGGCGCTGCTCGCCGTTGGTTCACTCTCGGTTCATTTTCAGTCTGAGAGCGTGAGGAAAAGGAATCAACACTCAATAGTTCTTTTCTTTCCCTGATTTCTTGATATTCAAACTACCAAATAAGACCAGTGGGTTGCCTGAACAAAACGGCCAGCGATCTCCTCCTCCCAGGGGTTTGTTGTACACCAGGTATTATGTGGAGTAGTTAGCATGACTTTAACTGATTGGTGGCATCTGCCACTGAGGAAATTAATTCTTGGCAGAGGTTAATGTCACATGGAAAGGGCAAGAGCTGCTGTCTGAATGCCCCGCTACCCACTTCTGGGAGGGCACTAACCAAGCTGAATCTATGATAGCTGTGATTGGGACAAAAGTATCTTGATGCAAAGCAGTGGCCGTCCCGTTAAATATTAGTCACAGTTGATAAGTTGTCCCTCGGCATGGGAATGTGTGTGTGTGTGTGAGGGTGTCGGTTAACTTCCGCAGAGTTCTTAAACGAATATTCTTCAGGTTGCTGAATCCTACAAATTCTTCTAAAAAGAAGGAGGAGGATGGAAAATAACAACAATGATTACATAGGCCATGTGATAACTATTGCCATAATTCTCCGTCACGTAAGATAATAGGGATGGTGAGATGGCACTGTGTGTTAAGGTGTCCACCTCTACGCCTGTGGCCTGAGTTTGATCCCAGAACCCACAGTGTAGAAAGAGAACCGATTCCTGAAAGTCTCCCTCCTTACACGCATACCCTATAACCTATGAGATCACAGAGGAAGGTAAATAAATGAGTAAACAGTAGAATGTTCTTTAAAGATCAACACAGGTCAGGCTTCAAGACTGAAGAATGTACTCACGTTCCATGTCCGGTGCCTATTTGTGCACTGTGTTCTTTGAAAGAGGCCCAGACTGTGTTAAGCTATCCTTGGGTTTGTTTTCATTAGGTCTTCAGTTCTCTAGCAAGTGTGGCCTGTTCAATCAGTACCTTGTGCTCGTCCATGCTATCAGCCTGGAGAGCTGTGATCTGGTTGCTTAATGTAACAACTGCATGTTATAAAGTGAGAAGGCTCTCCTGTCCTCGGCACCGGAGAGCCTAACCCTTAGGCCAGACCACATTCTTTCCCTTAGACAACACCGCAAATGTGTACTTACTTCCAGCTAAGATTTTCCCAGATCCCACACATATATTTATACAGAAGGTTGGATGTTGATCTTTAGTAAACTTCAAATTGAGTGCCTAATCACGCGATGAAAGGATGGATGTTCCAGGGCCTTCTATTTTGACTCCGCTGTGTCTGATGAGGCAAACTGTCACTCAGAGGACAGTAGCTCTGTAGTGAGCAGCCATTTTGTTGAGGAAGTGGAAACCCTCACCGGTGGTCTTACCACTGAGCCGTACTGACGTACTGACTCCGAGCATAGTGTTTCTTCTTACAGTTACATTTTCTGCCACCCACAGACTGACATCATGTCTCCACACTGAGAGCAGGAGTGGCATTTGGCATTCGATGATCCCAAACCCAAGTCTCTGTCCCGTTTTTAGTACTTTGCCATTTTGATTTTGCTTTTTGAATTTGCTTGTGACTCTCTGCTTCCCCCATCTTTTTTTTTTTGGTACAATGATTCTTACCTTGTCTTTCCCCAGTCCGTTTCTGACCTGGAGAGACGTACAGCATGTTATTGTCAGGACTTCCCGTGCGGGACATTTGAACGCTAATGACTGGAAAACCAATGCTGCTGGTTTTAAGGGTGAGAACTTCTTTCATATTCTGTCACAGGCAAAATATTTTTAATTTTTCCCCAATTTTAAATGGAGAGTAGGAAATGGAACCCTTCAAACAAATCTTTACATTTTGTGCTCACACATGAAGAGCCCTTTGGTCTTCTAGAAGATAAAAGACAGATTGACTTTTTTCATTAGAAGTATACACACATGGCAGATTTCCTGCACTTCCCACGCCATAGGTCAAGTGTTTAAAGATTCAGCCAACCCCCAAGAATAACTGGCCTATGGGACCCCTAACTGCCTTAGTATTTGCTGTCGTTGATTCTCTGACTGGTGTTTTTAAAACTATGTGTTTTCAAATTCTCCATCTTTACCTCTTTGTGTATAATAACTGACACACATTTCTCACTCTGGTCTAGCAATCAGGCCATGCATTCCGTACCATGTTATTTTTAGTAGCTTGAAGACTTCCGGAAGCAGAAAAGCAAGCATGTTTTTATGAATAAACCCAACGTGCAGATGAACCTTCCTACTGCACAGTCTCTCGAAGCTGCACATGACACAGAACAAACCCAGAGTGTTTTTCCCAGAGCTGGAGCAAGTTATAGATCCCTCTAGTGCTCTTCTTAACAGTAGCCGTCATCTTTAGTGCCGTGGATAATATATATCATAATAAATAGAAAATAATTTCATAAAGCATTTCTAAAGATAAGTGTGTTGACTCAAGTTGCAAATGACCTGAATTTTAATTAATGGAGTTATAACAGTAGTTACTTTATATGACAACTACTGTCTCAAAATTTTTTCCAAATAATTTGAGATCATGACATATCCCTTTTTGGGGAAGACCATATTCTGCAGTGTAGAAACTATGTTATCAGTGGCAGATCTCCCTCGGACCACTGGAAACAAGATGACTAATGCTGAGGAAACTGTTCATTTTAAGGTCCCTAATTGTTCCACAGGTAAACATAGAATCTGAGTAACGTCTACATGATATCATGCGTAGGTGCTTAATATTCCCTTAGGGAACTGTGTCCAGTATACTTAGATATTTATGCCAAAATGTATATCCTTTTAAAGTTCTTTGCAGATAGCTCATAGTAAGCTCATCCTTAACCAGGACTTATGAATCTGTCATGTATTCAGCACTTAGGACCAGTTACTTAATGCTTTTGCATGATTCACCTTATACTTAGAAAAAGAATAACCCGCTGCTCTTGAAGTGTGGCGCTTCCCTTGGCTGTCATGAGCAGCAGGTCAGTGTGCAGCATAGCCTCAAGCACTATTCACTGCCTATAATTGTTGCACAACTGGGAAGCCAATGTGAAGATGCCGCAATCTCAAACTTGCAATTGTATGGGCAATATGGAAATTATTTGAAATTTCAGTTCTTCAAAAAAAATAAAAATAAAAACCAGAATGTAAATTGCCACATGTATATTTCACGTTGATTAGCATCAGCCTGTTCCTAACCCTACAAGATAAGCCCATGAGCTACACTGGAGGAAAAGAGACCAACATGGAACCTTGGCTGGAGTGCCCTTCCTTGCTGAAGGGGCTCAAAGACAAACCACGGTGACCTCAATGAAGCAGAAGCATCAACTTTAACCTAAATAAACTTCCTAGCTTTACTTACTCCTTTTTGGCAACTTAAGAAGAGCAAATGGTTCCAATAAAGCACACAGCTCTTTGGAAAACCTCTGTTGGTTTTGGAGAGGGGAAACCCGGGGATTTAAACTAAATCAGCAGACCCAAACGTGGATTTCAAGGGACTGTACAGCTTCTGGCGAGGAGGAAATTGTATTTTACTATTGCACGTGGCAATATTTAGTATAATATTTCACTCTTCCCTTAGTCGGCTGCCAAGGGTAACAATTAAAGTTCATTTTCTCATAGACGAATTACTCGGAATGGTCTGGGCTCCCAGGGGAATTGTTTTGTAATTTTGTTGATGGCAAGCCCCATATTTCTTCTAAACATGATCATAATAAGAAGAATTCTTTCAACATTATTTTCTTTCTTATTCTAAACATTCCTGTCCCTTCCCAAGTGTCCCTCTGAGAAAAGGGACTAGGGCAGAAGCTAGCAGGAACAACTTGCACGGGAAACGAAGGAATGCAGGTCACCAAGGCAGAGAAAAATGACCTGACTTTTTATGAAACATGAACTCAAAGAATAAAAGGAGCTAATATTTAAGAGAGAGTTGTGCAGTGACAGCTCAGCAAGAATTCGTGCTTTAAATCAGATCCACCAGCAGTAGTGGCCTTGCTTTGCAGGGACCGACTTTTCCCCTTAGATGAGAAAGAGCCACACTGTCTGTGGCAGAACCCTTGGCCATGGTGCTACCCCACCCATCCCTCTGTCTTAACACTGCATAAGCATGTACATGAAATGAATTTGGAAATTTTTAGATGAGTTGGTCATGATTACACATGCCTTAAATTCTACCTCCTGGGTGGCAGAGACAGATGGATCTCCAAGGTTGAGCCTGGTCTACATAGTGACATGCAGACAGATACACACACACACATACATATACAATACATATACATGAAAGGAGACAGAACAGTTTCACGGATTGTTTAGTGGTCACCGCTGGAATGGGGATGTCGGTATCCGTGTCAGAATTTCCCTTTCTCATTGAGGAAAACAGGAGCCATGCTTTGGATATAAGATGTGTTATTTACCCTGATAAATTCAGAAAAGCCAACACCCCATGGCGATGAATGACTTTCTCTGACCAAACCTGCCAGATCTGTCTTACACTACCTCCCTGCATTTCCTCCCGCATTCCTATATGCCACACACCAGAGTAGCCCTCAGAGCTGGAAGCTAAGGGAACCATGGGAGGGTAATACTCTCCTCAAGGTTGGCTTCATCCATACTCAGCTACCGGTGATGTGTGTACCTGGATGAGGGCAACTCTTCCCTTCTCTTGCAGCAGATGCTTCTGTGCTCAGGTTCTCAGCGTAGGAAGGATGGGGCTCTCGGGAAATCCATCTCTGTTTCTTTGAGTGCTACACAGGAGACTGTGCTTCAGAGAACTGGGTTTTCTGTGCTCCTCCAGCCTCTGCCTGCATATGCCCCTGTAGTGAGATCAGCTCACTGTGTGGGAAACCCCAAAGACAGTAGCCACAGTCAACACTTGGCTGCTGATGCTACCTTGACTTTCAATGGTTTTAATTGGACTAACAGGATTCTGTCCTGCTGCTTAATGATAGTAACAACAGAAGTGATAATAACCTGAATATAATTAAAATATCTCTTCCAGCAGGCTAGTTTTACAGAATGTACATAAGGAAATGAATGCACTCCTATATAAAATTACTAAATATCTATCTGTCCGGTCCATCTTGTGAATAATTCTAGTCAGATTTTAGGTACCTTTGGACTATGCACCTTCCCCAGAAGTAGTTACTTGAAAAGAATGCTATGAATATCACACACCCATGAAAGACTCTATCTGAGAATGTGTGTGAAAATGGAGAGTCATTCTCAGAGCAGATGTGGGATTCTGTCATTGAAGAACTGAAATGCAAACGCTAGTGTCCCGTTGCTGAGCAACATTCTCCAAGCCAGAAGATGACTTCAGCATGAAAGGGATGGCATTTTATCAGGATTAGTGCCCCCACATCCCATCTCTTAAGTCTCTTCTGGTTCGTTCCCACTCTTATTAATCCGCAACCTATGTGCCTTTAACTACACCAGTGAGTTATTACAAAGAACTTTCTCTACCCAGGTAGATCTTCTGACAGAATTCAACATGTCTCTTCACTGGTTGGTTCCTAAGGATACTCTGAGCACTTTCAGTCCTCCAGCCAGACAGGAATAGGGAACATCAGATGCCATGTAAACTGGGCTAGCACAATTTGCAGACACAGAAGTTGATGTGGGTCTTTTGGTTTTGGAAGATAGATTGTCACACATGTAGACTGGACTGGCCCCAAGCTCACTACGTAGGCCAAAGTGGCCTTGAATTTATGGCAATCCTCCTGTGTCTCCTTCCTGGATACTGGAATTATAGGCATGTATCTCCATGCCTGGCTGACTTTTAATCTCGTTCTAACCCCTGACATTCCCTCCAGGTCACACTAGACAGAAGTATTGACAGCTCTGTACTTGGCCACAGCAGGAAACAGCTAAGGGCTAGAACACCTGTCATGGTTCTGATGTGTATTTTGACAGAATCCTCTAGCATTGTCACCCAGAAGGCCGTCCAAAATGTTCATCCAGAGATTTTTCTATAATCTGGGGATCTGAGCATCTCTGGGGAAAATGACAGTTTGTCTTGGGCTCTCCTGTCCTGAGGGAACCATAACCAGCCAAGCCTCTGGCAGTGCCCAGGCTGCACCGCTGATTCCTCCCCCCGAATTCTGAGCTGTGCTTTTGAGTAGTTGTGACTCTGTGCATGAACATCTCTTTGAATCAAAGTATTTGTATTTGGATGATATGACTGTGTACAGTTAAACTCTCTTCTATCTAGGAACAGAATTAGATTTCAGATAATAAATTAGGACCTTCTGTCATCTTTACTAGGCGAAAGAATGAAAAAAAATGTCATTGAAACTCAAAAAATGACCACTAAGTGAGCGAGGTTGCCACGCCCTCCATCTCACTGCCCTCCCAGACTATGTAAGTCTCTGTTTTCTCCCAGCATGTTGCTGAAACCTCCCCTGTCCCCCACTGACTCTTTCCTGGACCACGACTAAACTACTAGATTTTTTTTTTACTTCTAACTGATTACCCACAATGGTTAAAAAAAAACAATTGACAATCTAACATGACTTTTTCGTCTCTCAGATCTTAACTTTCAATCATTTTTTTTTTACTTTTAATTGCCGCCATTGTATTTCCATTGGTAGGGAATGGTAGTTTTAAGATACTACAATATATTTTTAGCAACTACTTGTCTTTCAGTTTGTAATGCTTATTAAAAAGAATTAGAAGTACTGAATCCATTAAGCATGTCATGTGTTAAATCCAAATGAAAAGTTTGGATTTGGTTTATTTTTGGTTTGAGAGTATGAAGTGATTTCTAATGTGTTGTCACTTGAAAGGGTAAAACTCTATTTATTTTATTGTTTCACTGTTTAAATAATAATACATCTCTACTACCTACTAGTAGATTGACTGTTGAAATGTGATTTGTTCTCCATAATGTTGGATGCACAATGCTTTTATGTTTTTGAAGAAAGGTCAAAACGGCTTGCTATGTCTCTGACCAGTGTGAATAATGGGGTTAGAATCAGATGTGGGAGCCTAGTTAGGACCCATTTGCGGAAGTAAATGACTGTTACTGGAACGTGAGTAGACACGTATCATCCTACTGACCAATCTGCTTACTGAAGTTACCCCTTGATTGTTTCCCTCATTCTGTGCTTTCTAGCATTGTATTCTTAAATTCTTCTTATGTTTATTGATTCCAAGTCCTTGTATTTATTGAATATGGTGTATGTGGGCTTATCTTTTAGCTCGTCCACAGAATGATGTGGCTCACACACGGGGGCGGGGGGGGGGTGTCTTGCCTTTATTCTTTGGTCTGGTGGATGATTTACCTAGACATCTAGATGGTTGCACTAAGTCTCTGGCAGGAGACCCTGCTTAGCTGGGTTTAAATTAAGCTGGTACTTAATCTAAGTTGTCTCTAAAATGTTCACTTTTCCTTTTGGGAATAGCTAACTACTGAAGTTTACAAAACATTGTCGGAGACTAAAGAGAAGTCTTCTTCATGTTGATCTTCACCTGAGTGGTAGCGTTATATTGGTCCGGCATCTGTCATCCATGCTTTGCTTCAGTTTTGTGTTCTTATGAGGTTTTTGTGCTTAAAAACCAACCTTTGGAACTTTGAATGTAACCCTGTGGTAGAGAGCCTGCCTAAGATGTGTAAGAGCGTGGGTTCCAATCCTAGATGGTCCACATGTGCAGTTCTCCCCTCCCCCACACTCTATTTCTTTCTCCCTCTCCCTCCCTCCCTCCCTCTCTACAAAGCAAAATTAAAATTATGGTTACATAGTTTGTCTGTTAGCTCTATGCCAGATGAATTTGTTATTTGGAGAGAGTTATAAGAGGGTTTTCTAGGTTTTGTCACACTCTTAATAGCTAAATGGCATTATCTGTGGTCCTCGAAGAAACAAGTCCAGGATTTGTACCTTGGCTTTTGCAGAATATAGGAACTAATAATAAACACAATGAAAAGGCTGAACCAAATAAAAAGTGATTGAAAATAGAAAGTGGCAAACATAGAAAGAGTCATAAGACTCTATTTCTGTATTATCTCCATCCCCTGAAATAAAGACAAATACACATAAATACACTGTCAATGAGAATTTTGGGAGTCGAAATTAGATAACTGACCTCAAACAGGCTAGAAAACTATGCAATTTCTAATAACTATTGTGTCTTTAAACTTTTTAATCCCCTAATCCTATATCAATAATAACACAATTCTACTTAATTTTCATATTGTAATGTTTAAATGTCACTTTGAATTCAGTTTGTTAAATCTCACAAGTTCTAATTAATTGCACCTATATAAATAAGAAGTGATAAGAATCTGAAAAGAAATTTAAAAAACTTTCTGACTCTTTAGCTATTAATATGCCATATAAATTCGTAAGCAGAAAACTTGGTTTGGCAATGTGCAAAAGCTCCTACACTTCAGAGAATTACATCTTCGTGTAATTCCCCAAAGAAACTAAATTACTACTTCAAGAGAGGATGAATTGATGTCCCTGGTCATTTTCAACTCTTCTTTCAGCCTAGGTGTTTGACTCTCCTTAAGAGCAGTAGATCACGATATTTTGTTGTGGCGGTTGATATCTCAGGCTAGAATAAAAGTCATCAGGTTCTGATCCCCAAGATTTGAAAGTCGTTATCAGTGGAATCCTGCTCTGGTCTAAAATGCATGAGGGCTAGAAAATACTGAAATGGATTCCTTGAAGCCCTGATTCTGAATCCAGTTCTATCAGAACACATTCACACATGCCATTGAGAGACTGTTTTGAAGTTCAGCACTCCTTATTTGAGGTTTCCTATTTATCTGAAACAAGAAACTCATTATTCATGGTGGTTTCAAAGCATATACCACTCAGGCAGACAACCTGTAATATGTGGTCATCTTCATACATCCTTCCCCACTTTACTGAGATAAACTTACATGTAGTGAAGTTTCCATTTTACATGTCCTGCTGATGTGTTTTGACAGAGATAACACCATCACCCCAGCAAGATCTAGACAGCTACTGTTGCACTAAAACTTCTTGTCCACCTTCATTTTTCTCTGTACTGCAACCACACTATACAGCCATTGATCTGCCTGCCCTCTGTCAGTGGAGGTGACATGGTCTTGAAGATTCTATATCAATAAGATTAGTTGAGTGTGACTTAGTTGAGTGTAGCTTCCTCCCTATCTCTAACATTTTCAGATACCTTTATTCCATTAACTATGCCATGAGGCCAATTCTTTGAATGACTAAATTGTATCTTTGTGAATGCCATCAATTTCTATTCTCCTTCACTTTTCCATGGATGACTTTGCTTTTGGACTCATTATGAGAAAAACTGACATGACTACTATGGACAAGTCTTTGTAGACATTTTTTTTTATTATTAACCAACCTCTTATTTTAACTGAACCCCTGAACGGGAGGCAGGGGTGGAACCAAATGACCAACAGCTGTAGGCCATTTCAGGTGAAGCAAAAAACATGTGCAAGACTTGTCTATCGATACAATGAAACAAGCAAAGGGAAAAGTAAGAAAAGTGGTAGGGTTTAAAGAATTTAGCACTGGACTATATAATGGAACTCTGTCTTTAAAAAGAAAGACAGAGGAGAATTTGGTACAGTTCTTTCCTCATAGGCTATTACTTAAGTGAAATTACTTACCATCTTCGTGTTGTTCATTATCTAATACAACATATTCAGTTGATAGTCTGCTCATGTCTTTGGAGTTAAAAACTGGGCTTGTAGAAAGTGATGTACATGGATCAACGTTCTTAGAAGAGTGAGTGATCTGTATCTGATTGTCCCCATATTAGCCTCCGTCCTCTTTTATTGGATGTGTGTGTGTGCAAGCACACATGCACATGGACATGAACCTCCTACAGCACATGTGTAAATGTCAGAGGACAGCTTGAGGAAGTCTGTTCTTTCCACCATGTAGATTCCAGGGATGAAGTCAAGTGGGGATTGAAGTCAGGTGGTCAGGCGTGGAGGAAATCCTTGTTACCCACTGAGCTATCCTGCCAGCCCCATCCCCACTACTTTATAGCTACAGAATTCCTGTGTCCTGATCTTCTCATTGTTTTCTGCTGTTTTCTCCCATCTGAGATCTTGTTTTCATTTTATATTTTCAATGACTTTGGGTTGATGATTCTAGATAGATGATTAGCCTCCTTGTTCGTGCTTTGTGCTTTGCATGCGATTTCTTGGATATTGAGACGTGGTAAACAGACTCCAAAGTGCTTAAGAGAAAAAAAAAACTAATGGTGCTGATGAGTTCATTCAACCCCATGAATCAGAAGCGTAAATAAATATGATGACAGGGAAGGAGATTCTGAGAGCTTTAAGGTCGTAAAAATTCTAAAAACCAAAACTTGTCATAAATGGCGTCTTGACTTGTTAGATCACACACGTGCTTCCTGCTGTCTGTGTTTCCTCAGCACTGTAATGGGAGAAGCAGCCTTGGGAAAGCTGCAGTTCAGGCGGAGGAAGAAAAAGGGCCCAGAGCGTGATGAAAAGGCAGGTGTGATATGATAAGGAAAACAATTTCAAGAAATCTGAGAGCAAAGCTACTATAATCATAAAGTGGAGACTTCTCTATTGATTTGAAGTACATTTGTGAGCCACCAGAGTGACTCAAGAAAATGAGTTGGGTAATAGCAATGACTTCCAAGCAAGCTGATTCAAGATACTAATCTGATGTCATTTTTATTTCCCGAGTTACTGGTATGAGTTCATTGGTTCTATGAAACGTCCTACACAATGACATGTACGTAGCAAATGGGCAAGTTCCCTGGAAGTGACTGTTTTCCATTATCTTAGAAAGTGGTTATGTACTGTTGACCTCAAGACTTCTGACATTTGGAAAAAACAAACTGTGTCCTCTGTTAACGTCCTTCAAGATGAAGACAGTTACATATTTGGGATACATAACAATCTCTGCCAGGCTTGGTTGTTATTGTCTTAAAGGATATTTTTTGAAATGGATTTTTATTAAGCCCACAGTAAAGGACATGGTAAAAAGATTGCTTTTATAAGAATGGCAGGCCAGAAAATGGGCTTTGAGACAGCTTCACAGATTTCCTTGGGCCAACATCTTTTTAGTTCTCGCTGTTCTGAAGCATAGCCTTCAGAAGTCACTTACTTCTGCTGTCTGAATTTCTTAACATACAGCTGTAGCCTTTGGGTTCATCGTGTGATTTTTGCAAATATTTAAGAAAATAGGTCATTTCAGTTCTCATCTTGATTTGGCATAAAATTGTTAGGCAGATATACTAATAAGAAATTTAGAATTTATAATGACGCTGGATTCTACTCTGTGTGTGTGCACGTGTGGGTGTGCATACGTGTGTGTGTGTGTGTGTGTGTGTGTACGAATGCACATATGTTTTGACACCCTCAGAGGCTGCAGTGTACCTGCTTTCTTAATATAGAAGTTTTGTCTAGAAACTTCTATATTATATATATAATATATATTATGTATATAATATATATTATATATTATAGTTTCTTAATATAGAAGTTTTGTCTAGAAGTCATTTGTTTCCATTTTGTCCTTACAAATGGAGTTACCTACAGGCCCCAGGCTTCGTGTCCAAGTTTGTCCCACACTCTAATACGTACCCTAGAAGCCTAAAGTACTCACTGTGTTCCAGGCAGATATCACTTGACATTGCAGGACATAACTAAATATCACAAATGTCCATGAATGTTTGATAGGGCTTCCCCGTTGGTCAAGCAGGCTGTGTACATGCAAAAGGAAGTCAGGCTGAGTTATCGAGTAGGACCTGAAACCTGGCCTGCAGTCCCCTCCCCAAGCCATTAGAGTGAGAAATATTTATGTATTCATAATGTCACTCTGTGATGTCACTCATCCTAGCCTTCCCTTTGCTTCTGTCCTGACTTTCTCAGAACCTACTCATCAATAATCAATCCACTGTTGCTAACCAAGAGCTAGCTCATCACTGCTTCTAACACTCGTTCTCGACACAATTTGAAGAAAAAAAAATCTCCAATTTATTACTCTTCTCCCCCTATTTTGTATACATTGACCCTTTTATACTGCCAAAATGAGATCAACCCTTGATTAACGTAAATACTAATTATTTCATTTGGGGTCCAGTAGAACCACATTCCTATTTAGGTAGAGAGTCCTCAGAAACAGCACCCTGAGCAGCGCCAAGAAGACAGCAGGAGATAAAGGGATCTGTTGGAGGCTTTTAGTGATGTCATTAACCTGTCTTGAGCCTATCTTCCCTTCCCATCATCTTTTCTACAGAAAGGGATTCGAACACAGATAGAGCTCTAAGTGTGGAAGGAAGACGAGTTAAGGAAAATGTTATGGTTGAAGTCCCTGTGTGCCTCTGCTCTGGGATCCATGTCCCTGGCACATGCTGCATGCACCACTTACATGTGGCCCATCAGGGTTAAGAGCTGAAACTTGCTGTGTCCACACTATGACAGGTGTCTGGATACTCTTACTGGTTCAGGGTTCAGAAGATGACCAAGAGGGAGAGGAGCCCTAACAGACTCTCTTTTCAAAATGATTCCCTAGCTGGTCTTTTTTGGCATTAGAGGGATTGCTATTGGTGCATATGTCCTTAACACAGACCAGATCCCAAGTCGCAAAGATATCCTGAAGATTAGTCTTCTGCCAGTTCTATGCCTGACTTCCTAAGGCTACTCCAGCTAGCTGGCAGGATGGAGTAGCATGCCAGGCAATCACACTGCAGAATCCATGTGGATTCATCTGCTGTGAAATAAATAGTTCCAGACTTCTGCTTCCCTCCCGATCTTAATTCAGTCTCTTTACACGTGTTCACATCTTGCTAGCCCATGGCATTTCAAAGCCATTAAACTTCCATCACACAACCCTGTAATGGCTACAACAGACTGCATTTTATAGGGTTACACCACAAGAGATGCTATGCCTTGAATTTCCCGTTATCCTCGAAAGAGCCAAAGGGAGGAATATCCTGGCGGTTCACAAGTGGGAAATTGCTTCTTAGCTCTCAGTGTCCATCTCGCATCTGTGCATGCCTGCTTAGACCTAATGAAAAAAAGAAAACCTGTCCCAAGTATGATTATAAAATAAAGTCTCTTTTCCAGATGAACCTCTTCAAATGCGGGGGAAATCCCTTGTAGAAGTGACTGAAGAAGGTCATTTCTCAGCAAGAATTGGGGAAAGCATGGTGGGCCAGATGTTAGACTACTTTCCAAGCCTCGCCTATTTCTTTTTCTGTGCGTGATATTTTAACTCATTTTGAAGAAAAGAGCAGTTTCTATGCAGTTCACTCAATTATCTGAATAACTAAGCTGGAAAAATTATTGTGTGTTCATAAGCAAAATAATCAGTATATGTAGAAGAAGTTCTAAAGACTTAACTGTATGGCCCACGCCTTTACACATGTTCTTTTAATATCCATGAAAATTGGTTTCTTCTGCAAAATATGAACAACATATCCTGTTAATAGGATTGTTAAGATTTTATTAGTTGGCACACAATAAAATACATATGTTTTAATTTTTCCCTCTCGTTTACAAGTTCATCTCTATATGGGTGTTTTTCCTCTTTGTATGTCTGTTCACCATGTGGATGCCTGCTGCCCTCAGAGGCCAAAAGAGGGCATCAAATACTCTGGCACTGGAGTTACTGACAGTTGGAAGTTACCACGTGGGTGCTGGAGACTGAACCAATGTCCTCTGCAAGAGCAGTCAGTGATCTTAAATGTTTGAACCGCCTCTCCAGCCCTGGGTGCAATATTTTTAAGAAGCATATTTGATGCATAAAATTTTTCAACTTTCAAGGCAGTGTGATAACTCAGTCCAGTTCCTGAGTCACTTTCGTACATTGCCATGATGGTTTTGTTTGTTTGACCTCAACTCAGGCAAACTCTGACTCTATCCTGATAACTTGTAGGATTGCCACCATAAGTAATGTGCATCTAAAGAAGGAATCATCTAGGCTTGAAGTGGGTGAAATAACACACGCGCGCGCACTCACACACACACACACACACACACACACACACACTAATTCATAAAACCTTACAGTGGTTTTGTAGAGAAGAATCATCACACCCAAAGATACTGGCACTGTATTCTGTGTTGCCCACTCTAATGTCTTGCAATTTGGGCACTAGAGAAGGGGCCCTGGGGAATCATGCTCATATTCTGAGGTGGCAAAGCCTATTTAACCAGGCTAACCCCAAAGAAGTGGCCCTCTGTACCACCATCTAAGCAGCACTAGAGAACCTTTCAGAAACACGAATCTGGGGTGCCTGGGCACTAACGTGTGTGTGTGTGTGTGTGTGTGTCCTCTCAAAGTGTGTGTTCTCCTACAGTTTGATATGGAACTTACTCCAAACACCTCATCCTTGTCGGTTGTCTGTCAGCTTACAGTCTCACTCGGGCTCTGCCAGCCGGACCCTGGTGCTCTGTTACAAATGTCACCTTCCTCTTCTTGAAAGAGAAGTGCTGCAGTTGCACGGCTGCCATAGTTGTCCTTTCTTACACAACTAGAGTGTTCCAGTATTCTGAACAAACTGCCTCTTCACTCTGACTCCCTACAGGCCCATGTCCGTTCCCTGCTCTCTGCATAGGCATGGTGTCCTGCTAACCATCGTCTCCTGTCTTCCTCAGGCTACTGCTCTTGCGAGACTGCCCGTCTCCTTGCTTTGTATGAAGCAAAGATAGCTTCTGTCATTTACTTCTCTCTACCTCCTTCAACCACAGACAATCCCGAGAGTCCCCGAGAACTCCCACTCCCGTTCTTCCTGGCTCTCCCTCCCATCCCGAGCCCCCTGTTCTTCTTCCTTTTGTTTCTACTCCACTGCTTTGGTTTTATTTCCCAACTGGACTTCGTTTTGTTTCCAACTCTATTACAAGGAGTAACCTTAAACCTGAAAACCTGTTGAGGGAAAGGAATGTTCCTGAGAAGTCCAGCATAGGAGGTGAGCTAGCTTTCCTCCTAGTGAGATGACAGTCCCAGCTGTGGGGAGTGAATTCTTCCAGGGAGTGAGCCAGAGGGCCTAGGAGTGGATGGGATAACCAAATCTCAGCACTTTTGCTACCGAGGGAAATGCCACTCAGCTCTCACAGCAGCAAGACATAAGTCTGGGAGCCAGACAGGCTCAGCAAAACTTTCCTTTAGCCTTGGATCACAGGCCCTTGGAGTACATTTTTAATCTTGTTCTCATCATTGTCTAGAGACAATCTCATTTTCCTACAAATAAGCAAAACTATCATCCAGATATGTTCTATGCTGTTCTGAGTCTCTTCAAGCTAGCGAAATAGTTTCCCTACCTCTGCTTAAATTATTTCAGCACCTTAGAGAAATCATTTGCTAATCACAACCATGTTGGGAACAAATGAATGAGAACTAAGCAGAAAAAATAATAATAATTTGACTTTTCATCCTTTACATTTGAAGAATTCTGCAAGTTAAACAAACAATAAATGTATATTTCTATATATGTGTCTATAATAAACTTATGGGTGTACACTCGTGTGCATAATGGGTAGAAGACAGGCCAGAATGTTTTCTAAACTCCCACTATTCATCTCTATAATGATGAGACTCCATACAGCTGCTGAGCAAGCTGAACCCAAGGGGAACTTTGAAGGGCAGCCCCAACAGACAGCCAAGTGTTTGGAAACCTTCCACATGCAAGCTGTCAGTAGCACTAGTGACGGCTGGCATGTTTAGTTCCGGTTGGAGTTGTTACTAGAGCCTGAGATTCTATGAAGAACAAGGGGGAAACAAACACAAACCCTGCAGCAGAGCGCAGGTGCCGGCTGCTCTGTTGTCCTGCCCTCCTCCTCATGGAGCCTTCACTTTGTACCATGGAGCACAAGAAGGTTTTAAAACTGTGCTTCTACTTCCCTAAGAAGCTCTTGAGACTTTCACATGGAATCTTTGCTAGAGACCTTGAGGGGAGTCAGAGAAGGAGAGGAGACAAGGAAATCTGGGACAGATGCTCTACTGTGGCACTCCAACATCAGGACCAGGAAGAACATAGGTCACCTTTTTGCTACTCTCAAAACTTACATATGATATTTTCATATTCCACTGTTTATTTTTTGCTTGAAAGTAGCAGTAATTAAAGACTGACATTATGTACGTGGGACCTGGTAGCCTAAGACAGTGCCCTAGCCCCTTTTAGTTGCAATCCTCCTCCTCCCCTCTGTGACTATCCTACAGGTAAATTGGTTGATGGTAGATGGCATCCGACATTCTTAGGGGACCTTCATTTCTCCCATGGTGGGGTCCTCCCCATTGTTCCCTGTGGTACTTCCATTCACCCCATCTCTGCTGACCACTCTTTTCCAAGCCTCCGATTCTGGTGGTTCTGGTTTCATTACTGTGCCAAAGAACTTCATGTCTACCTCATTGATTACTTAATCGGGAGGTGCAGTCCTGGCACCTGCATCTATTTAAAGCCTACACGTCTATCTAAGCACAAGCGGTTTATACTTAGTAGACCTCATGTCTGCACATCTTAGCAGCATCAGTAGAGAGCTTACTACTTCCTTTACAACCATTGTCTCCTTGAATGATTCCTTACTCTTTTGAAATACTTTTATAGTTGCAGTAATTATATATTTTGAATCTTCAATTGCTTTTCCTTATGTCTTATCATTGTTGCCTCACCTCATGGTTGACTGAGAACACAAATCATTTTCTGTGTCTTTTGTGCTCTCCCTGTTCAAGGTAATGTCAAATAGACAGTAGATTTCCACAGCCCTTCTGAGTGGTGTGATAACTAATTGGGTCAGTTATGAGCTTATGCAGACTCAGTGCACCTTGCCCTTGAGACTAGAAGTGTTTGGATTGGGGAATATTTGCATATACATAATGCAGTATCATGGGGAGAAGGACCAAGTGTAAACAGGAAGTTAGTTTATGCTTTCTGGAAACCTTACACATGACAAATGTAATCATACACAGCATCATAGTGCCCCTACATTTTGACTGTTGCATGAAATCAAATTTGGAATTTCCCACAAACCCAGTGTCTCTTCTACAAAGTTCAGATTTTGGAGCTAAAGTTCATATTTGGGATTTGGGGGTTAAGGACATTTATTTTGTATTGGTTAAGTACACCAATCAATCAACACTGAAATCGACAGTCAGATACTTGAGCCCATTTGTCAGCCCTGTTCTAAACATCAGTGATGATGTTCCACACAGCAAGCACAGTCTTGCTTCAGGTTGCTAAATGATGCCTGGTCAGAGACAGCTCTGCATCACCCTTCCATGACAGCTCATGGTCGGTGCAGGAATGGTGATACATTCCTCAGGACACAGAACTTTTGATTTTCAAAGTCAAGATAGAAGCCAGCATGGTAGTGCTTGCCTTGAATCCTAGCATTTGGAAGGCAGAAGCAGTTCAGATCTCTGAGTTTGAGGCCACTCTGATCTACAGAGCAAGTGTCAGGACAGCCAGGGCTAAACAGAGAAATGCTGTCTCAGAAGTAAATGAAAAATGAAGGAATGAATGAAACGTAGACAAACGTGGACTCTTAGTCTCTTCGGAGCCCTGTCTGGAGAGAGTCCTCTCTGGCTTCTCTGCAAGCTCTCTGCTGGACCTCCGTGTTAGATTTCAACACTAAAATTTCACTCTATTTGCACTCCCCGTCATTCACAAGTAAATGATCAGATTTCTTCCAAGCTCATAAGGAATGCTTGTGTGTTGGATGTTTGCTGTATGTGTGTGCATGCGTGTGTGTGTGTGCACATGTGTTTGTATGTGTGTATGTGTGTATGTGTATGTTTGTGGGTGTGTTTACACTGGATACCATCAAGCATTTTGCACATCTGACAGCTGGTAGCAGAAAGGCCCTCAGTCGCTTCAGAAAGCTCAAAAACTTACCAAAAAACTGCTTGCATAAAATAATATTGTGCCTCTTGTGCTCAGAAACATCATTTCCTTTTCCTCCCTGCTGAACTGCCTAACTTTCTTTGAGGTCTGCTTGTGTCGCCCACTGTCTAAAGCCGTTGCTGAAATTAGCAGAATCTGCTTTCAGCTCACACAATCGCTTACTTGCGCGCTCAGTGATTCGCTTCTCTCAGCACTTCTGGTCCCGTCAGAAAATGGAAATACACCTGCCAGAGAGAATTATCAATCTTCCTGACTTCTCTCGTCCATTTGACCGTGCGAAGCCACTAAGCCTTTAGATTACTTTGAATTAAAACTCATTATGCTTCCAGAACAGGACAACGCCACTTCTTGTGAGGAGCTGCTTGCGAGAAGCCTTCTTATGAGGTCTCCATTGCTGCCTCCCACATACAGAGACATAACTGGGCACGCAGTCCCAAGGGCTGCATGCAAGTGGTGCGAGCTGTTCAGCCCCTGTCTCCCCCACATGCTGGAGTGGAGCTGACCCTTCCTGGCTCTCCCAAGAAATGCTTTTGTTTTCGGGTATCTACTTAGGCAGCTTTGCTTCAAGATTGTCAAGGACTTTTCTGCACGTGCCTTATTCCCTCAGTACCTTTAGAATTATGTTTTGAATATTAACTATTGCTGTGTTGGAAGTGGATGTTTGCTAGCCCCACTCTTCGGCATGGAAGTTTTGTTGAGATCGCTAATTGTATCCATGTTAATAACAACCCTGATTACAACAGTTTTGTATATCGCACCTTGATCTGGTGAAATTACTTTCAGGCTTACGTTTTGTCCAGTTTGGCATGATATATATGCTAAATAAGTGTCCGTGAATGATAGAATAGCCCTGTCACAGCCAGTTGTGTGCACAATGCCACCACGGTCAATTCATAAACTGTGTACATTGCTTAAGTAAATTTCGAAAGTTATTGATAACTTCAAAGAAGTTAGAGGAGAAGAACCAAACTTCTTCATTCCTATCACAGTTTTGTAATAAAGACACCAGGCCTCTGGTGAATAAATGACTTTATCCTGTTCTGCTCCTCCATCCCGTAAGTGTTTACGTAAACCAGACACCCTGTATCCAGCTGGAGACTGCACCCTGCAGTTCTGAGGCGCATCAGCGGGATAGGCAGGCAAACGGACTCACAATGGTAGAAAAACAAAATCAGTATTTTTGTATGTGAAGTGATTTTGAGTATGAAATTTTTACATTATATTTTTAAAAAAATCATTGTTGCTTCCAAGCTACTCAGTGTTATTACCTTCCCCTCCTGACACCACATTTTGAAACAGTTTATCTGTCTGATGCATTCTCTGTCTAATTATTCCCTCACCAGTATTCACCAGCAAAACAGATAATGGCCTATCGGGCTACATGGAGTTGATGCATTGCCAAGAAGAAAAATTAACAGATAGAATAACTGACATCACATTTTTTTCTTCAGCTGTGTACCACTTCTATAGACAGATGCACAATTCTGAGTATTTCCAAATATTAAAAATCTCCATTACTAACTCAACAATTTTGTCTATCCAAGTTTTCTTGTTTATGAACTCCAGTCCAATGTTTTCTTCTGTTAAACTGTGGCTCCCCAGTCTCCTTGCTTTACGTTGGGTTTGAGTGTTTCATGAATCAACGGTGGCCCTAGAAGGCTGAGTGGAATTGGAGTAGGAAACCCATGTTTAGCCTTCACAGTGACCTTAGGTGCTTTCCTACTTAACCCAGAAGACTGCTGACAGGCGTGAAGTGGTAGTGGTGTTTGGTGACCTTTTTTGTTAAGCTCTGGCGTAACGGATGTTTGCTGGTGTGTTTATGAGGTGGGGGGGGGGATGGATACGCAGGAACAAAGTCAATGGAGCTGATCTAGGCTCCAGCACTCCTGTTTAGAGATGCTTCAGGGGCTGAAGTGACCGTCCAGAGCCTTTGTTCTCCCCAGCATTCTCCCCCTTCAGACCCTCAACACACCAATCAAGTCTTCAACCTTATTACTAAACTGAAGTGAAATGATAAGTTGTGCTAGTTTAAAACCAGCAGATTGGGGAATACTAAACTAAACTTAGGGGGAAACACTGTTGAATATGTATAATAAAATGATATTGGGCTTGTGGGCGATGGTTACAGAAGGGAGAATTCACTAAAGGCTTCTGTCACTTCATTTCTTTGACCTTCTTTTAGAGTCCTTTCAAAAGAAAAATCTTCTTGATGAGCCTCCAGTAATAATTGTCCATATTTACGGGAATAATGTAGCATTTTAATTTGTGAATATGAGTATGAATCAAATCAGGCTAATTTAGATTCTTCTGTCTTCTTATCACCCTTTTGTTTGGAGAGCCTGGATGCCCTCCCCGTTATAAAACACATTATAGGTTAGTGTAAACTGTAGTCCCTGACTGAGGACTAGAATTCTAGAATTTTAAGTTCTCCTGTTAGCTCTTTTACTTCCCCTTCTCCACCCTCCTGCCCTCATCCTTCATATGCGTTCCCACTTGGTATTTCTCTTATGTTCAATATTCCTCTTTCTGATTTTAATAACGTTGTGTAACTGAAACTAAATATCAGAATTATCCATAGACCAGTTTTATTGAGGTTACTGATGACTTCGTTTACCTATAAGTTTTCCCCAGTATACTTAAGATATTTTGCAATAAACTTAACTTTTTTTTGCAATCACGCTGCCTTTTTTTTCTCATTTTAATTGTTTGGATAGGAATATGCTACACATTTTCCCCACTCTCCTTCCTTCCTCCCTTCTCCCCTTCCACCTTCCCCCTGCCCTCCACGCTCCCAATTTACTCAGGAGATCTTGTCTTTTTTGCCCATGAACTTACTTTTTAATTAAGAAAAACATTTTAAGAAAAAGCCATAAATAATAAAGGTTGCAAATCTATATATATTAGAATTTCCTATATGCATCCTTGCCATAGAAAAGTAAATTTATTTGTATATTTTCAGTATGGCCTATCTAGCCCAGCACCTGGTAACAAAATAATGTATAGGTTCTCTCACCTGGGATATATAATCCTACTCAATGAACCATGGCAGGATCCATCATAATTTCCTTAAGCAAGAAAATTATGGGAAAAATATTTTCTTTTGCTTATTAAATATTATACAATTATCAAACAGCATGAGCCAAACTGTCACTGTGTCCTTGTACAATTTTTCTTTTTCATGTGCTCTAATTTCCAAAGTTCCCATGAACCCTGTAAAGGAGTATCAAACCACTTCCTCCATCAAACATTTTATAATGAAGCTGGAGTACAAGGACACATGACTGATGAGTTAATTATCAGTTCAGTTGGTGACACAGCTTTTAAGCAGTGCCTTGTGCAGTGTCTGTCACACAGAGGCCCCAGGGAATGGAGGAGGGACGGAGGGGTCGAGGGATGGAGGGGTCGAGGGATGGAGGAGGGACAGAGTGATGAGCAGAAGAGCAGATGGGCTCACAATTTATAGGACTACAAAGAAGACTGATAGACAGCATTGGTTGGATTTCAGTAAATCTATTGATGTTTTACTGATCTGATAATACTTTAGGTAGTATATGGACAAGCTAGGTGTTTGGGAGCTCAGAGTAGACAGGGTTTCATTCAAAAGAGGAATTAGGACAGTTAGAACAAGGGATTTATATGGGAAAAATCAGTAAGGCTGAGGGTCCAAGATGTCCCCAGACACTGGAACAGAGAACTTTCCCTGGAGCAAAGGATCAGTGAGGAGGTTGTTTTCACATTTCCACAGCCTGGCATCCTAGAGAAATATGAATATTAAACAACCCATAGACATGGATGGGCAGCTATGAGATTTTTGCATAAAATAGTTAATGCAATAATTTAAAATATGTTTAAGCAAATCAGTTATAACTTTAACTCTGTGTTGACTATAAAGATATAAATGTGGATATAATATATCTTATATCTTACATGTAAGATACAATAACAAAAATCTTATATATATAATATAATAAGATATAATAATATTTTGAGTGTTCAGCGCGGATCTCAGAATATTTTTAGAAGGAACTGAATATGTAGGCTTTGATGCACTGTCAGTAAAATAACTCTGTATTTAACTGATTTTTTTGAAGATAACTACATCAAATGCAGGTCTAGATCAGCTCATAGTTTAATTGAAAACTAATGGAGGATTTGAAGACAAGAAACTGGTATAAAAGTCTAGAAGCTTCCAAATATTTTATGCACATAATTGAGTGCATTTTTATATGCTAAAAGAAAGATAATAGTTCGTGCCTTTGGGGGTATTTAACCTAATTACTAGATATGTCAGAAAATTGCTATTTCTCACATGTGAACTCTACTTACACTGAGAAATTGTGTACATTACCACTTTCCTTTAAAGCTATTAGTAATTTTATCTCATAAAATCAATAATGTCATCATTTTTAATACAAATGGTTATCAGTAGGATCTTGCATCAAAATGATATGGGTTGGAATGCAGCTCAACCCTGACTCACTGGTCTCCCTGTGCCCCGGTTTTGTCATCCACGAGTGATGGCCGTCATCACACAAGCATCTTCAGATTGTTGAGAGGACTAAATATAAAGTGTAGACTAGGGTCTACCATACAGGAACACGTCATAAATGACCGCTGTATTGCTAGTAATATTGCAGAATCGATGAACGATTATGTTGTGATTATTTGGTTTGCTTTTCAAGTCTTGTTGGAAAGATAGTCAGGATAGCCCCAGGTGATGTCTGGGTGTCTGTTGATTGCACAGTGAGCCAGTGTGGGTAGCGGGTGGTCTGGCCACAGTGAAGCTGACCTGCCTCTTGCCTTCCACAGTGAGCCATCTCTATGGATTTGGACTGATGGATGCAGAAGCCATGGTGATGGAGGCAGAGAAGTGGACAACTGTTCCTCAGCAGCACGTGTGTGTGGAAAGCACGGACCGGCAAATCAAGTAATGCTTGCTGCCTGCCAGCAGCCTGACAATGCCCAGAACGAGGCCAGTGCAAGTGCTATTGAACATGGAAGCCAGAAGCTTCTGCAGTTTCTAGTGTAGTTATGAAATTGAGATAGGATGTTCCACCCAACCATCCTTCCAGTGGAAGCCCTGTATTGGTGGGCTTTCCTACATTTCCTGCTTGTCAATGTCCTTGATTGATAGAGCAAGAATTCTTCAGGTCTATGTTTCTCAAACTCACCCACATGCTACGTAGTTCTCTGGAGAGTCTTGTAAAATAGATAGCAACTGCTATTGCTCATCCCTCAGAGTGGTGGGGCTCGTTCTTCAGTGTGAGCTGCACGCACTCAGTGCCTTTGCAGTACCGGGCGCTATGTGAAGTCACTGCCAGGTGCTTGATCCAAAGAACAACGTTCATCTTAGGGGCCTTTCTAGAGTTCTTGCCTTTCTCCTCAGAAGCCCCTGAAGGAAAACTTTGTGAACTCTATTTCTGGTTTGTGATGAACATACAGCCTTGTAATCCTGTGGAACCGTGCTAGTAAGCACTGAAAATGGGACAGAGTTATGGTTTGGTTTGGTTTGGTTTGGTTTGGTTTGGTTTGGTCTGGTTTTAAGTTTTTCCTCATTTACCTCTTCCATGGCACAGAGTGAGAAAGCCAAAATGAAGGGGAGGGGAAGGTTAATCAGTACTTATGTACCCAGCACATATTACAGACAAAAGACCTTTGGTTCCCACTTGCATCTTTCCCTTTAAGTGGCCCAGTCATTTGGGTGCCTGGCAGTGTTGTCCCTTAATATCCAGTGAGCAACTGCTGCCTGTGTTGTACTCTCATTTCAAGCCTCCAATCCCGCTCACCTTATTTCTGCCATGTGTTTTGTTCATGCCCTGCCTCTCTCTCCTGCCAGGACCATT
This sequence comes from Myodes glareolus, assembly GCF_982192425.1. NCBI lineage: Eukaryota > Metazoa > Chordata > Mammalia > Rodentia > Cricetidae > Myodes > Myodes glareolus. The sequence goes on from NC_142032.1 coordinate 44,471,921, forward strand.
CGCCCCAACAGTGCGGTGCGCTCCATCTACAAAGCCTCGGGCTGCTCGGATAATCCCAACCATCATGTCAATTACCTGGAGCACGTGGTTGTACGCATCACCATCACACACCCTCGGAGGGGAGACCTGGCCATCTACCTGACCTCACCCTCAGGAACCAGATCCCAGCTTTTGGCCAACAGGTACATTCAGGCCCTCTGCTTCCCAGGGTGGTGACTGCAGCTATACTTGCTGTTCTTCGAGGTAGACAGATATCATTACTCTGTGTTCTCATTTGGGAACCACTGAGTGGCCCTCTTGGATGCCATTCTCTCTCAGTAGGGTGGGAAGCTCCCCAGCGTCCATAGGCAGGAAAGGGTGGCATTCTATAGTTGGGTGCTGAAAGGGTGCTGCAGAAGAGGCGAAGGCTGTTTGTTCTTTTGTTCTAGGAAGGAATTGCAGAGCACTGAGACGCAGCCCTATTACGTGTCGCAGGACATTTTACACAAATTAGCCTCATTCACTGTAAGACAGGGAAGGGGAAAGCAGCAGGAACATTTGCACATGAGAGTAAATGGGAGCGCGGACTCTCAGATCTTCAAATACGCTCCATTTCTGTACTTGGACGTCCTGTGTTCTTCTCATAAAACCCACCTTCCTTCTGGTCATGGGGACCTTTCCCCAGGGGAGGGGGCCTTAATACTTTAACAATGAAATAAAGCTTTGCCAGAACCAGTATGTGTGTGGAAGAGATGTGAGGATTCCACTGCACCAGACCCTGAGGCACTCCCTCTGTGCCCTCCCCCTGCTGTGGACAAAGGGCCGCAGCTGCTGCCTACAAGCTAATTGCCCTACCTGCTTCAGCCCAGCAAACAGTGTGTGATTAATGGAGGCCTCCACAGCTGTTGTTACCAAAGCCAGGGCAGGCCTCACTTGCTTGTTTGTTTTTTTTTTTTCCTTTCTCTCTTTTCTATGTCATTATTCATCTGAGTTTAACTTGAAAGAGTATCCTAGTGAACACTGGGAAACTCAAAGGGGCTTCACCTACGCATACCTCTTAGGTCCTGAGTTCCTCCTTGCCTTGCAGAAAACCAGCCCTTCTGCTGTTGCTGCTAGCTGGGAAAACCAGCCCACTCTCCTGGTTCCTACTGCACTTGGCCATCTATTATTGACATCCCACAAAATGACTTCCCCCGAGGAAACCCACCAGCTGATGGGCTATGGATGCCATCACAGGCAGCTGGTGGCCTGCAGGGTCACTGGCTTCAGGGCACACATGTGTTCCTCCACATCTGCTGGGCTGAGTGCAAGACTACTCTTGAACTTGCATCCCTGACCTGCACTCAGAAGGTTCGCCTCAGCCTTCCCTGTTCAGGTTTGTGGCAGTGTCATGACCTGAAGCATCATTGTAAGGAGTTGCTCTCTGTGTTACCTCGTTCTGAGTCCTGAGGACATGTGCCATCAGAAGGCAGGAGCAGTCTGGAGAGAGCTGGAGGCGATGAGAAACAGAAAAGTTGGGATGAAATCCAATCATCTCCAGCTCCACCTAAACTTTTCAGAGTAGCTGGCCCTTTAAATGTGAAATAGCGCACCTGACCCCAAAGCCACCCATGGCACTTCTGCCATGCTTGTACTTCTCCCTGGGAATATCCCTCCTACCTAGGCAGCTAAAGAAAGATGGTTTCTTCTGCCCTTCTCTCTGCCTGGCACAGTCCAAGAACTCCGTTTTATTACAGGAAATCACTCACTGTCTCTTAGTTTCTGACTTTTGGCTGGGAGACCTGCGACCTGACCTATCCGCTTGGCCTGAATTCAGAGCAGAGCCCCAGCATAGAATGCCAAGGACTGAGTGTGGGGCTGGGAGACAGGCACAGAAAGGGGTACAGGGGAGTGGAGAAAAGCCCCGCTGTGCCTCTGGTGTCCTTCATGTTGGTCTCCAAGACAATTCTCTGCCTCAAGGAAGAGGTGACTCTGTCAGGATTTGGAAGGCATCTATGTGCCCACTATTATTCCTAAGAAGAGGGAATCATGGCCACGCCAGCAGAGTGTGGTGGTACCTGCCTTTAACACCAACTCTAGCGAGGCTGAGAACAGAGAATTGTGAGTTCAAAGCCAGCCTTGACTGCATAGCAAGGACTTGTATCATGAAGGGGCCTGCTTGTTGGGGTTTATGTCCTGCCTGGTACCCCACAGCCATCAAGCCCCAAAGAAAATCACACAGAGATCTCCATAAGTTATAAAACTGATTGGCCCATTAACTCAGGCTACTTATTAGCTCTTGTAGCTTATATTAACCCATTGTTCTTATCTATGCTAGCCACATGGCTCGGTACCTTTCTCAGCAGAGCAGGTCACATGTTGCTTCTTTGATGATCTGGGATGGACTCCGAGAATAGCTTCCTTCTTCCCAGAATGCTCCTGTTCTCATTGCCCCACCTCTACTTCCTGTCTGGTTGACCCACTTATACTTCCTGTGTGGCTAATCAGCATTTATATAAAACATGATTGACAGAATACAGACAATTCTCCCACACCAAGGATTTGTCTCAAAAATTAATTAATTAATTAACTAATTAATTAAAATAGAGAAGCAAAATGTAAGCAAAGATTACAGTTAAAAAGTAGGAATTACGATTTTAAAGCAAAGTTTCTCTAGCCAGGCCTTTAGAGGTCACTATAGCCTCTGGTGGCAGAGGTTTCCATCTCATCTGTGTTCACCCTGCCTGCTTACTAACCTGCCTGCCGCTGTGGAAAACTCTCCATGATCTTTTGGACTTTGGTTTTTTGTTTTGTTTTGTTTTGCTTTGCTTGTTTTGTTTGTTTGTTTGTTTGTTTTTGAGATAGGCTCTCACTGTGTAGCCCCGGCTGGCCTGAAAGTGTTTATATAGAACAAGGCAAGCCTTGAACCCACAGATCCACCAGCCTGTGCCTCCGGAGTGCTTGGATAAAGGCATGAGCCACGGTACTCAGCTTCTCGCAAGGATTTTGAAGCAGTCTCTCCTCCCAGCCCACTACAGAAGCCAAAGTGCTGCTAGCTGCTTAGACCCAAGGGGCTCTCTGCAGGTCATAGTCCAGTGAGCCTCCCCGCAAGCTCTCAGGGGCCTTGACGAGTCACTGAGGAATTTCTTCCCAGTCACTTAGCTGTTGACCACTGTGGTTCCTGGACAGTCTGGTGTCCACAAATCCCTCGCTGTACAGTTACATCAGTGTGGGCTGTCTGGAGCCCCTCAGTGCCTCCCTGTCTCCACTGATGGGCAGCTCCTGTGGTGAACAGCTGTTGGGAGAATGGTTCACCCAAGCAGCTGCAAGTGCTGAGTGCTGGAAGGCATTCAGCAGCGCGCAGAACTCAGGCCAGTCTGAGCTTTGTGCCCCATTAGCTCAGCAAGTGGGCTCCTCTGGCAAGCCAGCACTGGTGATTTAGTAGATTGGAGCTATGGGTCAGCAGAACTGTCCTGGGGTGGACAAATGGCCATGTTTTAACCTCTTCTTCTCCTGCCATACCTGCCTCTTGGCCACTATCCCCTGCCAACTCAAAAGCCAAACTGTGACTTCAGAGCACATGGCTTACTCCAAAGAGAATCTAGAGATCAGACTGGAGGGTTGAAGGGAAGCTGGTAGTTCTGGGACCCTTTGAAAACTCTTAGATGAGAGTGCTATAGTGGTATATTATTTGTGTTTTAATAAATAAAGCATGCCTGAAGATCAGAGGGCAAAGTAGCCATACTAGTCAGCCATACAGGCAGAGAGAGATGGCTTACACCTTTAATCCCAAAGTTTGAGAGACAGAGGCAGACAGATTTCTGTTAGTTCAAGGCCACCCTGGGCTACACAAGTTTGACTCTGTCTAAAAGAGAAACAGAGCTCACACAAAGGTGATCCCAGCATTTGAGATCCCATGCCTTTAATCCCAGCATGAGGGAGGTGGAGACAGGAGTGATATGGCTGGGTGGAGAGAGGAATAAAAATGGGGAAGAGACAGGAACTCAGTGGAATGTGGAGTGTGGGTGTGGTGTGTGGAGTTTTCTGGATTTGTGGAGACAGAATCTCACTCATTTTTGGTATGAGGTAGAGGTAAGAGTCAGTGGCTGGCTGCTTTGCTTTTCTGATCTTCAGGTTGAACCCCAATAACTGTCTCTGGGTTTTTATTATTTGAGCTACAGAGCACTTTCAAATATTGTGTACAATATTGTGTACAGAGTTTCCGAACAGAATCTTGTCTCACCAAATTCTTCCATCAACTAGACTTGTTATGTTTATGGACAGCTCCTCTTCAGATCTCCCCTCCCATCAAACTGCATTTTAGATTTAGCTTAATTTGCTGACTCTTTGTTCTAGTTTTTGGCCTCAAAATGAAAGCTGAAACTTCGCCTCCCTTCCTAAATTTGATTATGGAAACGTATCTCTGCTTCTAATTATAGTCTCAAGGAGAGAGATGTTACATTTTGCCGCCTGCAAAACCCAATAATTGTGTATAAGATGTAGTAATTATACCTTGAACATTTCTGTCACTGTCCTCCCTAAATGTTCATTGGGAAACTGTTGACAGTGGTAGACATCACGGCGTATAAATGCATTTGTGGCCCGCAGTAAAAACACTGCTCTTGGCAATGATCCTGTTGCCTTCACTCAGAGCAAGACTTTAAGTTTATACAGAGCTGGCTTTCCCTTGATCCCACTGATGTCTGTGTTTGAATCTAGAGAAGTAAGTTTCCTCATGAAATAGATGCATTACTCTCTGCCTCCCAAGCTCAGTGGAAGTGTTGAATAAGATGAGGTACAGCGCATGAGGCCTAGCATGGAAACTTTTAACAAGTGGTACCCTACTCAGACAGTGCTTCTCCAGACACCCAGCCAGGGCCTTATCCGACACAGATGCCTGGAGCCTGCTCACAGGTTCTGATTCTGTGGTTTTAGGGTGAGGTCTAAGAAGCCCTATTTCTAATAAGCTAGTTGAGATTAGATCCGCCTACCAATAGACCACCCCTCAACCCCAGTTTAAAAGATCACCCAGATTTTCTTGGTTTTGTGTTTCAAAATAGTTTAAATGTGGTATCATCCTGATGCTGAGCAAGTAATTTGCAAAGGCATTTACAATGCAAAACAGACTCCTGAATAAGAACCATGTACTCTATAATGAAGTCAGTCTTCTGCAAGAGGAGGCACTCCACATACCCCAGATACCCACAAAAGGGGATGTGTTTAGGTGCTAACGAAGGACTTCATAGTATGCTTGTTGGAACTTGACATTTAAGGGGAATATTTCCGTTTAGATATTTGAAACCTCTCTAGCTCTGATACCATTAAAAGACTTTATTTTAACTATTTTTAAGTGTGTGTGTGTGTGTGTGTGTGGGTGTGTGTGTGTGTGCGTGTGTGTGTGTGTGTGTAAGGTGCCCATAGAAGTCAGAGGTGTTAGATCCCCTGGAGCTGGAGTTACAAGTGATTATAAGCTACCTAACATGGGTGCTGGCCCCTAACTCAGGTCCTTTGGGAGAGCAGTAAGTGCTCTTAACTACTGAACCAGCTCTCCGGCTCCCCACAATATTTCTTAAACATTTCCAGTAAGAAAAAGAAGGAAGCAAATAGCATGTTTTAAATACCCAGTATCATAAACAATCTGATATACTTGAGCGCGGTGAGAACTTGGAGCTGTCAATAAGCCTCTGCCCCAAACTGTGACCAAGCCCTTGTAAAGTAAAAGAGGAGAGAAAGCCCTTCCTAGAACGCAGGCTGATGGTGAGCTGTAGTGATAAATACTGTTTGAATAGTAGATGGTGATTCTGAAATTAGGGCCATTTTCAGTCTTAGAAATAATTACAGCACATGGTTTCCAGTACCCATGAAATGCCTTGTTATTAGCTGTCACACCTTCTTGGAAGCTTGTTGTAGCTGTGATATATTGACTAGACTCTTAAATGGAAGGGGGGGGAAAAATCTCCTGCTAATTATATGAGTTATTTCCTGATGTGCTACACATAATGGCAGGCTCTTCTAGCGGGCTTCCTCCAAAGTAATTAGTTTGAAAACCACTCACCAGCATAGGCTGGGGCACCATCTTAATAAGTGGGTGTCCTTTGTGCCAGTTGCACCTCTCGTTTCACTGAGGCCACAATTAGGAAGTGAATCGTGACAGAGCTGACTTCGCTGTGCCATAGCAGAAGCGGGTCTGGACATGGTGATAATCGGCTCTGGCTTCTAGCACACCGGCTCTGTTACCATCTTATCCACGCTGATCATGTTGGAGTGTCATCTGTGTCTGCTGGTGGCGCAGCACAGGTATGCAAAGTGGACATTAGACCTCTGGGGTGGCCAGGAAAAAAAACCCTCGATTAGAATCTCTTTAGCAGGCAGGGTTTTGCAGCTAATATTTTATAGACAAAATCCACTCCCTGCAATGCCAAGCTAATCTACAAGCTGCATTCACTTTTCCTGCTAAAAAAAGAAAGAAATGCAGTTTTAATTACAATGCTAATGCGAAAAGACAAAAGTTACCCAAATGTTGAATCAAAATCAGAATATGTCCTGTTTAACCTACTGCTGCTTAGGAAGGCCAAGGTAAGACTGATGTGCATGCCCAGTTAGCTGACGCAGAAATCTTTGTCTGTCTCGTTCCCCACCAGCTCTCGGCAGAATGTCAGCGTGCGTCTGGCTGCATTTTCATTCCTTGACTTTTAGATTCACATGAAATTAATGAACATCGCAAATCTGTAAAGTGGAGAGGCCCGGAAAATGCCTGACCATCTGTGCACAGACAAAGCAAACACATATCTCAACTTTGAAGAGTTGTCTGAATGTGATATTACAAGTATCTCTACTTGGCATTAATTCTTTGTTCCAAATGGGATCCGAAAATGATCAGCAGCAAGGGACTGATTTCAAGGAAGGATCACAAGGAAGGAACACAGGGCCTGCCAATCCAGCCAGCCAGGAACTGACCCCTGAACAATTAAAAGTTGACTGAGGTTTTGGAAGCGAGTCAGTGGCCTCAAATCTCCTTTGCAAGTTTTGATCTGAGGCTGTGAGCCAGAGGTCCTGTCTAAACTCTTTGAGTATTGCTTTCAAGTTCTTTCTTGGAGGGATAGTCTGCGACAACTTGCCTATGGTGCCCTCAAATGGCAGAGTAAGCTCCAAAGATTAGAGTTCAAGCTTAGGGCTGTAACACAGAAGAAAGGAGTCGTTCTAACAAAATTTCCTCTCAGTACTCCCTGATAGCATCTGAGACAGCTCCTGGTCCCTGCTTTCAAGTTGGTCCCTTTTGATAACTTACAAACATCCCCCTTTTAAGAGTGTAAAATGTTGGGTGGTGGTGGCACACTCCTTTAATCTCAGCACTCGGGAAGCAGAGGCAGGCGAATCTCTGTGAGTCCGAGGCCAGCCTGGTCTACAAGAGCTAGTTCCGAGACAGCTAGGATTGTTACACCAAGAAACCCTGTCTTGAAAAACCAAACCAAAACAAGACAAAACAAAAAGAGTGTAAGCCAATTACGTAATGACCCGAGAGGTTATGGTGATGTCTAGTTTTAAGCCATAAACTCGTGAGATGAACCTTTTTGTTCAGTAGATTGTGGAATCTCCGTTCACTTTATCCTCCTTGTTCTAGCGAGGGGCAATTACTGAGGGGATGTCCTCCTGTTTAGAAGATACCAGTAAAGACTTAAGGCACAGGATGCCATGTGGGTCCTGTTTGGGGCTATCAACTCTGTTCAGAGAGCTGAACCAGGTAACATATAGCTACTCTGACAGGACAGGATGAGAGGGCTTCATGGGCCGACTGGGTTTATTGCCAGCCATTCACTGCACCAGTAACAACGAGTATTTGCATACTCCCAAAAGCTAAGCTTTCCTCCAGAAGAGGCTCCTTTGGCTTTGGTTTTCTTCCGGCTTTCTGAAATTACTTATTGACCATGGGGCAGCTGAAAAGCGCCATCTGATTGCCCCTTTCTCTCTGGCGAAGGCACAGGAGCACGTGGGTGGTGATTTTACTGCCCCTTGACTTGCTAGAAAATATTGCTAAGTCAGCCACTTACCTACCCACACAATCCAAATGCATGCCTGTGAGCCCTGTAGCTTTAGAAAACAGCTACCACTTTGGAGGGAATCCCAAACATATTGACAATGTTTCTTTTCCTAAATCGGGTTTCTAACAATAGTCTTTAAGGAGATGGGAGCAGTTCTCTCTGGTTTTCTGTAAATACACATTTTCTCGCAGGGAAGAGCTGCATAGAAGGCCTCATGGCTACCTGTTTACTCAAATGGCAGTACTGACCTGTAACCTGAGACAGTGCTAGAGATATGTCCCTTCCCTTTTGCCTCAGTGACGCTCGGTGTATTCTTGGTACACATAATTTTGAAGTACGAAAAGAAAAATATGTTCATACCCCATTTTTTTTTAATTTCCAGCATGTGTTCCATCTTCTCAAAATCTTTGTCAACTTTTGGACATTTGTAGTTCACTTCTTTGTTATCTGAATGTATAAATGACATGTCTATTTTTTTTCTCTGTGCAGCCCTGGCTGTCCTGGAACTCATTCTGTAGACCAAGCTGGCCTTGAACTCAGAGATCCACCTGCTTCTCTCTCCAAATGCTGGGATTAAAGGCACGCGCCACCACCGCCTGGCCTGACATGCCTATTTTTGATGTGTTCGCTTATACATTAGCTCTTAATATCTCTTGATTCTTGGTAAAGAGTCCATTAAATTTATTGCTCTGCGTGTTTTGTATCCTCCACATGACACCATAGGAAACATCTCTCTAATTATCTCAAATAGAAGAACTATTTCAGATAAAACTTATACAAATTAGAAGCTCCAGAGGAGAAGGATCCCAACTGGGATTCCAGATGAAACTCTAGATCAAATGAAATTAATAAACAGAAACTGCTTTTTTGTTGTTGTTGGTTGGTTAGCTTATTTATTTTTGAGGCAGGGTCTCACTAAGACTCCTGGAGCTCACTGGCCTCGAACTCATGGCGATCTGCCTGCCTTGGCCTTCTAAGTATAAAAATTTTAACTTTTACAAGAAAGATTCTGTGAGTTTTGACAAATTTTTACTGCTGCATGACTGCACACCACTGCTTCTGAAACCTCTCACTTGCAAGCATCCTCCCCTGCATCCTGCATTGTCTTCTCCCAGTTACCCAACGACTGTTTCTTATAGTTCTTGCCCTTTCTAGGACTTGTATGGCTTGAGTCATATAGTACATAGTCTTTGCATCTGGCTTTTTGTGTGTCAAATGGTGTTTATTCATATGAGCATGTCATACTTTGCTTATTGACGAGTTTATGGGGGCTTTAAAGAGGGATCAGAAGCTCAAAGCATGTGCACTCCAGTCATGAGGACTAGAATGAGGATCCCAGCACCCATGTATCAAGCCAGTTATTCCAGCAATGCCTGTACCCCAGCTCCAAGGTAGGGAGAGACAGAAAGATCCCTGGGCCTAACTGAGAAAAATTCAAACCCTGACTCAGGAGGGTACCCTTCCTCAAAAGGAACAGGCAGAGAGTGATGGAAGCTAGTACCAACTTCTGGCTTCACAACACACAAACACACAAATGTAGTGCAAATATACAGACACAAATGAATAAATAAATCTACCAGTCGGTGGTCGTTGAAATTTACATGACTATTAGATAACTTTTTAAATTTATGTGTACATTTGTGTATGCCCATATGTGTGAGTTTATGTGTCCCACGTGAAGACAGGTGTCTTTAGAGGCCAAATAAGGACATCAGATACCCTGGAACTGGAGTTACTGGCTTAGGATGCTAGAAACCTAACCTTGGTCCCCTTTACAGGTTTTGACAGTTACGAGCACCATGTGGAGTTCTTTCTATGCTTACGTTTTCAGTTCAGTTGGATTGATGTCTAGGAAAGAAATGGCTGGGCTCATTTGTGTAGCGTGCTCTTTGAACTTCATTAGGACTCTAACGCTGCTTTCCAGAGTTGGGTGTCATTTGTCATTCCCACCCCCGGTATGAGAGACTCTGGTTGCTCTGCACACTCAGCACTTCGCTATCAGTCTTGTGGACAGAGTCTTAACCTAGACTTCTGTTCCCTCGATGGCTAGCTAGCCCTTCCAGTTCGCTGCATGGCTAGACCCTGGCCTGCCTCCTTGTTGTGGAACTGTGATGCTCTCTATGGGTTGACCAATGGTGATACCCGGGATGAAGACAGTTAGTATGTAACCACGGATGCTGATAGTTACTGACTACTGATCTTGCTTTTGACTGTCCCCTCAGCATATTTTTGATTAATGCACACACCAAAAAGAGTTATGTGGTTTTTTTTTTTTTCAGGCTGTTTGATCATTCCATGGAAGGGTTTAAGAACTGGGAGTTCATGACCATTCATTGCTGGGGAGAACGGGCTGCTGGTGACTGGATCCTTGAAGTTTATGATACTCCATCTCAGCTGAGGAACTTCAAGACTCCAGGTGAGAAGCCATTTCAAATCCATCCATGTTGTAGAAGGAAATGGTGGACTACCTTTGAGCCAAAGAATGTTCCTCACTTATGCTGTCAGATTGGTTTGGTCATAACTACAGTCTGACACTGTTACTTCATAAAGAAAAAAGAGTCTGTTTACCTCACAGTTCTGGAGGTTCATATAGCAGCCTGCTCACTCCAGAACTAGCCCACCCCTACAGGATTCACTCGCTCTGAGAGACCGTCATTAATGTATTCATGGAGCTGGAGCCCCATAGCCTAACTGCCTTCCAGTAGACCCCACCTCTTAAAGGTTTGACTCCCCCAGCCGCACTGTGTATAGAACAGCACATAAACCCGTGAGGGATATGTCACAACCATGTCCTGACAGAACTCCTGGAGCGGCGTCACCATTCTGTGTGTGAGTCGTTTCATACACACTCTGGATTATCTGTGCACCTTCCAGTCCTCAAGTCCTCAACAAAATGGGATAATTTAATAACATGAAACAACGAGCAAACATTTTGGTATAAAGGAAACACAACTCCCGCAGCACCTACATCTGACCCTCTTTTCCGTAGTTTGTAGAAAGCTAAGCTTGTTCGCCTACAATGCTTTAAACTGCATTATAGGCACATTAATTCACAAGAAAAACCCTTTTAAATGTACAGTATGGAGGTCACCATACCGGATCCTTTCCAGTCCTCTAAGATTCCATAGCTGCACATCGGTTGCCCCCTTCATGCCAGTGTGTGATTTCGTCATATATTAAAGGGATGCACAGACAGGGGGAGCATGCATTGCCCATGACAGAACACTGGGCAGTATCTGACTCAGAAATGAGTCAAGTTGCTAGTGAGCATGCAGCTCCCCACCTGTCCACAGTCCCCTCTTCAGCTGTCGGTAATGCCTTCCCTAGTGCTCTGTCCATTTGCAGAAGGGCCAGAACTGAGAGTCACTTCAGGACTTACAGCAGTATTCTGACCAAGAACATGACCACCGAGCTATTCCATGACTGTAACTCACATCCAGTGAGCTGCAGAAAGCAGAGGTGCTCAGGAGAAGTTGGGGTAAAGCTCAGGTTCACCCCTGCTTTGCCTATCTGTCAAGGAAGTGGGAGACATCCATTTGGACCATTATCTTTGAGTATCTTTCCCCTCAACTATTCCGTGTATACAGCTCTATACTGCCATGTAGGATCTAGGGCCCTATAAATAGGGAGGCTGAACTCTATGGTACGTCCAGGAGTGAGGCTTAAGAGATGGCTTAGTAATTAAGAGCGCCACTGTACAATATCAGGACCTAAGTTTAGATCTCAGCACACACCTAACAAGCTGGGTATCCTGGCATCTACATACCTGTAACCCCAGGAACATGAGCTCTAAGTGATAGAAGAGCACACATAACACCCTCTCTGGTTGCTGCTGGTACCCATACATGAGTGCATATGCACAAGTAAGTAAAATAATTTTTTAAGTTTTGTTTAAAAAATGAGTGTGTCCCACTCACCCTCAGCATGCTACCGAATCTAAGTGGCCAAAGTTTTATACAGAAATCATGTTTGTCCCGCAAATTCAGGGTTGCTAGAGGAGACAGGCCACAAACCACAGTTCCTAGATGCTCGCACATTTTCCTAATCCACTCACTTCCTAGGGCTTTCTCTTCCTTTCCTCCTCCCAGTCAGTGTCCCAGCCCCGGAAAATGTACATCAGCATGGTGACTGGACCATGCTTCACAACTCTCTGCGGATCCCAGTTGATCCATCATTAGGCATCCCTGCAGACTCCTGAGTCTCAAGAGGTTCTCTAGAAATGAATGTGGGTGCAGCAGTGGGGTATCAGAAGAACTGTGGCTACAGAAGGCGGGATATCAGGAGAGGTGTGGCAACAGACGGCGTGTTGCCTGGAGAGAATTGGAGATGTTTTTCTTGTTTTTGTTTGATTTGGTTTTTCAAGACAAGGCTTCTCAGTAGCTTTGGAGCCTGTCCTAGAACTAGCTCTTGTAGACCAGAACTCACAGAGATCTGCCTGCCTCTGCCTTCCAAGTGCTGGGATTAAAGGTGTGTACCACCACCACCCAGCTGAGGATTTGAGATACTTTAAAGTAAGCGAAAGTACCTCTGTTCTTTATCATCACCCAACGGGCTCTCAACTAGGACATTTAGTTAGGCGGTCACTGCAAGCAAGAGTCATGGGGTAGAGAATAAAAGCCCTTCTGACCTCCAGTTCAGAGTTTACCTAGCGCTTCCTGTGTCATCTCTGTTAAAAAGTCCTGTGAGTAGCTCAGATTCATTTTGGCTTCTCCTTACACAGTTGGTCCTCTTTGTCTGTCTACTCCTGCTATTCCATTTCCATGGATTCATCCAAACCGATATAAAAGAATATTGGGGAAAAGATTGCCTTTATTGGACATGCTCTGACTTTTAATTCCCTAAATAATACAGCATTATGATGATTTACATTGTCTTTGGTGGTATGACTAACCCAGAGACGATATGAAGTATACAAATAGATATCTGTAAGTTCTATGCAAGTGTTGTACCATTTCTATAAGGGACTTGGGCTCCTATGGGTTTTCACATCATTAGAAGGTATTGGAACAAATTCCTTATAGATGTTGAGTGACAATGGTATTATTTAAACATTCACCTTAGGTGGATCTCTATAAGTTCAAGGCCAGCCTGGTCTGTAAAGCAAGTTTCAGGAAGCCCAGGGCTACACAAAGAAATTCTGTCTCAAAAACAAAATAAAAGAAAAAATACTCCTGAACATCCACTTTAACCATACCCAGTCCTGATCAGTTAGGTATGTGCTTTTATACCTTATTACTCTAATAAAAACATAAGGTCTTTGTGCATTCTTCCTTTCATTCTTTCAGCTCAGGGTTAGTCACACCTTTGATGAGGGACTTTTCAGTTTACAAGTGTATTTATCCATAATTGTCCATGTTTCTATCACACGGAGTCCTATGGAAGGTTTCTCTGTTTGTGATTGGTGAGGGATTTCTTTAGGTGATGAAATTTTTGTTGGCTGTGTTTCTCTAGCCCAATTTGATGGTAGAATCGTACCAAAGCCTGGAGGTTCCTGCTACCACACTGACTTTAGATTTGTGGGGTTTTTTCCTTCTGTGGAAGAAAAACTTATTAAGTGCTTCTCTGGTGTGATATATACTTGTAATCCCAGCACTCAGGAGCTGCAGCAGCGGGGTTGTAGCAAAACCAAGACCAACCTGGGCTATGGAGTGGGGCTGTCTCAGAGAACGGAAGGGTTGGAGGGAGAGAAAACGTGCAAACTGTAGTTGTGTTGGGATGTCCTTATATTAGACCCAGGCCCGGGATACTCCCCTTGAGTCAACACTCTGAAACAGTTCCCAATATCCAAAGATAATTTAGATCCAAAGGGAATCAGGTTTACAGGTAGCGGAGAAATGGAATGACCTGGCATCCTTGTATTGTGGACTCCATTAGGAGTCTAGAAGATATCCTGTGGAAAGGAAGATGGCTCCAGCATTTCTGCCTTGAGGGCGTCAAATAAATCCCCCCTGCCCAGTGTCCATTCACTTCTCCCCAGCGCTTTTGCAAGCGGCTTAAAATTCTGACCCCAGCAGCATTCAGCTTGTGGAAAGTACGGCAGTTAACAAACAAAAAGTAGCCAAGAGAAAACTACATACAAACTCACACTATACCAGCTCAACACATAGGTTCTACAACCTGAGTGTGTAACTACTCAGGTTCTGTGGTTCTAAACTGGGAAGTCTTGGACATGGAGCTGGCAAGATGGCTCAGTAGGTAAAGGCGCTTGTTATCAAGACTGACTGCTTAAATTGAATCCCCAGAACTGCCATGGTAAAAGGAAAGAACTGTCTCCCAAAAAGTGCCCTTTGACCTCCACACATGCCCATACATGTTCTTAGTTAATTAGTAAAACAAATATATTTTTGTTTTTAAAAGGTTATTTGACTTAAAAATCACAAAAATCAAATGTATTCAGAATACTCTTACTTTTATTATTCTCCCCAGGTAGGTAGGTGAAAAATAGTCCATTCAACCTGAGATATGGTACCTTAAAAAAAAAACCCATGTCTAGTTTGATGAACCACTGGCTTATTAGGGTGACACATGAGTGAGGGGGTTCCCTACAGCCCACACTATCTAGGAAAATGTTCTCCAATAATGTAGTTTATTATCCATGACCATGGATGTATGACTCAATGCCATCTTGAGGACCTGAATCTTTTAGTTAACGTTAGTTCCTTTACATTTAAATAGCCATGCATAGCTAATGACGGCATATCAGACATTTTTAGAATCATCTAAATACACATACCAAACAACTGATTATGGAATTAGGTGGCCAAAAGAATTGTTTTTTTCTTATTAACACATCAGACATGACCAAAAACATCTCAGCCGCTGAGGTAAGACCTTTGTACCCCAAGCAACTAAGTCTTCCCTAGAAAGTTAATAATCTCTTAAATATTCATAATTTGCAGTTCATCCCTTGATCCTGCCTGCTATAAGAAGTATGTTTATTTCCCCGTTTCCCTGCCATGGGTACACAGTGAATGTGTGGCGTATGAACTGGGAAATACTTAGTTCTGCAGATGCTAGGACTGTGCACTTCTCCCCTTGTATCGGATGTGGTTCCTGTTGGCCTTGCCACTCTTCCACCGTGACTCTTTCTTTTGAGAAGGACTACCGTAAAGAAGTTAAGTGACTATCTGAGATTATCTGGTCACACTCTGTGTTTGTTCCTGTTTCTCAAGGTAAATTGAAAGAATGGTCCTTGGTCCTCTATGGCACATCTGTGCAGCCCTACTCCCCAACCAATGAGTTTCCGAAAGTAGAGCGCTTCCGCTACAGCCGAGTGGAAGATCCCACGGACGACTATGGTGCTGAAGATTATGCGGGTGAGTTGGACATAGGAAAGCTCAGGCACATTCCTGGCATGTGGAATGACATGCTGGAATAGATGTAGTGTAATATGCTTCAAAGATATGGTATGATATACATTCTATTCAGCATCTATCCATAGCCTGGAATATTTTCTTCCTCAAATATTTGTGTGTGCACTAGTTTTTAAATGTTTATAGCTTTGGTTGCTCGTAAAACAGAACAATGCTTTCTCTGTAGTTTTCAAGATAAAATGTTGCATCATTTTGCCCAGTTTTTATTCAAGGTGATGGTCATTCCCTTCTCTGCCCTTCTTTAAGAACTCAGTAAGCTACTACCCTCCACATTGTCTCCCAGCTCCTGAAAACAGCCTCGGCTGTCCCTTTCCAAAGTAACTTTTATTATGCAGTTTCACAGAACTCACTAATAGAGGGCATGGTTTGTACTTCAGATGGAGCATTTTCATCATTGTTATTTTCAGAAATTTTACCCGTTAATATCAGTGAAATATCCACATGCCTTGTCTTTCCATCCGGATGAGTTTGGTTTGGTGTGTGTAGGGCAGATTGAAACTGACTTTATTTTCCAAACAAATGTACATCATTGGCTGAGCAATTGCCCCTTTTACCAACTCTGATGCTTTCTTTACAACAGTTTAGTGAGTTCTTCTATCAAGGTCTCTGCTAATCCACTATTTCTAAGTCATCAACATAAAAATTTGTAAACCAAAATCACCTGCTCTAGTGTCTTTCTCGATTTTCATTTTGTGACATTTTTTCTTTCTCCTTCTCTCCCCCACCATCCTACTTTGTTTTCTGTTACTGTGTAGAATGAAAAGCAAAGTAGGAATGAAAGGCTTTATTTTAGCTTGTAGTTTATAGTTCACTTAGAAGGGGCAGGAACTGAAGCAGAGGCCACCAAGGAAGGATCCTTTTCAGGCTTGCCTTCCTTGGCTTTCTCAGTTTGTTACCTTATACACCCCATGCCCACCTGCCCAGGGATGGCACATCCCACCCTGGCCTGGGCCCGCCCACATGAGTCAAGAAAATGCTGTAAGACATACCAGAGACCAATCAGAAAGCAGTTCCTCAACTGAGGTCCCTCTTCCTGGATAACGCTGCATGTGTCAAGTTCACAAAATAAAACAGAACCACTAACTTCTCCTTCCCCTTCTTGCCTCTCTTCTCCTGTGCTGGGGGCTTTGTGCGCTCTGAGCTCATACCCTACCTTCAACCCCTGTAGACTATTTTAATATTTGTCAAACATCTACTTCCAATTTTTATAAAGATCGCTGTCCCCCTGGTCTTCAATGACGAAAGTTGCATTTGGGTTTCCCACTTGAACTTAATTGGAATTTACATGCAGTCCCATGGGAAGACTTGTTTTTGTATTGGTCTTCCATAGAAAATAGAACTTACCCCATTTTACTGGAATCATTTAACCTCCTATAATTTTCTTCTTATTGTTATACTCTGTTGATTTTGGTCTCATTGCCGTGGTCGTGGGAAATATCCCAGGATGTATACAGTATTGAGGAAGCCCTTACCCACACTGTGTCTTTGTCCTTTAACTAAACATGTTGTCCACTTTTCTATTTGATTTGTATGTTTTAAAGTCAGTTTTCTAAACTTTTTTTTACTTTTATTTCCGAATCCTGTCTTGTTGCGTTGGCAACCAGTTCTAGGGGCACCCGGCTCTTGCCAAATATGATACATAGCATTAATAGAAAGGTGTTTATGCATAGAAATGTGCTGAATTTTTAAACAAAGGTTTTTTTTGTTCTTGTAATTCAGGAATTTTCTCTTGATGCTGAGGTAAATATTTTTAGTTAATTACTTTTATCAAAATATCTTAACTGTGCAGTAGATTCTTTTATTGTAAATAGGTAGTATCCTGGAGTCAATGACATGCTTGGAAAATTAAGACCAAATGAGCTAACTAGAGCAAGATTGTGTCAGCTTTTGTCTCATCTTGTTTTTGCTTTGAGCTTGTCATGTTACTGTTTATATTATAACTAGAAACCATTTTATCTTCTATGACAGGAGAAAGGGTATCCAACATCATAAATGGAACACAATACTAAATAAGCTTTTATTCTTTCTTGCATCCCAATTTTAACAAATTCAGATTCCGATCTGGTAATGTTAAAATTCGGAGCAGAATTACACATCCTTTCCCCTTTGCTGAGTACATTTCTAAAGCATTGATATTGGCACTTGTAAGAGAACAAAGTCAATTTTCTGTCACCCTTCCCCTGAAATTCACAATGTTGTACTGTATCTGCGGCAATTTAAGACTGCAAAAGAAAACATAGCATGGAGCCTGCCATACGTAGACCCTTGGCATGCATCACAAATACATATTTGTGGGATTTTTAAACTTACGAAAACAGCATCTAGTGAAAATTTAGGGCTAACTATGTCTCTCTATCTTTCTCTCTATGTCTCTGTCTCTCTCTCTCTCAGGTGTCCGTGCGTGCGTGCGTGTATATGTGTGTGTGTGTAAAACCTTCACTAGAGTCCAGTCTTTCTAGCGGCCCAGGTGACTGCTTCACTGACTCTCAGAGACTGTGATACCTACAGCTGCCTTACCTCACACCACACAGTCACCCCTCCCCTGGTGCACAGAGCTAGATGACTGGACTGTCCCAAGTTGTACTAGCTGTGAAATTTCATTTGGAAATCAATTTAAGACTCTTGGGGAAAGAGAAATAAACAGTGTTGTCAAATGACTCTTGGAATTTGTCAGTAATTCCTTCAAGCCCTCAGCATTTGAAAATCACTTCTTCCATTCTAACCACGAGGACATTTCAAATACATGATTCGCTTCCTTTAAACAGATCTGTACCAGACCTCTGCATGTTTCTTGATCCCAGCTTTCCAAGTCATGTGATGCTGGGCAAGCCCTTACAACTCTTAGACAGTCAGGTTCTCTTTCCAAGTTCTTCTTCCTAAGTTCTAGCATTTTCTACTTGTGCACTGAGTAATCACAGAGCCTCGTTCTCTAACGGCTAAAAGACACTTGGGAGGTTTAGCAGTAAATCCCTTTGATTAGAGCAGGAAGAATTCAAGCACTTGTGATTCCCCTTACCTACATTTTGCATATTTTGCATATTCCAGGAAATTATGTGTTGGCCTTCAAAATCACAAGAATCTCTGGTGGGAAGGGGTTTGAAAATGATAAAGCCAAATATCATAAAAGTTGGAGACCAAGAAGAAAGAAGCAAACACTTTCCTCAATTACCCATGCCACTAGAATGCTCGGTGTCAGTCACAGCACAGCCCCCGCCCCCCGGCATGGTTTTCGCTTACTATGAATTGTTCCTCATGTAATAGCAAAGAAGAAGTGTAATACGAGAACTTAGGAACCCTTGTTCTAGGTGCGGACTATTTTAGTCTCATTTGCAGTCTTAAATTTATATGTCATCTCTTTTGTTGAGCTGCCCTTTGACCTTTTGTGGGACACAAACTTAAATCTTTCTGTGCCTAAAGTGCTTTGTGATCCAAGACTAGGGGCTAATAAGTTTGTGCCATATACCACAATGATATTTCATGATGGCTGTATTATTTCAGAGATACTACTCAGTGACTTTAGTGACCTTACACCAGATACAAAATCTACTCCTGGTGTTAAGTAATAGTTTTCGACAACTATCTAACGTCTCATTTTTCAATAAATACCATATTTTTTGCTACACATAGTAGCTATGCTACAATGTAACAGTTCATATGAATTTCAAGTGCTTACTGTTTCTCCCAAGGCCCCAAGGCTACCATATGTGTTATAAATACCAGGCCATGCCTATAATTTTTATTCTTGTCTTTTCAGCAATTGAGGTTTAGCTTCAATCAGCAGTTCAATCTTGAGATTATAGCTACATTGACCATTGTTCCTCCATCTTAAAGAAATTGTCACTACATGGTGGCAGGGGGCTAAAATATCTTATTCTATTCCAACTTCAAGACTAAACTGATTTACTAGCACCATTTCCTTTTTCTAACTTCTGATCACTTTATGGAAGGTCCCTGCGACGCTGAATGCAGTGAGGTTGGCTGTGACGGGCCAGGACCAGACCACTGCAATGACTGTTTACACTACTACTACAAGCTGAAAAATAACACCAGGTAAGAGACAAGCCACATTCTCACATGAACCCTAAAGCATGCCCCTTATTTCCCAGGCATTCCTGTGGGGCCAACCACTTGGAGTCTGCATAGACAGGCTGTATTCCCTGGTTCCTCTACCAAGCTCTGAACACAGAAAGGATGTTCTTCCTGCTGAGGCCCATGACAGTCCTGTCATTCTCGTGGGTGGAAACCGTATTGATTCACAAAGTGAAAAATCAGGGTATTACTAGTTACTTTTCTTGTCGCTGTGACAGATAACCAGACAGAAGCAGTTTAAGAGGGAAAGGATTGCTTTGCTCACAATGTGAGGAGATGCCGTCCATCCTGGCATAGAAAGCATGGGAGCTGGGTCAAAAGGAGCCAGTCGCATCGTGCCCATTGGGGGGGGGGCAGAACAGTTCTGGTCAATTCTGGTGCTCAGGTGCCTTTTTGCTTTTTTCCCTCTTTTTAATAATCTGGGGATCTTGTCTATACTCAGAGTGGATCTTCCCTCGTAGGTTAAACCCCTCTGTAAATACCTGCACAGACACATCCAGAGCTAATTCGAAGTCTCTCCAGGTTAACAGTGCAGGTCTACACTTGATCAACTCAACACTACAGCACATCACTCTTAATAATAACATTCCACCTTCAATCCTCAAGACTCATAAGCCTCTTATAATGTAAAGTACATTACATTCTTACATCAGTAAGAATCTCCTGATTCTTAACAAACCTAACAGTATTCAAAAACCTGAAGTCTCTTTAGAATTTTTGCATACTTACTCTTAACTTCAATCCCTTATAAAACCAGGTTCCATACTTAGAGTATATAATGGCATGGAATACACATTCTATTTCAAAATTGAAGAATTGGGGTGTGGCAAAGAAAGATCAGTCCAACGCAAGATCAAAACCCAGTAGAGCAAACATGGAATTCTGCAGCTCCGTGTCTGGTGTCTGTGTCCCTTGGCACAATCTGAGCTCCAACAGTCTTAGCTATATAACCCCTCCTCTTCTGCCAGCTGTAATACAGTTTCCTTTCTCATACAAAGACTCCACGCATTGTATACAGCTTTCTTTCACGACCATCCCATGGTCCTGGCATCTCCAGCATCCTTGGGTCTCCCTTGCAGCTTAGGCCTTACCTTCCTAGCTTCACAGTACTCCTCAGAGCCTCCTTGCAGAGAATTTGATCTTGCCTTACTCTTGACTATCCTCAGTAGCGTTCTAGAACCTTGATGAAGCCTGGATGACATTGTAATGCTTAGCCAGAAAGGCCAACACTGTGAGTGATGCCATCAAGTTCTGGTGTGCATGTGAAGTGTAGTTTGACCCCCATTTCCCACCACCGTAGTGGCCTGTGTACCTTGGCAGTTAAACATAATGCAAACCCGTCCCGAAGCCCGTTGTTCTCAGCAGGGTTTTATGTAAGCAGCTCTCTCAGTTCAGCCTCCTCCCACACGGATTTGCACTCCCACCCCTGAGTAAAAGCAGCGGTGTGCAGGGTCCCTCGCTAATGGCCCTTTTCATGTTGCTCCAGTAAGGAGTTTAAGGTTTCTCTTTAAGGACCAAGACCTCTCAAGCAATTACACCTCTGTCCTTAGTGACAGTTTGAAACTCCCTTCATCTGCTCTTCTCACACAGGCACATTATTCACATCTTTTAGCACTCGCTAACGTCCATCTGACTAAGAGTAGTGAGCAATAGCCACATCCCAGCATGGACGTTAGGCTGCCTTAACTAGTTCCTCCACCTAACAGTTAAAACTTTCTAATTGAGCCAATGTTCAGTGCCCAGGCAGAATGTTATGTAAACGACCCTCGTGCAGGTTCCCATAGAGCCCTTATTTTCCTCTGAAACCTCAGGACCTGGCCTCCAGTGCCTGCATTTCTCTCAGCATTCTGACTGGTGAATTGCTGTGGGGGTGGCTCCATACACTCTCCTTAGAGCATTTCAGGGCTCCGGTAACCTGAATTTCCAAATGCTTCCATATTCTCCTTACTGTCCTATATACTATGAGGTCATGTTTATCACAGCAGATAACCCCACTCATAATACCTATTTTCTGTATTAGTTGCTTTCCTTTGGCTGGGACAAAAGTAAACCAGGGAACTGTCTGTTTTGACTCACACTCTGAAGGGATATAGTTCATCATGATACTGTAGGCATGATGGTGAGGGCATGAGGCAGTTAACCACATTGAATCTGCAATCAGACTCAGATCAGCATAGGTACTCAGCATCCTTTCTCCCTTTTCCTTTTTTATTCAATCTGGGACCCAAGGCCATGGCATGGGTGCTGCCTACATTTATGGTGGGCCTACAATTCAGTCCCTGGAAGCCATGCTCATAGATCTGTCTGCAGGTGTATCTCCTAGGTGACTCCAAATCGAGTCAGGTTAATGCAGAATATATGCCATATACCTGCAAATGCTTTCTTACTTTTGGAGGCATGGTGAATGAGATTGGCTGTGTACTTAGCAGGCTGGTCTTTTCCTTTAATTTTTCTTCTTTAGTTCTTTCTTTTGTCGATTAGCAAGTATAAATTACATGTATTTATGGAATATCCCCTTGATGTTGTACATTGTAGGATGACCAAAGTTATTTAATTTCTATATTCTCAACATGCTTGTGTTTTTTTGTAATGAGAACATTCTAGATTGACCTTTTTAGCAATTTTCAAGTATGCTACATGTTGCTATTAACTCTAGCCACCGTGTTGTAAAATATATCTGTTGAACTTAATCATCCTGTCTGAAGTTCTGTGTCCTTTTTACTCCCTTGGTATTTGGTACACTGGTTGTTTGTCCTTCCTGGACATGCCTGGACCAAACATATAGTTTCTGTTTACATTCCCTAACATACAACCATCCATGCTGGTCTCTATTCTTACTTTACTCTTCCACTTTAGACGTTGAAATCGAGCCTGTGCCTCTTAGCCCCTGATTTCTGTCAAGCTATACAGGCTCTCTATGGGTTCAAGCTGCAGGCTAATGCCTCCCCACACAAAGCCCATCTGACCAACATCATGTCCTTTCCAGCCCAGCCCACCTTCTCATTCACTTTCAGATACGATTGTATCCTAGGATCAGTGTTCAGACACCTAAGAAGACACAGCAAAGCTCAGATTTCTGTTTAAATCCATGCTAGACGTTAAATACCTCAAGGAGGAAGGTTCTAAACTATCTCAGTGCTGGTGCTGTCTGTTGAACTAACCAAAATGTCTGGTATGTAATTTGTGCTCAATAAATATTTAAATAAATAAGTAAAGTCTTCCTTTCAGGTAAAGACAGTTAAGAAAGTTAGTTTTTTTTTTTAAAAAAAGAAGTTTTTGGTGAACAAAATTGTGTGTGTGTTCATATAGATAAGAACATACCGCATCTACATACATGTACACACAAGCCATATGACAGGTTTCACACAGAAGTGGACAGAACACCTTATTTTAATAAACTTTTCCATAAAGGAATGGCCCATATTTGTTTTTCCTCATATTCAACACAACAAGCTAGTCCTTGAAATTCAAACTGCAATTATCATTCCTTTTATAGAGGTAGACCGTAAGTAGATGCTAGCAGACAACGAAATACCTGGTTAGTGGATGTAGTACATTTGACTGTGATGCTCCTCTGACTGCCTGCCCGGGAGGAAGCTTTACCAGTCAGATTTGGTCCTTTGGGTTTGGTGTTGTTGTCCCACTTGAAAATTAAGCTGCCGGTAGCAGGCGGCTGTCAGCTTTTCCACAAGAATGCCGAGGTCTGAGTACTGATGAGTTCCCATTTCTTTTACCATCCCGCAATGCAGAATCTGTGTCTCCAGCTGCCCTCCTGGCCACTACCATGCTGACAAGAAGAGGTGCCGGAAGTGTGCGCCCAACTGTGAGTCCTGCTTCGGCAGCCACGGTGATCAGTGCCTATCCTGTAAATATGGCTACTTTCTGAATGAGGAAACCAGCAGCTGCGTTGCTCAGTGCCCTGATGGGTCGTACCAGGATACCAGTGAGTTGCTTTCCAGTACTTCAGTTTTGAAAAAGACAAGGTTTTTATTTGAGTAACTCCATGCATGGGATCTGGACTTTGCTTAGTACCAAACAAAACCTAGCCAGTTGATCAAAGAGTTACTTCAGAAGTATTGTGTAGAGGTGCCTGTAACTATCTATAGCAAAGGACCCTCTCAATCCCTCCCACCACAATGATTTACTACTAGACTCAGAGTGCTGGAGATATAACTGCAGCTGGAATTTATCAAAGCAGAAGGATGCAGAGTCAACTCGGCAAAGGGAATTAGGGAAGTCTACAGGAATCTAGAACCATGCTGCTGAGAGTGCGCACTCAACACATACTAAATCTCCCCCCACCCCCCCACACACACAGTCGTCTGTGATAGCATGCATGAAATACAAAATATTTCCAGTAGAGATTCCGAGTCCCCAGTTATCATTAGGAGTTGAACAGGTAGACACTACCTGTTCTACCCAGCACACACCATCAACCATGCCACTTGTATAGCTTTCACAGTGTTAGCTAGTCTCATCAGAGTGATGGACACTCCCTAAATCCAAGTTCCCAGGAGCCAGCTGGGGGCCAGCCTGATAGGAAGGATGGCAGTCAGACCTGCTCACATCTGCACATTAACCAAACAGGGCTTGTGAGAAGATTCCAAAGCATGAAATGTAGCATGGAACTGTCAGAAACATTTTACTCATTAATGAATAAATTAGCATAGTCATGAAAGAAACAGGCAAGAGGAGAATGGGCTGTGCGATGATCAAGTACTGTAGTCCCCTAGGAAAGGGAGAAATAAACCCTTTTATGGAGCTGCTGAGGTGGCTCCGTGGTTAAGATTGTGCGTCCGAGGGTCAGGTCCTTCAGAGGATCTGAGAGACGTTTACAACGGCTCACAATACCTGTAACTCCAATGTCAGGGCATCCAGTACCCTCTTCTAACCCCTGCAGATACCTGCATTCACAGGCATGTATTGACACACAGACAGACCCATAATTCTACAGAAAGACAGTAAAGGAAGCAAGAAAGGGAGGCATGGAAAAGGAAAAAAGGGGATTCTTTTTATTGAGTCAGAGATGAAACCAAGTTAAACATGGCAATACAAGCAGGTTTGGGGTGGAGGTATTTATTTCTCACAGCCAGAACATTATTGTCTTACTAAACAGCAATCCATACATTAACGTGTAACTTTCTGAAAGTTACAACTTTCAGAGGTTGGCCCTTATTAGCTGTAATTAATAAATAGGCAAGACACAAGGTAATTAGTCCGTGGTCAGACTTTGCTTCAGTATGGCCCTCCCAGGGTTGTGGGTGTCTCTGGCTTTGTTTCTGAACTCTAGATAATTTGTCACCCACCACACACAGTCTATGATGGCACTGAAACGTCATGCCACTGCATGACCTGCGTCAGTTCTCTCTTTAAGTATTGGTCAAAAGTCTCGCCTCTTCAGAACTGGAGATCTCAGGCTGCAAGATGGGTCAGCCTGCAAAAGCGCATGCCATATAAGCCTGACAGCCTGAGTTCAGAGTGGAAGAGATTGTTTAGACTGCCAAAGATTGTCCTCTGACCTCCCCTACACACACACACATACACACACACACATTCACACACATACACATGGTAATAATAAAGAAATAGTATTTTACAGAAGTGAAATTCTTTTTTCAAGAGTGGCCGTTTCTCTATGTAGATCAGGCCCCCATTTGCACCCTTGGGAGTAATAGGAATTCTCCTGAGGTTCTTATTTGCCTCCAAATTTGGAACATGATTTCCACCTTGATAGGGAAAGGGAAATTTAGAAGATAAGAAGGGTCTAAGAGATCCACAGAAACGTGCAGTATTTCTTAGGGAGCCTTGCACTTGTTAAGTGGGTGTTCCATCACCAAGCACCCAGAAGGCTATTCCTTTCTAAAGAACCTGGGAGTAGACTCCTGAGAAGCTGTTTGGTTACTTTAGCCACCATATGGCAACGGTTCAAGTGGTCCCTGTGTCTCTTCTATTGCCTTGGTTACAGTTTCTCCCTCTAGTAAGCCCATTTACATACAGCAAAGTGATTAGGTATGACCGTGGCTACTCATAATTACCGAGAACACATTCACAATGATTTATAGTTGATCTTTTCCCCTTGAATAATGTCATTAACTTGCCAAGATAAGCTGAGAGGTAGGGTTCACTGTAATCTTCACTCAAGAGCTCGGAGTCCAGAGACACTGAACTTGCCCCTGGAAGAGCTTTCACAGAATGCAAATCCCAAGCCTGTGACTTCAGGTCCAAGGCCAGAACCTATGTTCTTAATGTCACAGTCTCGGCTGCTAGAACACTTCCAAGGGCTTTGCATTTCTTACTGAAAGACACAGAATACTCAGTAGGTTCATATGGGAATCCATCTCCATGGAACCTTAATGAACATCAGAACTTAAAGAGCAGAGAGAGAAGCCTGTGAACAACACTGGGTGGGAGATGGACAGACAGATGGACTGAAGAATGGATGGACATCCAGACAGACAGACAGACAGATAGACAGATAGACAGACAGACATACAGACAGATGTTATTATTACCCTCTGGCATAACAGAGTGTGTACTCAATTTTCAGCAAAAGTTTTAACAAAGCTAAAAGTAAAAATATGCCAAATCACGATTTTTCATAATAAAGCCATCATGTTTGCTGGGCTTTTGCAGTGTAGACCTGGGTTTGTGATTGAATAAGAAAACTTATGGTGTATGCATTCAAACTAATACACTTTGACAGAACATAGGTGTTATTGGAACAATTTTTTTTACATCCATTCCATAACACTGTTTGAGATGGCACATGAAACCCATACTTTGAAATCTTTAGTGTCCATTCCCTTTTCTGCCACGCTCACCAGATGGTCCTAAAATCCTTAAGCAAGAAGGCCCAGCACCTTATGTCCATATCATCGCCTTCATCACT
This sequence comes from Myodes glareolus, assembly GCF_982192425.1. Lineage (NCBI taxonomy): Eukaryota > Metazoa > Chordata > Mammalia > Rodentia > Cricetidae > Myodes > Myodes glareolus. The sequence goes on from NC_142032.1 coordinate 44,498,269, forward strand.
TAGCAATGTTGCCCTCACTTCACGGAGGAGATTTCCTGTTGTCGAGCCAGGAAACCCTGCTTTGAAAAGAGAGCTGGAAGAAGTCAGAACTATAACGTTTTCAGCTGAGAGTTCCCACAGTCCGTCTGCATCGTGCCCCACAAGTGCTTCCTGGGGTAACAGTTCATGCCATCAGCTGCCTAAACTTTTCAATGCAGCCTTCCAGATGAGCCCATAGGCAGGAGAGGGCACATGAGTCTACACTGGAACATCTCCACTCTTTATGGAATGCAGTTGACTGACATATGCCTGTGCTTCCTTGCTTTTCGACAGAGAAGAACATTTGTGAGAAATGCAGTGAGAACTGTAAGACGTGCACCGGACTCCACAACTGCACAGAGTGCAAGGGCGGGTTAAGGTAAGAGGGTGAGATCCAGCAAGAGACACCGCCGTCAGGGAACTGTGCAGAGTGAGGCGGACGGAAACCGTGAGAGTCATGTAGACCATTCTCTTCCGTCTGCCCTAGGCTTGACCCTAACTGAAGCGCTTCCCTGTTATTTGGATTATTTCTCCAATTAGATATGAAAAACTGGGATGCTATCTTGGCTAAGGAAAGATTATATACCAAGTAAATTCTCTGTAAGGAAGAAGATTTGGTGGCTAGAGAGACGGCTCAGCAGTAAAGAGTGCTTGTTGTTCTTGCAGCCGACCTGGGGTTCGATCCCCAGCCCCTACAAGTAGCTCACAACCAACTATGGCTCTAGTTCCAGGAAATCCAGTGCCCTCTTTTGATCTCTACAGGCACAAGGCAGCCATGTGGTTCACATGCATGCATGGAGTTGAAACACTCAAACACACAAAATAAATAAATCTACAAAAAATTAAAAAAAATATAAAAGAAAGATGGCTCGGATAAAAGTAAAATGACCACTTGAGAAGCATCCCTTATCCATTTTGACTTGCATTGTGCTAGTCAAGAATGACTGGGCAGATAGTGCCAGTAAATACCCTTTAATCTGCCTGATTCAATTCTCGGTGGTGGAAAGTTATTCTCTTATCTTTATTCTTTCTCTCCACACACCCAGCCATTCGCTTATCTTAAGTACCTCAGGTTCAGTTCCATTAGACTATCTGCGGCATGCACACAGATTTAACACCAGGAGGTGTTTTCCTCCAGTTGATGATTTGCTCGTGGCCAAAGCTGCTATTTGGTAGACTGTAAGGGAGCAATCTGCAGCATGAACGCTGTGAAGCCTCTATCCTGAGGACAAAATCAGCCGCTTTTATGCTGAGTCCTGTGCAGGGCTCCGGCTTTGTATGGAGGTGGCACTTGACAGTGGATTCCTTTAGGTAGTGGCAGAGTATTTCACTCCATCCATCTGTGATCCAAAGTGAAGGAGCATAGTGTAGGCAGTTACCAGGCTGGTACCCCGGACACTCATCAGTGTGGGGACATAGCTTGCACCTATCCATTGCCTGTGTCGTTCTTGTTTCCATAAATGCTTTTAGTTACATAGAGCCATGCTTCTCAGTACTTGATAATCTTGATGAATACAAGTCCACTCAACTGCCTGGTTCTTCTTTTTAATTTTTATTCTATGCATATGTATTTTTCCAGTATGTATGTTTGTGCACCATGTATGTGTCTGGTGTCTGTGGAGGTCAGAAAAGGGCACCAGATCCCCTGAGTCTGAGTTATAGACAGTGGTGAGCTGCCAAGTGGATGCTGGGAATCAAACCTGGGTCCTCTGGAAGAACAGCCAGTGCTTGTAACAACTGAGCCATCTCTCCTGGCCCCCACTTAATTCTTCATAAAGGAACAGGGAAATGGTGCGGTAGAAATTCTCTTCGGCCATTTATTAATTGTGATTTCGGGCAAGTCACTTAACTGCTGCTGCCTTCCATCGTTCTCATTATAAAATGGTGAGAGCAGCCTCTACTTTGCAAAGTCTGATGGCGTTTATGAACTGCTTACATCTGGTACATAATTACTTCTTTATTTTTTTTTCTCAGAGAACAGTTTATGGAGTAAGTTAAAGCAGAATGCACAGCAGAAATGCGAGGGCCATGTATGGAATTGTAAATGTGCCAGTAGCTGTATTAAACAGGGTGAAAAGTTATAAGGGAAATGATTTTAATAAAATACTTCACTCAGTCCAGTATATCCAAATATTATCGTTACAACATGTGGCCAACATAAAAGAAAACGATTTGTGAGTTACTCTACATCCTTTATTGTCTTATTAAGTCTCTGAAGTCTGGTATATAAGATCTTAGCATATGCCGAAGACTTAACAATAATGTTTATGGGAAATATCTGTATTAAGATACTTTTAAATCTAATTGAGAGAGCAAATTTTATAAAGCCACCATATTCCAAATGTGCTGAGAAGTTTGCAATAACTAAATCTAGTATAGCTTTATTTTCAAACATAGATATAAATTAATAAAAACTGAATGGAAATTTAAAATTCATTTCCCACCTGAGTGGCTAGCCTGGACCTGAACTAGCCGGTTTATGCAAGAAGGAATGGAGGCAGGCCTGAACTGGGCCAGCCCGAACCTGAGCTAGCCCATTTATTCCAAAAAGAATGGAGGCAGCCCTGAACTGGGCCAGTGGGCCTCAGATGAGCATATTTTGGGAGCAGCTGACCACTCAGAGTTCAGTGACTGCTCTCTGTGGCCCGCCCCTTCCATCATCAGTTCCTACACAGTGCAGCCTCTGTCTCCTCCTGAACGGAAGCCAACCTCAGAACGCTGTCCTTTCTTAGAGAGCCAGACTTCTTTTCCAAAACTGTGGTACTTTATTTCGAGTGGTCCTTATTTCATTCCACAAAAGGATCCATTTGATGCAAATATGCTTTTCTGTAGAGCTGGAGGAAGAGAGTGAGAACTTGGTTGCAACAGGCCAGCAAGCCTGAGACATGACACGTACTCTTGGTGAAGCTGCCTTTTGTCACATCGGGGCTCCTCCTTAGGTGCTTCTGGGCTGACCATGTGACCTCAGAAGACCATGTTCCATAATTACACATTGTCCAATAGAATTAATTTGATAACAAAGACTACACTCACTCTCTTTCTATTTTTATTCAGTGATATTTTATATAAAATAATATAAATTCTCTTTATATTTTTAAGATTAAGATTCAGGCTGTAAGCTTGATGCTGTGACCTGCACCTGTCTTTCCAGAGGCCAGAAGGTCATTCTCAGTTACATAGCTAATGAATTCAAGGCCAGGATAGGCTGCGTGAGAGCCTGTCTCAAAAATTAGTTAATTAGTTAGATAATTAACTAAACTTTAGGCTATGAAAAATGTCATAGCTGATGGAAATTTAAAAGAAGAAAATGTTTACATTTTCATTTTATATTTTTGAAACTTAGATATATCTTGTAGTCATAGCTAGAGAAGTAGCAATTTCATTAATGTTGTAGAGATCCCTCCAGGAAAAACCAAACAACGATACAAGCAAAGAAAGTCAAGATGTCTGCAAAGTTGTGTTTTGCTGATTGCTCATCGGAGTGACTGAAGTGAATAAGCCAACAGAAGGTGGCAAAGCTGTAATAGGATGTTGCAGCCTTAAACTTGCTCTGTCAGAGTTTTTGTTTTTCTTTATGGGTTTGAGTGTTTTGCCTGTACCAAACACACACCTACCCACAGAGGCAAGAAGAAGGTATTAGAAGAAGGTTGTGAGCGGTCATATGGGCGCTGGGAACCCAAACCGATTCCTCTGCAAGAGCTGGTACTCCAAACCACTGAGCCGTCTTTCCAGTCCCTTGCCAATACTTTTGAAGACTCTGTTAGATACTGAGTAAGGTTGAAATATGCCGGGTTATAGGACAGAGTCAAAGAATGTCCCCTAGGCTTAGCAGCACATGTGCACGCTGCAGATGTTCTAACAAGTGCCAAGAAAGGTCTAGAGCCATTTTCTTTGTCTGTCAGCTCTCTGGTCTCCGAGCAGAGATTGCATCTGTTACATATGGAGTCTTGTGTGTCATTGTCACTTTGTCATAGGCCAACAGTCTGTTTATGGGTTGTCTCTGTTTCTCGCAGTCTTCAGGGGTCCCGCTGTTCTGTCACCTGTGAGGATGGACAGTTCTTCAATGGCCACGACTGCCAGCCCTGTCACCGTTTCTGTGCTGCCTGTGCCGGTACCGTCTCCTACTTCCCCCTTATTTTCCTCCTTGTGGCTTTGGTTTTATTTGGCCCTAGCCATCTTTCATGTAACACTCGATATGTTCCAAGTGAATGTAGAAGGCCACATGTCCCCTGATAATTGTGCACTGGCTCTCACAAAAAGCCAGTCAGCAGCACCTTGTCCTCACGGGGAAACTTAAATATCACAGTTGCATCTTCTTGGAAGAACAGGTGTTCTTGGCAAATAGACTCAGTTAAAAACACAAGAGTGCCTCCAAGCCCCACTGAAGGAAAGTAAGACAGAGGACTGTAACGTGGTAAATGGGTGTGGTTTTCACAGACTTCTATGGAATTCCGTACTTCAGCCTTTTCTGAGACTTTTTTTTTTCTTTCCTGTTTCTCACATGTGTCTTGCACTGAAGGGGCCGGAGCAGATGGGTGCATTAACTGCACTGAGGGTTATGTCATGGAAGAGGGAAGATGTGTACAGAGCTGCAGTGTGAGTTATTATTTGGATCATAATTCAGATAACGGATACAAATCTTGCAAGAGGTAAGTCCGTCTGCTCTGACCCTAGACTTGATATCCTTGTAGGACTGCCTTCCCACGTGATGAGAAAACCGAGACTTTGTAATGATAAAGTTCAGTTACTGGCCTGGGGACACTGGCCTGCAGAGTCGGTTCTGTTGCCTGGTGTTTTGAATGCCTCAGGACCACCGTTAACATTGTGTGTGTGTGTGTGTGTGTGTGTGTGTGTGTGTGTGTGGTAGGTGCTGGAGGCCAGAGGTCAGCATCCAGTGTCTACTTCAATTGGCCTTTTATTTTTTAGAGATAAGATCATTCACCAGTTTGACCAGATGGTCAAGCACAAGCCCCCAGGACCTATGTCCCTTCCCAGTGCTAGAATTCTAGAGACACAACCCCTCACCTGCATTTTGACATGGGTGCTGGGGATATGAACCTTACCAAATTAGGTATATCCACAACCCAGTTCCCCCTCACACATACCCTAGAGCTTTTGAAATAACGCTGCTATGTCTGAGACATGCTTTGTCCCCTTTGACGACAGTGTCTACCAGCCATGTTTCCTCTAATGTGATCAAACCTGTAAGGAAAGGGCTTTTTGTTATCTTCAAAGGAAGAATTAGTTTTAAATCATTAAGAGCTTGATGGTAAATGTACCTTCCCCCATGCAGATGAGTAAGAGATTTAATAAATTGTGCATTTTGCCCATAGATGCGATAACAGCTGTCTGACATGCAGTGGCCCGGGCTTCAAGAACTGTTCCAGCTGCCCGAGTGGATATCTTTTAGACTTGGGAATGTGTCAGATGGGAGCCATCTGCAAGGATGGTGAGTACAGCTAGCTACGGGATTTGATCTGTGAACTCTCCACTTTAAAGGCTAACGCATTTCTGTTTTAATAGAGAACCTAATAAGTATGTTTTTAACAGGATATGCTCAGTATCTTGTTGCCATTCACTCAAAATTGTATTATTTTGTTATTGTTTAAGACAGACTCTTACTGTCTGGCTGAGGCTGACCTCAAACTCATGATCCTCCTGCGTCAGTTCCTAGGACTGTAAGCATGTGCCACCACACCCCACTTTGTTTCTCTTAACTTTTATTTTTTTAATTTTGGGAAGAAATAAATCACCGGCAATCCCAAGATGGTCCCAGTTAGCTGTTTTAATTAATAAACGATTTTTCAAGGCAGCTTTCCCTTCGTAGAAAAACTTAGCATATGTTGGAGATTGCCTTTGTACTCCAACCTACACAGGTGCATAGCCTTCCCCACTCTCAAAACCCCACAGCACAGGGTTAGATCTGCCACAGCTTATGGGCCTCCAATGCCATATCATTGCCATCCAAGTCCATAGCTTTCGTTAGCATGCATTTGGGCATCAAACATTCATTGTGTTTGAGCAAGTGTACATGGCACGTTTCTACCCCAAAAATCCCTGTGTTCTTCCCCTCATCACCCTGCCCCCCCCCAAAACTCCTGGGAATCTCTGGCTTTTTTTAACTGTCTCCATAGAGTCTTTCTTTGCAAAACATCTTATTTTTATGATGTATGTAGTCTTTTCTGGTTGGTTGGATTTTTTAATTGTTTCCTTCCAGTTTTTTGTGACATGGAACTTTTCCAGATTTTTTTTTTGATACCTTGTACATAGAGCCTTATACCCTCTCTTGAGCAGTAAAGATTTTGCATCAATATCTCCTAAGTCCTGTGTTTTATAAATTGTTGGACATTGTATTTAATCCTGAAAATATTCCCGAACATTTTCCACCCTCTGGTTATTTGGATTTTTCATTACTCTGATATTTGAATCCTAATCAAATGATATCAGAGTGTTTCATGGGGTACGTAAGGCTAGGAACTAATCCAGTCTTCCATCAGAAAACCCAAGATGTGATGCCAGAAAGTGGCAGACGAACCCTACAACTTAAGGCTTCCAAGTGTTGGACCAGTCTGCTTCTCTTGCCATTAGCGGTTTTGTCCAAAACTCTGGGACCCACACCATCCCCAAAGATTCTGATTGAACTGTGTGGGGCAGAGTATGACATGGATATTTTCAGAAACTTTTACGTGTTTCTAATTTGCTACCTGGTCTAAGGAGCCATTTCCCCTACCATCTTGGCACCTGTCAATTCAGCATATTTCAATTATTCCAATACCAACATTACTGAATTTTGATTTTTCCATATAATAATTCATGCCTAAACACTGTACCTAAACTTTACACATATCTCGGTAGGGAAATCAATCATATTTGATCTATCATTCAACATGTCTTTGGAGACTACATTTAGAATAGTCTTGGTCACAAGACGACAGCCCTAGGTAAAGGCAGCCAGCACTGTGCCTGGTAGGGCATGGAATTAGGAGTCTGTACACTGTATTCAGATCGCCACTCCAGACCTGGGGCTTCTTTCCCTACCACACAAAGTGAGGGAGAAGACACTCCTGACCCTGTGTGGTCATCCTGCAGCTCACTATTAGGAACTCAAAAGGACATGGCAGGATGGGAGCACACGAGGACACTGATACATTTGTGCTTTTGTTTCCTCGAAGCATCTGGGTAGCTGCCATCTTCATCGTGTGTCTAATGGACAGGTAGTGTAGCAGGACAGGCTCATCCCACCCCCCTCTGCTCCTAGGTCCTGCGGGGGGCTAATGCTCAGTTTACCACTCTAGGGAAAGAAACCTGCAGTGGGGGGGGGGGGGCACCAGGGCTGTCTAAGTATCGGCTTTCATTGGCCAGCACATGCCTTCCTGCCCGACTGTAAAAAATGTGGTTCCTTTATACAGGAATACAACCAGTCCTTTCTTTTTCAAGTCATTGCACAGGTTCCTGAGGAAGACTTAAGTGATTGACAGGCACAGGACCTTGAAGTTTTCTCCTCTAGCATTTGCTCCAAGTCACCTAAAGTTAATGATGTACCAACCCTTTAGAAGCCACGCTGACCACAGGCTAAGTTATACCAAATGGCAGCTTGGTTAGAGAAAAGTGTCATTGAGAGTCGTGGTTCACAGTGAGGCCACTTCCACCCTGATGAGGAGCGAGGGTCGTCGAGCCTTCCGTTATGTGGCAAATGCTCTTACAGACTGTGTCTGCTCCTTCTCAGCTGTCATGTTTCCATGATTCTAAGACGTCACAGAAATCAGATATATCTGATGGGGGTTAAGTGTCACTGCCTGGACCGGAGACTTAGCCACAGAGATGTGCGTCAGTTGAATGAAGCTTGAGGCTCCTGGTTTTCACGTGTCATTTAACCACCATTCAAATGAGCAACACCAAAGAGCTACATGCAGAGCGTTATTTCACACGCTGTTAATGCAATTAAAGTTCCGGTTGCTACTAGAGCATGGTATCACAGTGTGAGTCTTATTACCTCCGTGATACTGAAATAAGGTTGAACCTTAAACCTTGTGTCTTAGAGTCAATGAAATATGGTGCAAATGGCTGTATATTTTCTGCTCTAGACAGTTCTGAGAAGAAAAGTTCTTGCTTGTGATATTATTGATTTCTAATGTATTCTTTTTTTCCAATCTCTTTTTTCCTTTCACAAATGGATACCAATCACATTTACTGCTGGACTGCAAATTTCTCCTTGAAAACCCTGCTGTTGACTGAAATCACTCTGGGTGGACCAAATTCCCTCCCTGCTGACTGCTCCTGAATGAACCTCTTCCAACCCCCCCAAATCTACCTCTTTGGCCAATCAAAAACCTCCCTCCGTGTGTCCTGCTGCTCTCGACTCCACTCCCCCTCTCTCTTGCTGACTTCCGGAAAAGCCACGGAAGAGTCCTGGGCGGAAGGAGGCTTCTGTATGCTTGTGAAAAAGAACAATCTGTGTCAGCGGAAAGTTCTACAACAGCTGTGCTGCAAAACATGTACATTCCAAGGCTGAGCAGCCGCCTAGTCCTCGTTCCTGTAGACCTAGAGATTATTCCATATTATTAAAGAGAAAAAAAGCCAAAAAATGCAAAGCACCTCTCTCTTTCTTGCTATCTTTTTTTTTTCCCCTCTCTCTCTCTCTTAAGTTTGTGCAGGGAGATGGTGAACTGTTTTGTCAAAACTTAAATAGAAAAAAAATAAATAAATAAACCTACAACAAGCCTACCTTTTAAAACTGGATGTTTAGTGTTAAACAGCCAGAATCACAGAGACAGTATTGTATAACCAAAGTATCTGATGCCAAAATTTGAAGTTAAAGGAATGATTTGATTTCCTGCCCTGGTTTGAAGGTCCATTTTATTCCTTTTCATTCACTCTCTTGTTTCTCCTCTCAAATGACTGAAAATGTTTTTCCCAAAAATATCACAAGCACACACATAGATCAGAACGAACAGAAAGCTTCTGCATGGGTCACTTTTCTGTCCTGAGCGTGTGGCTTGGGGAAAATGACAGGAAACTGTCCCGTAGGGTACTGATAAGATCTCACCGAGTGTGTCCAGTGTCCTCGTCTTTGCGTTCCACGGTTCCACTGTGATCCTTCCCACACGTGACTGGCTTTGTATGTTGTGTGCCAGTTTTCTGCACTTTTCCCTCCTGATAAGTCTGTTCCATTGGCTTCGTCTGGTAGACTTTCTGCCACCGGCTTTCCAAACACTGTGTGTCGGGTTATTTTTCACACAGCTGGTAAAATGGATTGTTCTGTAGAGTCGAATGGATGGTAGAAGCACGTGATGCCCAGAAGGGATGAGGCCGACCCAGGTCCCCTGGAGCCCAGAGTGTCATTCCGCAAGCCCTGTATAACCTCTTGGTGCTATCTCGTCTTTGCCCCCGTAGCATGTTTTTAACTGTCGTCAGAAATTCCATCTGTCACAGTGGGAAGCATTTGAGACAGCATGCAGGAGATTTCTTCCTGTGGTCAAAAGCTTCTCAGAGGTCCTGTACATTTTAAGAAATGGAGTTTATTTAAATACTATTTATGCTCATGCATACACTGGTGGAGCCGTGTCTTTCAATGGTGCTCATTTCCGAGGTGTCTCATCCTGTTGGTGTCAGAGAACAAAACTGGAGATTGAATGTGGGTGGCACGTTGTACCCTCTTGGTTCTGTTTCTTCTCCCTCCCCTGTCCTCCTGTAACTAAGGCCATGTTCTTCTGCACCTGTCCGCTGAATGTCGCTGGGCTGGGATTGCTCTGTTTGTTTGTCTGACTCACAATGCATTCACTGCTTTTCTGTGACTCAAACATTTCGGAGCATCGAGAATACTGAACTGCAGAGAAACGGCTTGAATCTACGGCTGAAAATGATGAAATCTAACATACCTTTTTACACTTCCTCCGAGAGTAATTGATTTCAAGCTCCTTTCTTTCTCCTACCAAATCTCCATGGTGACCTCATTTACCTGTAGCCTGACCAGGCACCTTCAGGCTCTAAGTTCTGGAAAGCTATACTTCTGAGATGCCGGAACTTCAGTGCTGAGAGGAGAGAGGTGATCTGGGGAAGGAGCTGGGATGTAGATGCTAAAGTCCGTGCTCACACAGACAGGTAGTAAACCACATACCCTGAAAATCTCCCTAGACAGCGGAGTTCACTTCTAGCTGCAGATAGATAAGGAATGATCAGCCTGTTGAACCCTTCAATAGCATTGTTAATGCTACTGAGTCACATGATTCATTGGTAACTAAGGAACTGTCAGGCTAGGCTGGGCAACTTTTCTTCTTTAGAACACTGTAGGCTCTTCTGACTCGAAGAGCAAAGGGAATCCTGGTCACGGTGTATGATTCTTTTCACATGTGAATGCGCATTCTTTAAATGAACAGATGTAAACACAAGCCAGGCAGAGGCAGAAACTAAATTTGCCTGCGAAGGAATCCAGTTGATTAGGCAGGTCTGTACTGTTAAAGGCACAAGGTCCCGATGATACAAGAAATCAAACTGGAGTCTTTGTCCTTAGATACTTTAGCAACTGATATGACAACAAATTCCCTGGGGCCCATCTCCGTGCGTTCCATCCCACTGACCGTGCAGGGGGCACATCACGGAAACACCGGTTTAGCTACTAGTTTGTTACTGCCTCATTTATCTACATGACATTATCAACTAGAACATAATGCTTTCAAAGTTTACGGTAATGTTATATATTATGTATAAATATATATTCATGAGTATATGTATTGGATAGCACAAAGTATGGAGACGTGACAAATGCTCTTACCCTCTGGAGACAAAAGTCCTAGTTCCTGTTTTCTTTTGTCTTTTGATCTTTAATTCACTAATTAATAGTGACCTGTTGTTAAATCCAAATCCACTTTACTGAAAAATACTGTACATGTGTAAAATGTTCAGTTGTTTTTTTGTAAAATATAGAACAGTTGTAATTGATACTGACCAAAATCAATGTTATTCCATATTTTATTTTTTCTATTAAATTAACCTAAGTTCCTGTTTATTTGCTCTCTTCAGACCCATATGTAAACATCTCTGAAAAGTTTAGTTGATGAGAAAGGTCTCTGCTTCCATATTGAAGTAGAGTGTGGAGGAGCAGTGGGTGTGAATGAAGTGTCTCAGTACACATAGAAAAACAAGAGAAGAGAGGTAGACATGAACAAAAGGGAGGAGGAAAGGACACACAGAGCAGGTGACATTTGGACAGCAATGCATGTTAAATCTCATTTTCAGGAAGAAAATAACTAATAATACCTATTAAACTTGACATAGTTTCTGACCAGTTGTAGCTACCAAGTCCCCAATATGGAAGGTAGCTGAGTCAATTCTGCAGTGTGTGTATGTGTGTGTGTGTGGCATGTAGGGGTGGGAGCAAAGATGTAGCAAGTATAAAGACTGTGGAAAAGAAAGGTTCAGTTTGCTGGCATTTTGTGTAAATTTGGCAGTGGATAGCCCAGAACACCTAAGGGATGAGTTTGTCCAACAGAACTCTCTGAGACATAGCACTCGGTGGGGATAAAAAAATGAGCTAAAATGATCAGTGGATATATATTATTGTGGGACCTGTTTGAGATACAATCACTACCCTTGTGATTCATTACTTGCCATTTGAGCAGAGAAATTAGCAAAAAAAAAAAAAAAGCAAAATGAGTTCCAACCAGATGTAAGATTTAGAGAATACATATGGGTAGAAGAAAGAACTTCTACAATCACAAAGTTCCGACACGAAGACAAAGGGAATGAATTTTAGTGACCACCTAACATGCAGTACACAACATGAGAATATAATACATATCTCCTGCATCTGAGAAAAACAGAGCAGAAGTACATATATTACCCTGTTTACTCAAAAGGAAACCAAAACATATAGATGGACCCTAAATTGATATGGCAAATGAATAATCATACCAATAAAGTTTAACAACCACAGAATGCAATGAGTTCTAAACCCTGTGGGTAGGTCACTTAGTTAAGTTTATGCTGAACTGGCCAAGGTCGTATCAGTAGAGCAGATAGGAGTAGAATTAGGCTTTTACTATTATTGTCTAAAGGTCTTGGTCAGGTTCAGAGGTCTTGACCAAGTTTGTTTTTCTCTGCCAGTTAAAGAATTAAAAGGCAGGAGAAATGTCAGGCAGGATGGATAGCAACTTGAGTAACCTCAAGCATAGCAAACAGAAGTAGAGAGAATCAGCAATCTGAAGAAGGCTTTTATTAGGGGCGAAGAAACACGCATGTAGCAGGCACAAAGAAAAAGACCATATACAAAACAGAGGGCAAATCTGAGAAGCCAGAACCCTTGGAGCTTCTCCTTGAGGGCTGGAGTTAATAAAGTCCTTGAAGGGTCTTCCCTAATTTAGCTTGGCCAGGTTGAAGAAATGTGGCATGGCTGATTGACCAACAACTGTTGTGTAAATGTGTTTTGATCCAGCCTTGAACTTGTTGAGTGAGTCCATCAGCAGAGGCCTTACCTGCAGGAGAAAAAGAAAGAAGAAACAGCCCACAAGGCCTTTGTTTAAACTGCCAGACTTTTGTATCAGGTCCAGAGGATAATGGAAAAAGTTAGCCATCTTGGAAGTTCACTACCCTTATTACCTAGGCATGGTCCCTCTCCCTATCTGCCTATCAGGAAGTCTGTCTAACTCCTAGGCCCTCTTTACAAGTAAATTTGCCACACATAGGACGTTCAGGTCAGGAAGATGTGTTTATCTAAATCGTTTAAGATGTGTTTCAATCTAACTGGTTCATTGCTACAAAGGGCGGTAGTTCAACTTACAATAGCTGAGTCAAGAAATGGCTATGCCTTTCCCTTTGTTGCCGGCACTGCATCTCTGCCCAATCCCACCCCAACTACAGCTGCAAAGTTCTCAAGTCCCACTGTGGAAGCCCTTGCTCCAAGTGCCGCTCCCAAGCTTATTGGGAAGTTGCAAGACATGAGCTTGGTAGCGAAGGGAGTCCATTGGCTTTCAGACTACTATATTGAAGTTTCTCTCTTGAGTGATCAACACTGAAGGCACATTTGAGTATGGAAATCGAGAGACCCTACTCACTGCGCCATCCCCAATAGAAAGACTCCCATGATGCTGACACAGATCGGTACATTCTTCACAGCATCTGAGTCATCACCCAGCCTCACCTAGGATACCAGCAGATGGCAGGGTGACAACAAAGATTGGAGTCAACCTTAAACTGCTCTGGTTGGATGCTATGTCCTTCCGTTCTTTAATACAAAATGGCAGGTGGAAACAAAGACCAGCCACAGCTTGACCTCAGGTACCCTAGGCTGGGCTCTGGGCTCCAGGCTCCAAATGCAGAATATGTCCATGACACAGAAAATATAAGACTGCTTTCTTCTCTGGTTAACATCCATTTCCAGATGCTTTCGGTGCCAGCCCATAAAATCCAAAGTTCTCCGCCGAGCACTTCAGAGCCTTTGACATATTCCGCTGGGCATAGCCAAAATGAACTGAATTTCACTGTGGCTTGTTGGAGCTCCTTGGCACCTAGCAGGAGACTCTAATCCACATAGCCATGTCGTCTCGTCATCACTAGAGGTGACGATCCAGCCGGATTCAGCTCTTTGGCAAGAAAGAGGCAGTTATGTAGCAGTCCCAGAGCAGGAGTGGTGGCACGGGTTCCTGTCCTCTTTGTCCAGGAGACTGCAGACAATCACTTGGCTGTTTTCCCCCTTTGCTCAGTGAGCGCAACTCTGAGACAGACTTTCACACCATAGTTTAAGCTGGCCTAAAACTCAGCATTCCTTAACTTCCCATGTGCTGGGTAAGTAGGCATAAACCTCCATGTCTGGTCTTGGTAGATTATTAGTGAGGAATTTACTTAACAAAATCTCTTCCAGTTGGCCATTGTTTAGATACAACTGTTGTTTTGATTTAAAAAAAAAAAAAAGGTATTTCTAGAAAATTCCAGATAAACTTTCTGAGGTTCATATTGTAAGATCTTGAACTCTTGTCAATATTTTTATATTCTTTAAGAGTGTAATGTTTTAAGACCACCATGGTCTTATTTAATTGGGCTCACAGAAAAGTCCGCACAGAGATAAACTTTCTGACATGAGAATGATCGCTAATAAAAGGTGTAGCCCAGACTCAAGCGACCGCATGGCTTCCTTTCTTAAGAGTGCCAGAGCACATTCAGCTCATATTACATGCGTTGCAAGGAAAGCAGGAGCCTTTTCCCAAGAAAGAACAGAAAGGACACTGACCCATTGAACTTTGGTTTGTTGTTGTTGTTTTGGTTTTTGTTTTTTTTTCTTATAAACCCAAATAAATCCAAACTGTAGATAGAGTCTCTGACATACCAGGCTCTGAGGTCCTTACCTTCTCCAGACTGACCTTCTAACTGAGCAATACGTACGAAACACTCAGCTGTAATGCAACACTATTTAAAGTGGTATGAAGCACGCTGAGAGTCCAGAGGCACAAGCTCGCATTACCAATGAAGTTTTGGTGTCCTTTGTCCTTGGGCACGCTTGCCAAGGGCTTCCCAAAATAGTGTGAAGCATTACAGATAGACTTGGCTCTACTACGCACAAATAAAGCTGCAAAGGTCAAAATCAAATGATATCGTAATTAAATGTCTGTGAATTGCAACGTGTCAAAATAGTCAATTGCAACCCCACTCTTAAAGAACCACGTCAAATTAAGTTTAATGTAGGATGAAGGTGGATCTTAAGGACTGGTACAGTGTGGAACCCCCAGAGGTTGGAGCCGGTAGGCTCCACAGGGATCTTATATATTGCCTTGAAGAGGAGGGAGAAATTCACCCTTTACTCTCAAGGCCATGGCTCAGGGAGGACACTGGGGTGAGAGCTGAGGAGGCGCTGCCCAGGGAAAACAGCATGTAAATTCTTTTTGCTTTCCACACTCCCTCCAAGGAGCATTTAGTCTCATTGCTTTAAATACCATCTCTACTGATCTGCTCTCTGTTTCAATAGCAAAACACCCGAGGCTGCACACTTTACAAAAGCATCAGGTTCAGTTAGCACAATGTGGGGAACTCGTGAGTTCACCCAACATGACATTGGTCTATGAGTCACACATAAGCACACCCATCTCTGCTGCTGTTCTGCAATGCAACATGGTGGAAGCCATGGCTCGAGTTGCTGAAGGATAGAAAGCATTGCATGGGGAGACAGGAAGTCACTGAGAAGTAGGGACGGGAAAGGCTTGCATTTTCTCCAACAGTGCAGTCATGAGAACTAGCTAGAATAAATGACAACTATCTTAATTTATGACAAGGACCATGTCTCAGTGGCTTTCCTATAAGTTCCACCCTTAAATATCTCCCACCATTCAGCGCCACGCATGAGGAACCTTCCTCTAACGTCCTTTTTTCCTAATTGCACCAAATTTCACAGATTCAGTTAACTTTCGAACATTTCCCTTCAGATATCTGGCAGACAGCTCAACTAACACATCCAAAGCCGACTTTAGACACCTCAACCTCACGTCATCACTGCCACCTCTCCAGCTCTCCTTTCTTAGTAAAGGGCCATTATAAACCCACTCAGTTGCTCTGGACTTCTCTTTTCTACTCCAAATCCAACTGAACAGCAAAGTCACTGACTGTGCTTCCAAAATCTCTCTCTTGATGGCCCACTTCTGCCCACTCCATGAGCCTCTGAGTGGCTTCTCTGCCTTCCTTCTGTACCTCTGTCTTCTCTTTTGTCCCTGCCCATCCACATACCAGTCTGCCAGGTTTTGTCTCACTAATCAGAATAAAACCTTAACTTTGCTGAGATCTTCATGCCCTCGCCTCACGATGCCCTCTCCTTTGGCGTCATATTCTGGCCACACCAACTTTCTTTGTGTCCTTCAGACAAAACCGTGTGTTTATGCCTCAAGATGCCAGATCATTCATATATATATATCAGAAAGCAGCTCCTTCCATACCTACTTTTCTCTTCCCACAGTTACACTCACACGACAGTCTTGATTCATTTTCCTGCTCGCTGTCAGTCCATTCCATGAGAACTGGTACCACTATGTCCATCTTGCCCACAATTGTATTCTATCTGCCTAGCATACTTTGTTTAATAACAATTTGTGGAATAACTGAATAAGAAGACATCAGAGCAGAGTAGCATTTGATTTGAGTTTCAAAGGAAAGCAAGGTTTTGGGAAGTCAGTCACTTAGAAGGCTACTCACGAGAGTCTATGCAAAGCTACAGGAACACTGGAAGGGCTGTGCAGGGCGTGACAGACAGCATGCAGGGTAAGGAGTAGGGATAGTAAGCAGGCAGCTGGAGTGGGGATTCATCTTCACCATCTCCCCTTCTCCAGAGCCATCAGCCCTCCTGAGAGAGGCTAATTGACTTGCCCAAGGACCCCATCAAGTCACCTCTTGGCTTCTCGCCAATGTATTTGGGAAGCAATCATTCAGAGAGAGTGCTGAAGAGGGCATACCTGCTCCAGTCCTCAGAAGGCTAATGGTTGCCTTGAGCCAGCAAATGAAGGGCGAGGGGACTCAGCAGAATTCAACAGCCAGATGAGCTCACATTAGAGGGGTGGCCTGCAGCTCCTGGGTGGCACTGTATCACAGGCTGCAGGGAGCATGACGGAAATCCTGCGAGCCTGGCTGACAAATCTAGGGTGATAAATTCTAGGTGTTATCAAACAGGCGTTTGTTGCCTTCTAAATCATAGCGGTTACAAAACAATAAAAGCTTAACTTGCAAAGAAAGGGTAAGGCCTATGTACATATGGAAATGTATTTACAATTGACTTAACATCATGAGAGTCAACAAAATGACCTTGACCATCTCCTGTCTCCAGCCCACCTCGGAGCCTTAGGAAGACATTTCTGCCTCCCAACTCTGACTCCTCCAGTCCTGCTCCACCATTGACATCATTGATGCTCCATTGACATCAAATGATGTCACAATGGGCTGTTGGGAAACCTGTGTGTCACCTTGCCTGTTTTCAAGCTCCATACTCGTCCCCACAGACTTTCAGGAACTCAACACTGAACAAGGGGCCCCACCCTCTGGGGACCCCCACTTCCTTAGAAGACAGTCAAGAGTCTTTTCTGTATCTTGAAGAACTTGCTCGGTCTGCCCTGCTCCGCTTCACCAACCTCATCTATCACTATACTCTCCTTCCCCTGGATCCTTCTATTCTGCCCTGAACCTGAGACCTTGCCCACCATGTATCTCTCCTGCTTAACTAAACCCCAGTTGCTCAGCCATGCTAACTGACACCTGTTATCTGGGCCTCAGTCTTTTCTTCATTTCCTCACCCTTACAGGCAAGGTTAGGTCTCCTTATGTATCTTATTTTTCCATTCTTGCGTTTCACTGGGACATTTTCATGTGTGTATAATGTTCCTCCATCAGATCCCCACTCCCTTTCTCCTATTATGCTCTCCAACTCTGGTCTCCTACATCTTTCCTAATTGTCCTCTGCTCCCGTATGAGCTGTCAAGAAAGTCCCTCCTTCACGTCAATTATAGTTGAGGTCTCCTGTTCTCTACAGTAGATAGAGCGATTCTCTCTACAAAGAATCTTCTGTGGGTGAAAACTTGGTACACAAAGGACAACGCAGTCTCATGAGCTAGAGGCTTGATAGCTCTCCCTCAATAGGTAAACAAAAAAATTCTATGAAGGGTTAAGTGAATAATTGAACAAATGACAATAAATGAGTAACCATGACCCAGATACTGGGTTAATTAAATCCTGATTGTGTGTGGCTTCAAGATTCCCTTACTTCCCTCACATCTTCAGTTTCCTCTCCTTTCTTGCCATCTCTGCCGACTCTAGCTCCTTGACATTATAAAGGAGGAAAGATACTTCATGGAGTTTCCGTCACTTTCCAGAAATGGCATCTAACACTATCAGCACAAAGAAGAAACTAAGGCTTGAGAATAAACCTTACTACGGTGGGAACCATCACAGCAAAGGAGTGGGGACTGTTTAGTGTGTTAGTTCCTTTTCTTGTTGCTGGGAAAGCTACTTAACCAAGGAAGGGTTTATTTTATCTCTCAAGGAGGCGTGGTTACCATGGCACCAGGAAGATGAGGTATCATCTCACACTAGGGCTCCATTCAGGAGTTGAGATGAATACACATATTAGCTTGCTTTCTGCTTTTTATGCAGTCAGGTAATATAGCTGAGGAAATGGTGCCCCTGACATTCAGTATGGGTCTTCCCTCCCTAGTGAATCCTTTCTGGAAACACTCCCAGAGATGCACCCACAGGTATATTTCCACAGTGACTCCACATCAAGTCGACAGTGAAGCTTAGCCATCAGGAGTAAACAGCTGTATCCTAAACATGCACCCCCTCCCCCGCCAGATGCTTGCTGTATTCACAGCTGTAGAGAGACCATACAGAAGAAATTTATGCTCTGATTTCTGTGAAGGAAAGGAAGAGATGAGATGGTAATAGGAAGTGAAGTGAGGTGAGGTGATTGGTAGCAACTGACCTTGAGCTAGGGAGATGGCCTGAACTTTCTAGCTGGACCCAACATTGAGAGTATCACAAACATCTAGTGAAAGAATTAGACATGAGAGACACGGGGAAGAAAAAAGGGGAGGAGAATCCTGAGGAGCGAGAAGACTATGGCCCACAGCTGCTGGCCGAAAGATGACAGAAGAGGAGACACAAGCCAAGAAATGCAGCTAGCTCTAGAAGCAGAAAACAACCTGCCACCAACAGTCATCCAGGAAAAGGGTCCCGTCAGAGCTCTGCCCCGAACCTGAAGAAACCTGGCTCTAGGTCATGGCCACAGCCTCTACAAAGAATGCAAGCTGCCAGAGCCTTGACATCAACCTTGCAAACCCCAGAAGAGAGAATCAACTAGGCCACACTGCCTACAGAACACAAGACAACTGGGTGCTTTTGAAACCACTACATTTATTCTGAAGTAGAAAACTAACATAATTATCCCAGACCAACTTTATCAGAAGATGGTCTATGACATCACAGATGGAGATGAACCACCAAAGTGGCAGGTCATTTCTGAGATATGTAAAGCAAAAATGGCAGACATGACAGCTCCTGCTTTCTATTCAATTTTATTGTATTTTTATGTATACATGTGAGGTTTATTTTTATTTGGGGTGGGGAGTGATGGCTGTGACTCTGTGCCATGTGTGCAGTACTGGCAAAGGTCAGAAGAGGACTTTGCATCCCTTAGATACAAACAGGCTATTTTGTGGGTGCTAGGAACTGAACTTGGATCCTCCACAAGGGCAGCAAACTCCCTTAACAGCTGAGCCATCACTATTTTATTTCGAGATAGGCTCTCGTATAGTTCCAGCAGGCCTCAAAACTCATTATGCAGCTAATTCCTTGTCCCCTTGCCCCCACCTCTCAAGCCCTGGCATTATAGCCATGCTACACTGCATCTGCTTTAATCATCAAGTTTTTTAAGGATGGCCACCGACGAACCAGGCAACTGTGTACTGGTCATTGCCCAGCAGAGCTAAAGCAAGCTAGTGGCTCTTCAGGTCAAATGGATGATTTATGGTGAATCACTTCAGCACTCTACAGCCTCTGGACCTCACCATCCTAGGTGTGTGGCTGGAAGGTGCCCTGCCCTTGAGGTCTACAGCCTCCAAACCTCCGCCCGGATGCATGGTGGAGCGTTCACTGGCCGTTTGTTAACTGATGCTTTGAGGCGGAACACCCTGACTCCAAACATGCTCTTGTGGACCTCTGCAGTGGATCAGCCACAAGCAGTCCAGTCCACCACTGAGCTGTCCTTTTGTGTCTTTTCCCTCAATGAACTGAAGTCCTTGCCGCCACTTTCCAGGCCTGTTCTCGACTAGCTATGTTTGTGACCGATGGGCAGTGAAGCACTATCCTCTACAGAGCCAAATTGAATGTATTGTGTGTTTCCTGATAACCCGCTAAGGATCAGTGGCTGAGCTTGCTCCTTCCATGTTCATTACCTGGCATTGCAGGAGACTGTTCCCTTGTCAAGCTGGAATGGCCATTTGTCCTCTAGAGGTCCTGTCCTCAACTAGGGCTTTCTACTGAGTCCTGGCTTGCCCTCTGACATCACAACTGGCTTAACTGTTTCTTTCTCCTGTCCCATCGTCTGAGTCCAGCTCACCAGGCAGGTGGCCCTGATGCTCCCACTATAGGGAAGAGACTGGGTGGAACCTAGGCTATTTCGAATATCATCCATCCTTTCCAAGAAATGGGTCAGTGTCTAAACGACCATCACAGAGAATCTGGAAGGAAGCTACCTGGCTTCAATGTTAACTTTCTTGCTCACAGTATGCTTATGAGTACATATATCTATGGCTATTTCTCCATTTGAATAATAATAGTCCTTATGTAGATAACATTAAGATTAAATAACAGATTAAAGTAAGATTAAATAACTATCAGTGCAATAGTGATTTCTCTTAATATTATTTAAACTACAAATTAAACATTCATCCTTGCTTCCTCCTTTCTGCTTACAGTCAGTCCTTGATCAAATCTAATCACCTTGTCTCTGGTTCTCTCCTGAGTCTGTCCTCTTCCCTCCATCCACTACCACACTGAGTCTGCTATCTCCAATCCTACATTAGATCAGCATCACTGGCCTGGGCAACTGGGAGCCATCCTCTCATATCCTTGACAAATTCTTCCTTAAGCTTTAAAAGAAATGGATAAAGTGAATAAAAAGTCAAAACAGGGTGTGAAAATGCAATCTGAGCTCACGCCTCTTCTGCTGAAACCTGCGGCTTCTAGTAATATCAGAACGAATAAAATGAAACTTATGCCCCGGCAATGCTGAAGCACGCATGGGCAGCCTGGATATGGCTATTCTGTTGAACGCATTGTCCATATGGGGTTTCATGGTCTAAGTTGCTGAGGACAACTGACCAGGTGTCTTCCTCAAGAGGGGACGAGATCTCATTCAAGATGGTTGTGAGCCACCATGTGGTTGCTGGTGAACTCAGAACCTTTGGAAGAGCAGGCAGTGTTTCTAACCTCTGAGGGT
This sequence comes from Myodes glareolus, assembly GCF_982192425.1. Lineage (NCBI taxonomy): Eukaryota > Metazoa > Chordata > Mammalia > Rodentia > Cricetidae > Myodes > Myodes glareolus. The sequence goes on from NC_142032.1 coordinate 44,519,242, forward strand.
TTGGTTCTAGTAATACCAGAGCCATCAGCAAGTCCTGAAAAATCTGACCTAACCCCTTTCTCTCCATTTCTCTCTCCATCCTTCCTCTTTTTCCCCCTATAACCATCCTAGCCTTCCTTTGGTACCCACCTTAGCCAAGCCATTTCCACTCCAGAATGTCAATATGGCAGTGTTGACTTTTCCTCACTATTGTATTTCTCATGATTAGCACTATTACTGCTATGAAAGATTTTTTTCCAAAGAGTTTTGAATGAATGAATGAGTGAAGATACCGTGACACACTCATAAGGTTCGGACAAGTAAGATGTCGTTCTGTCCATTTCCTTCTCTTTGGGAGGAAGCAGGATGATAAAGAGAAAGAAAGAAGGAAGGAAAGGAAGGGAGGCAGGAAGAAAGAAGGAAAGAAATGAAAGCAACAAAGAGAGAAAGGAGCACACTACCAGTCTAAAGGGTCAGACAGCAACTAAACGCCAGCTGGTGTAAGAGTGTAGCGAATGTTAGAGCGCCTGCCTAGCATTAGGGCAGTGGAAGACCTGGGGTTGTGCTATTCCCAGCTCTACAAAAACAAAGCAAAGGACTGCAGATGCCTTTTTCTCTACTCTCACCGCTCAATAGCTATGATTCCTTTGGGTCTGCTTTCTAAAAAAGTCTTTTTTCATTTTGTTTCCTCACAAAAATACACAAAGCATCACTTGCTACCATCCTGCTACTAGGTTAGCTTTTATTTTTCTTTGTCCTTAAGTAACCTACTGCTCCCCCATTCCATCTCTGTAAAACTCAAACACAATGACCAGGTGCTGAGGAGTGAGGGACAGCCCCCGGGGTTCCCACAGACACGGTGAGAAGTGGGGCTATAGAGATGAGGCCTCTCAACCCGTGGTGGAGTCCTGAGGTTGACTGGAGCAGCAGGACCTCTGAGGTCTGCACCAGAAACATTGATGAACGGATTTGCAGTAAGGAATTCCCGAGCTTGCTACATCTCTATTTCCTGAGGCCAGCAGCGTACAGAGGCATGAAATTTGCCTTTGATTACTAATTCACTCCTGCCCCAGTTTGGGATGATCTGGGCTTCTGGCCGCTACGGTCCAGTCTCCCTGTCTTCAGAAGGCCAAAGACCTTGCCTTATCCTGAGAATTCCAGATGTGCTGGTGTTCCAAAACTGTAGCTGCATCGAGGGATCATCAACAGAGCTCTCAGCGTGCCCTTGCCGTCTCAGACTAATGCAGACACAGCTTTAAAATATAATAGGATATATGTTTTAAAGATCGTATTTATTTATACAGTGGTCTGCCAGCATATTTGCTTCTTGTTAGACTGTTTTACATTTAAATAACATTAACACATTAGCCCTATTTACTCAACAAACGTCCAATAAACACTGTACACTAAGCCTTGATGTGTAATGCAATATAATCCCTACCCTTCTGGCCTTAATTCTGTAATAGAGACAGATAAATGGTGGTGGGGAGTAGCCCAAGGTTTGAACATATTCTATGAAAAGAAGTTGGAAACTAGGCATGGTGGCCCATGCCTTTAATCCCAGCACTCAGGAGACAGGGGCAGGTGTGTCTCTGTGAGTTCGAAGCCATCATGGTCTACAAAGGGAGTTCCAGGACAGCCAGGGATGTTACACAGAGAAACCCTGTCTTGAAAAAAAAGAAAGAAAGAAGTGAGGGAGGAAGGGAGGAAGGAAGAGAGAAACTAGAAAGAAATGTTCTACAGTGTTCTTGGTCAGCAAAGAGTGGGTTGTCTGGGCAGATATTAAGAGACCGCTAAGACAGGAGGCAGAAAGACAGGGAGGGTTCCAAACAGCATGGGGCATAGGAAGTAGCAGGAGCTGTTGAATGCCAAAGCCTCAGATACGAAATGAGAGATGTTCTGGGGACAGGGTGACCCTAGAAGTCACATAAAGGAGTCTGGATTACAGTGCTGCTCTTCCAGGGAAGCTGCATAGAAATTGAGAGTTGAACCTCTTGTTAGCCTGCTCCCTGCAGTGACCTGGGGATCCTTTGCAAGAAGTCCTGAAAGCTCTAGCCTCCTTATTGTGAAGCTCCCAGAGACGTCCCTGCAGAGTGGCTCCACTTCCTTTAAGGGCCCCTTGCCATTCCTCCTCATTGAAACCTTCCTGTTTCCCTAGCTTTACTTTCGGAGCCTCACATTCTAGGGAGCTGTCAATTCCCTCTGAATCTCCCTTTCAAATCATTTGCTCTTAGGTACTCTTATGCCCCTAGATTCTATTTTGCCCATTCCTTTTTGTAGCTCTTCTTGTATGAAAATGATTAAAAGGTAAAACCGGTGTGTTAACTATTAGACTATTAGGGAGTAATAATCCCAATTGCTAGTGCCGTAAGTTTATCCAACCTGGGTAATTTTGCTGGACGCTATTGATGGCAACTGCGATATGTCCTTAGTTGGAACTGTTTGCTTCCCTGAGTGTTCCCGATCGGTTCCATCCCTTGAAACATAGCATCCCTCTCTTCTATACTTCTGCCAACTGAGATCATTTGCTCCATGGACTTCGATAAATTGGCCCCGAACTCCTATGCTGGAGAGGTATTTCGCATTTAAAATTGGATTCATTGCAGACATGTCTAGAATAGTGGCCATGTTTTCTGGATATCTGGGGCCTGGATAGAATATAACTACTGCCCCTCTACTCCATTGGAATCAAGACTATGGGACCACATGCTGATAACTTACGCTGCCAACTACTCCTGCATAATGCACATACCATCTTAGTCGCTTGCTCTGGTTTCTGAATCCCAGTACGTTCTCCTTGCAGCCCCAAATTTCTCATCACTCCCTCCAGTACTCATTCTCTGCTCTGCTTTCAGATCTGTAGCATCCAGCAGCTCCTAACAACACTAACCAACCGAAGTTTGCAGGAATTGTGTTTGTGACTCAATTGTGCTTCATGTTATATGCCAAAGAGCACCTGGAACATATGAGGTTTCCAATGATTACACGCTTAGTGAATTAATGAGTCTCTTTTGGTGGGGCTTCCAGCTACTGGGTAACAGGTTTTTTCTTTTCTTTGAATTCCTAACTTCCTACATGTTGACTTCTTTATTTAAAACAACCAGTGTGTCACATGACAAATATTGTTCTGCATCCTGGGAAATAATCCCTAGCCACAAAGAGCAATAGATACCACAGGGAAGATGCCTGTTTGCAGTCACCAGTGGGTGTGCATAAAGAACCCAAGAATATGGACAGCTCTGCAGAGCACAGGGGAAGTCGGTGTAGCTATAGAAGTGTGTGATGTCCAAAGTCCAAGAGGCTGCCACTGGACCGGGGTGGGAAGTATTTAGGTTGTGTATTTCTGGGATTAGAAAAAAAGGAAATAAGAACAAGCCAAATAGATTCTCTGTGTGGGGGAGTGCTTAAAGACCTTGGGGATTCCAAAGTCTCTTGGAACATAGGGATGTGTCTTAGGTGACCTCCCAGAATCTGACAAGGTGACATTCAAGTGCAAGAGCCAATGTGACATGTGTTAAGCAAGATAGGTGGCCAGTCAAACAAGACACTACAGTAGAAAGCTGGGTCAACGTGCTGTGGGAAACTCGGGGTAAAGTTCAGAGAAACCCTACAGTCACTTCTCCAGAGGGGCAATGAAGCTGGGTTCTTCCTACACAAAACCTTCACCATGGGTTACAGACACTCCTGGGGGTAAATTCCTCCTTCTTCTGGTACTCTGTGTATACCTGACAGTTTTCTTCTGAGGCTGAAGACAGCTTCGGGTAAGTTCCAGCAGATTCTCTTTGCTTGACTCAGTTTCTAAACACACCCGTGGCAATGTTAAAGATTGGCACAGAGTACCCCGAGTCTACCGTAGTCTGCAAGGAAAGCTGCAGGAAAGACAACCAGGGAATGAAGCAAGGACCAGATTCTGAAGGCTCGTGTACGTCATAGAACTTCTTCTACATGGAGGGAGCAATGCTGAAAAACTTCAGGTAGGAGGAGTGTCCTTACAGAATCCGAATTTGTGGCTGAGTGCTGTGGCTCACCCCTCTAACTCCAACACTTAAGAAGCTGAGGCTGGAGGATCACTGTAAGATTGACACAGGTCTGGGTTGCATTAGGAGTTCTAGGTCAGGGTGGAATTCAGAGTGAGATTTAAATAGTATATGGATTTTGTTAAAGATCTTTCCATCTGAGGAGTAATGGACCACACTGGATGTAGGGATGGGGGGGAAATGAGAAAAGATGGTTTCTCTGTGCTGGCCCCGTAACTGGATGGTGATAACACCCACTTAGACTTGGGGGATATGAGGATGGGAACAAGTTGGTATGCGTGGTGAACATGGAGATTGAAAGGCCTTGGAAAGCACCCAAATGGAAATTCCAGTAGGCAGAAGATATGGGATCAGTGTGGGTGGAGGGGATCGGAAATGAGAAGAGCTGTACAGAAACTAGTACTGTCAGGAGATCCTTGGGACAGAGGAAGCAGGAGGATGTGTGGGGGAGGGGCAAGGGGAGGGGAATGAAACTCCACCCAGCATCCCCCACAGTAATCCTTTGACCAATCTGGAAATGACACAGCTTCTCCAATCCTGACTACTACTTTGCCTTCATTTCTCTTTCTGTCTTCCAAAAAATATATGAATTTTTTTTTCCTGTGTGAATAGTTGAGTATGAGCAGAAAGCAAGATGAACTGTATAATTTGGGTTAACCTGATAAACTCAAATTCTCATCCTCTTCCTGTCTAAAGTGGGGGTCCTGGAGGCCAGGAGCCGCTTGTCTTAAGAAACTTTCTTAATTAGTTTGCAAAGCTCGCTCATCCGCCCCCAAAAGCACGCTTGGGAGCAGCATGCTTCTAACCTGCTGATCCTCACTGAGTGTTAGGCTTGGCTGTTGATTAAGAAACAAGTGCCCTTGGGACCATCTTTCAGAATACTCACAAAGTCCAAACGGCTGAAGTCACGGCCGTAACAGCCCTTTGTAACTATTTACTTTCCCGCTTCTCCATGAGTGTGGCATTGTCTACAGATGCATGGCCTTTCTGCCAAACAGTTATGCTGGCCAAAGATGGGACAGCCCCTCCATGGGAACGAACAGGTGATGACACTCCTTTCACGGTCTTGGCACCCATGGATGATATTTTGTCTGGCTGCCGTGAACCTAGCTCCTGATTGTTTATGGCGAGGCTTCAGGCAGAGCAGGATGTGACCGCCTGCACTGGACTTTGCTCTATCAACTCTGGTTAAATGTGTTGCAGAGACAGAGCACGGCAGTCCAATTAGAACAGGTCTCCAAACAGTCACTGTAAAAGCACTGCCTGTGGTATAAGGGCAAGAGGAGAGGAGGATGCCAGGAGCTGCTCTGTAGCGGATCACTGGCCGGATCATCCCAGACAGATTTCCCTAACATTCCCAGGTTCTGACAGTACTACACAGCATTTCATTACTGCTTCAAGTTCAAACCCATGGACTTTACTCCTTCCTCTCTCTCTCTCTTTCTTCACTCACTTTCTATATAGAGGCCATTAACATTTATCAGTAATGGTGGCAATAGCATGTATTCACTATGTGTTATATACGAGACATGCTTTATTCTGTGTACTTTTAATTCTTCATCAAACAAGTTAGCATAACAGCTTTCTGAAGAAGGGCATATGTTGAAGCCATGGCCTCTATTCTGTCACTACTATAAAGAAGCCGACTCTTGTAGACATGAAGCCTTGTCAAAAGAAGTTAGGTCATTGTGGCCATGATCTTAAAAGGTACTGATGCTCTGGTCACTTCTCTTTTTTTGTCTTCTTTTCTTTCCTGGCCACCATGAGGCTACCAGGCTCCACTGCCATAGAGTCCCACTTGGGTATACTGTGCCCCTTACATGCCCCAAGCGATTCAAACCATGACCCAGAAATACTTGCTTTTCCCTTATGAGCCTTTTTGTGCCAGGTATTTGGTCATAGTGATTGACAGTTGGCCAAGAGTCCATTATTATCCCGTTTTGTAGCTATGGAAACAAGAGTTTCAAAAGGTAGGTAGCCAGTCCAAAGATCACAGGTATATGGTAGCAGAGATGGCAGATGGGTCTAGATTTTCCTGTCACTACCCTTGATCCGAGCCCCTCTTGCAGAACAGTAAGGACCTCACTTGCCACTCCTTTACATGGAATTTTGAGCTGTCCAGAGAATTGTCACAAAACATATTATTTGATCATCTAAATAGACCAGAAAACTAGGCAGGCCATATATCACCCTCTGCCCTAGTCTGCTTTCTATTGTCATAATAAACACTCTACCCAATAGAAACTTGAGGAAAGAGTTAATTTTGATCTATAGCTTACATCCTGAAAGAAAGTCAGGACAGGAACTTATGTCAAGGGCCTAAGGGCAGAAACCGAAGCAGAAGTCATAGAGGAATTCTGCTTACTGGCTTGCTCAACACACTTTCTTATCCAACCCAAAACTGCTAGCCAAGGGGTGGCACCACCTGTGGTGGGCTGGGCTCTCCCACATCAGTTGTTAACAAAGACAATACCCTGTAGACTTGTATGCATGCCAATCTAATACAGGCATTTTCACAGCTGAGGATCTCTCTTCCCAGAGGACTCTGGTTTGTGTCAAGGTAACAGGAAAAAAATCCTAGCCAGTGCACACCAGTTATTACTGAAATGACTGGGACTCTCAGGGTGTCACTGACTCTCCGAAAGCTGCCCCTCAGAACCTTGGATGAGGACCATCTGAATCTTCATTTTCATAAATACCATACTTTATGCTTCCCCCTAAAGCTGGGGCTTCCACTTTTGAAATAACCAATGTACAAGATTACCTAGGGTGTGTGTTTGGGCCAACTACAAAGACACTTCTGTTAGAATTTTCCAGAAAGAAAATAAGGCTCTCCTTCACTCTCTTCATTCTGTTTCCTTTCCCTTTGGTATTAGTTCAAAACTAGGTAGGCATGAGGCAAAAATCTTGAAAAAATTCAGTCTGGTCTTTGGGGAAAGAAGCTTGGGAGCAGCTGAAGGAGATGAACTCCAAGGCCCACTGCCCAGTGAGATCCTGCAGAGTTGTGTTCTGGGAGCTGCCCTGTCCTCATCCTAATTGCAGATGCTCCATTCCCTCAGGCAGGAATCACCAGAGACCCCTCCTAGCTGGGTTCCCAGGCTTTGCTTCCAATTCACCCGGTCTCCTTTCACCAGGGTGATCCTATGTACCTATGCCAGATTTTTGTGTCCTACTAAGTCATTCCTCTCCTCGAGCTGCCTCGCTTCTTTCAGCCTCAAGCCCTTGTCCCTCCTCCGCTCTCCTCAAATGGTCTTTGTTTTCCTTTTTAATCCCCTTAAACATAGCCATCTTTTCAGGCCTAAGTCAACCATACTGAAGTTCAACAGGAATTAATTCCTCCCAAAGAACACGAAACACTCAAGTTAGAATCTCTGTCACCTGTCACCTGCACTGAGCCTGAAGCTAAGCAAGGGCTCGTCTTTGGCTCGGAGAGGGATACAATCAAGCCCAGCTGCTCTGGGCTGCGCTGTCATTTTGAATGCATGCTGTCTTATGTTTTGGGTTAGTGAGGTGAGCTGATTCTGTCTGTTTGGGGGAAGAATAGACACACATCAGAAAACGACCTAGAAGCCATAGTTCTGAGTCACATGACTGAGGTATCTAAATGGCAAGTTCACCCCCCCCATCTCCCTCCCCCACTCCCACGCTCGCAAAAGCCCTTCTATCCTTCCTGGGAGTCACTGCGTCTTCTTAGAGAACTTGTCACATTCCCTTGGGAGCAGCTATGTGAGGTACCGTGTTAGGTGACTCTGGGTTTTCAGGGTGCAGCCCATGGCTTTCGTCTGCGCTGAGTCAGCGTGATTGGCTGAGGTAGCCTGAGGTTCTCTGGAAACTTGGTTTCTTGATCCCTCCCTGAGGCAGAGCTGGTGAGTCAGGTCCTCCTCCTCCTCAGCCCAAATCCCTCTGGCTGCTGTCTGACCTGCTTTGACTCCTCTTAGCTTTCAAGACTGCTCTTGATACTCATCCTAACCAGATTTTACACGGTGTGATTCACCTGGAGCCTCGAACTCTCCTGAAGAACTCAATGTTTTGCTCTGCTCAGGACCACTGGCCAGATGTGCAGGGGCAGGCTTGGGAAAAGCTGCCTGTGGGCTGGGAGAACTTGAATGGCTTTGGCTTTCGCAACCGTCTAGTGTAATTTAGGTTGTAATTTTCTAAAGACGAATTTGTAAAAGATCAACATTTACTATGGAATAAAAACAACCACTTCCCACAGTAGCACAAGCAGGAGAAGTACGCAGTGGCCAAAGAAGGAAGAAGAGAAAGCTGAGACTGTATTGTTTGGGGATTATAAAGCCAGGCGCAGGGTGAAAGATAAAGGAAACTTTGGTACCAATCAAACACGACCAATGTTTAGTTATGAAAAAAAAATCACTAAAGTACATAGTAAACATTTGAGTCCCTTCTTCTAAATGGTCCCTGAAGAGTTACGCTAAAGATTTTTCTAGGTATTTTGTTTATATTTACTCATGTACTTCTAAGTCAACAAGAGCAAAGAAAGGTTCCCTCTTTCTAGGCAGGGTAATGAACAGGGAAGTACAAAATTGAAGCAATAGTCTTATTCTGAGAAATTAAAGAAAGATAATTCCTCAAAGCCACCAGACAATAGTGAAGTTAGACAAAGGATGGTGAAATGCTTGCCAGCCCATGCGAGGCCCTGGGCTTGATCCTCAGCTAATCAAGTAATAGTACTAACAAAAGTGGGGGTGTTGTAACTTGAGCGCCTGTAAAGACTATTTCACTCCCTTTTTGCTATGCTAAGAGGCCTGGCTGCGCTCACTGGGAAAACGAGAACTAACGTTTGTTTGAATACTTACTGGAGTTCTCTAACTTTCAGAGTGTTTTTAAGATAGTCTCGTGTAACCCAGGCTAGCCTTGAACCCATTATTTAGTCAAAGGTGACTTCGAACTCTGATCCTTCTGCCTCGACTTCCCCACCGCTTATTGACTAGTACCAAAACCAAAACATCATGCCTGCCAGGCCAGCCCTCTACCAGCTGGGTGTCATGGCTAGCCCTTCAAGCATGTTTCAAGCGAGAAGTGATTAAATTATCCTGACCTCTGTAGAGAGCCGCTGCGGTTATTTCTATCTCACAAACAAATTGGCTAGGGCTCAGAGAGATTCCATAACGTGAACAACCAAGGTCACATGCTAGGCAGGGGAGGGATAATATCTACAACCAGGGCATCGCACACTACATCCAAGTACTTAAGCTGGCTCCTAATCTGCGGGAAAACATTATTCTCCAAGAGGGAGAGACCAGTTTCATCACCAAAGCACACCCTGAGAATGAGAAGAAACTTGAAGAGAAGAAATGGGCACCCTTTCTATGATGGGGCCACACAGATTCTAGTATCAGACAGTGGCTCTGGACAGTCTCAAGCTAAAGTTAAATTTGGGCTGTACAGAAGGCCAGGACACAGGTAGGCACAGAAACAGCTGAGACTTTCTGAGTCCAGAATTCTTACTCTTCCATATTGCTTTCCCCACTCCATCCACTCCCCGCTCCATTGCACACAGGCATAGACCTGCACACATGCACACACACACACACACACACGTCAGTACCTCACTTCCATGCTCACCTGTTCACAAGCTCCATCTCATCAAAAGAGAACAATGTACAACCCGTCTTTATAGCTTCCAAGTAAGGAAACGGATGTCATCTTCCCACTGAAAGAGGCCAGTGAGCCATGCCTGGTGCTACACATTGGTAATCCCAACATTGGGAGGTCAGGAGTTCAAGGTCACTCTTGGCTACTTAGAGTTTAAGGTCAGCCTAGGTGATATTAGACCTAAAAGCCAGAATGCATGTATTGATATATACAGAAAGTGACCCATGACTAATGAATACTCTATAGAGGGACCAATCATCCTAGACGGTAGCCTCATCTAACAGAGCTGAACCCAATTCTGAAAGACTTTGGCCTCAGCTGCCTGAGAAGACCATGCCCACAGCTCTGTACTTTTCCACAGCAAAATTTAAGACCAGCTGCTCTCGCTGTGATACAGAGAGGGCTGTCTCCAAGGGCAGTTAACAAAAGAAATAATAAATAAAATAATGTGTGGAGGCTGCATCTTGCAGCTCACTTGCTTCGAGAGGTCACTGTCCTCAGTTCACAGGGTCATCCATTGTCACTGCCTCATCGCCACCCACATATGAAGCCAATGCATTATCCAGTTCCCCGTGGGAACGACAGAGCATGATTAGGAATACAGCCTGCCAGGGTTTGGAGACCGTCTAGAGTGTGAGCTTCTGCAGACTGAATTGCTAATTTAGACAAATGAAGCTTCGAGTAAACACTGGCCGCATTGCTAACAGACATGTAATGGCGTGACATAATTAAAGCACCTGGTAATCACAGCCTTTGGCCCGCCACTGTGCGAGGTGCTTGAGGTCTGGCTTCCCACTTAACCCCCACCACACACTACGAGAGCTTATTTAAATTTCGCAGAAGAGGGATGTCAGGGAAATATGTGTTTGATTAATTTCGGACAGCTGGAAAAGAAACTCAAAAATCAAGGCTAGGTCGGGTGACTCCAGGTTTTCCTCATTTGTACAGCATGACGCTCCCTGTTCTGCTGACACGCAACACGGAGTGATCTCCAGTTCTCTGTTTGCACTCTTAGGCTTTCGTTAAAAGCATGGCGTGGTCACTCCCAGTGGATTGCATGGCAACCTGACAAATGACATGTCCCCCCCAGTCCCTATGCGGGGTTCGAGGCTCCTCACAAATCTGCCACTAGATAAGCCAGCAGATCTCTGAAGATCAGCACCCAAGCCTGTGGTGATGCTGACAGTGACCCAGTGAAAGGCTAAGCTGTCTCCTGCCGGAGCTGGGCTGGGTCGCAATGCCAGCACTCGGCCTGCAATTCTGCTTTTCCTGGGCTTTCTCTTTCCTCCTATTGAGAGAACTGCCTGAGACATTGGTGGATATGAAGACAGGGCCGTGAGAGGCAAGTGTTGGGGAGGAAAGGGAAAGCCAGCACTTACTTTGCATTGAGGAAGAGGAAGGGAGTTACTTGACAACGTTCCTTCCCATGGCTCAGAGGGATGGAGCAGCTGGCCTAGCTTATGGTCACGTGATAACAGCAGGTTGGAAGTTTCTGTGAATGGCTGAGGAAATGAGAGTGGATGATAGCAGATTATCTGCGTGTCAGAGCTGAGCCATAGCGAGGAACACGTTGTTCTCAGTGCACTCTGTAGGAAGGACTTGGGGCTTTAAGATCAGAAGTGTTCGGTAGGCTCCGTGGACTATGCTCCTAATGGCGTCACCTACCATCACCACCGCAAAAAGAAAGGAAATTAAGTGCCCCTTGGGCCTGATAGCAGGCACTCCCCTGAGGTTACACAGAGCAATATTCTGGAGAATGCCATCTCTCTTGCTGGCTAGCATCTTCAATGAGACATAGTCACCACCTTGGCCTCAATTTTTGCTAATCATTCACTTCCTCGGTGCTTCCTGTGTCCTCATTGGCCTGTGTCCTGCAGCTGTAGAGGCTTTCCAGAAGGTAAAATATTAAAATCAGTTGATGGAACTATGGCCCCTTCCTTCTGTTACTGTATACCAAAACCCAAACAATCCCTCAGTGCATGTGCATCAGACTCTGCCCCTTCTCCTCTCGGAGACCGTTCCTTTGCAAGCACAAATGGAACACACGATTGAGGGTGAAAGTCCTCAGGAGACAAGAGAATGAGTACACTATTAGAACCTGTGAGGATCCTAGCAGCACTTCCAGGAATGGAAAGACAGTCCCACTCAACAGAGTCACCAAATTTTATACGTCTGTCTGAAATGGTTCCCACAGGCTCAAGTGTTTGAACCAACTCAACCTCTAGCTGGTGTTCTGCTTCAGTAAGCTAACGAACCTTTTGGAGAGGGCTGGGGAGATGACTCGGCAGTTCAGAGCACTGGCTGCTCTTCCAGAGGTCTTCAGTTGGATTCCCAGCAACCACATGATGGCTCACACTCATCTATAATGGGATCTGATGCCCTCTAGACAGAATACTCTAGAAAGAAACTTTTAAAGTGGGACCTGACTTGGGGAAGAAGGTCACTGAGGTGCGGACATTTTCCTCACTGTTTCCTTACTCTGCTTTCTGGTCTGACACTATATGAGAAGCTGCTGCCTCATCTCCCACCACTAGAGGATGGACTGTACTCTCTGAAACCCAAGTCTTAGTGATTCTCCTCTTTAAAAAAGAAACTGTTCTCCCAGGAGGTGCATGATGGACAAGCGGCACCATGTTGTCCTCATCCACAAGACATGACAGCGTCTGCAAACTCACTGTGTTTAATTGCAGGTAACAATCACACTCATGCCTCCTTCTCCGTTGGATTTGGTTATAATTCCCTGCCTTCTCCCTGCCACCTCCTTAATTGTCAGAAGTTATGCACATTAACAGGATACAGGGAGTGACAGGAAGGTTCAATGGGTAAAGGCATTTGCCTTTACCTAACAACCTGAGTTCAATTCCTAGAACCAATTGTGTCAAATTTTGCCCCCACACATAACTATAATAAGTAAAATATTTGCATATCATCAAAAAACAGTATATGGCACGATACTTTGAAATGCTCTCCATTGCAGAACGGCTAAGTGGCGCTCATTATCATGTGTTTGGCCTCCTGTGCTTGTTCTCTGGTGAGAACACTTGCGAAGCGCTCTCTGGGGTTTTCAAATATACAGTGTGTTGCTGTTAGCTATAGTCCGCCTACCTCTGAGTAAAGCTCTCAAGTTCACTCCTCTGACTATTTGATCAGCCTCTCCCCCCATCTTCCCCTCCTTCAACCCCTGGAAAACCACATTCCACGTTCTGCCTCTGAGTTCCAGTTTTGTAGTGTGTACGCTAAGGGCTATGGTGTTTCTCTGTCTGGACTGTTCAGCCCTAGTGTCTTTACCCAAGGACTTACAGGCCTCTCACTGATGCAGACACAACACTGAATCGACTCGCTGTAGTGGGTACGCGTGGATTTCTCTTAACTCAGTTAAGAAAATGGTGAACAAGAACCACTGGGGATCAGAGAGATGGTATCCTGGTGGTACACTGTTTCTCAAGCACCGAATTTATGTGGTTTTGAAAGAGCATGGAAGCATCATCCAAACTCTTGTCCATGCGGGGAATGTAGGTCAGTGTGCTAGGGTACTTGCTGGGCAGGGAGAGGGTGTGCGCAATCTCCAGCACTCCGAAATATAGTTTTTTGAAAAAAGAGAGAAAAACCTTTTTCTAGGGGTCTCATAAATTCGCTTTACTAATTAAAAAAACGTTATTTTGAATTTTACTTAGGGGTTCAGGGCCTACTAGGTGGAATAAACTGCTTAAGAAACTCAGTTACTTTCACTTACAAAATGGCCTTTTCATGCACAGAGGTCATTCTATCCAAGAAAATACATTTGGAAGGTACATCCAGCCATTGAGAGAACCCAGTAGGAGCAACCCACCCGTTCTTCTTCATTTTCACATTCATTCATTTTCACGGCTACCTCCCTTTGATGCTGCTGCTACCTCACCAAGTGGTTTAAGTAAGGTCCGTTCTCCTTTCTTTTTATAAACAGCAAAACTGCTTGGAGCTCTGAAAGGGCAATTGAATCCATCACAGGGGAATGTTGTAAAAAGAGCAAGGGCTAGGCTCTGAGTTCCTGGGGCCCAGTCCAGCTGTCACTTGCCTAGTTGAATTAACGTATACAAAATGTTCCATCTCTCTGAGCCTCAGTTTCTCACTCACAGTAGAGGTTTCTGTCTGAACTAAATATTACATAGTACAACGCTTGTGACCTGAAAGGCACCGATGAATAGAAGCTTGTATGCTCCCAGCATCCCCCTGTACTCAGGTGTGTTGGCCAACGCTTCACTGTGGGTACCTTCTCTGAGAGTGTTACTGTGGTCAGGGCTCCGGCAAGGGTGGAGAGTAGAAGGTCACCTCTTCCGTCGGCCCTTTGAAGAGCATGCAAGCTGAAGGGAGCTAAATATTTGCATGTGTATTGGATCTGAAATTTATGATCCATCCCATTTTGCAGGAGTGCCAACCCTGAGGGTGCCAGAATAGCATACCATGTGTCTACACAGAGCAGACAGATCTATGCCTAGCCTGAGAATGAGAGAACCATAAGGACCGAGAAGTGTAAGCACCAACAACCCGGGAATCCCAGGGGACAGAGGGCTACCAAAGAGAGTGCCGGGAGAGTAGGGTGACAAGAGCAGTGTGCCCCCCCAACCCTTGCCAAGACACAGCCAGGCTAGAGAGGTGGGTGGTACTCACTGCCAGTTTGTTCATCCTGCCTACAGTGGGTCCTGAGCACCAGCACTGTCAGGCATCTCCTTACTGAGGGGTTTGTCTGTGTACTGTGTACCCATTTCCTACCGCGGGCACCTCTCTCAAACCTCTGTTTGACAGATCTGCACCCTAAGATAAACAGTGCGTTTTATCCAGCCTGGAGGGGTTTTCGTGGTCGTTAATATCAAGTGTTGGTCTGTTAAGGAACAAACTTCTTGGGTAGATTTCTTAATTGTGGTAAAATATATATATATGACATAAAAATTTCCATCCTGGCCATTTTAATTGTGGCACCTGTGTTGTCCCCTCCCACTGTTGTGTGGCCCTCACCTCCATCTGTCTCCAGAACACGTTCATCTTTTCTAATTGGAACTCTAAACTCAGGATACTATAACACTTACCATCCTCCCCCCATCCCTGGAAACCATCCTTCCGCTTTGTCCTTACCATGGCTACTACTCCGGGGGCCTCATCAAACATTTGTCCTGTGTGAGTCACTGACTATACTAGCTTCAAAGTTCATCTCTTCCATAGACCTTGTCCAAACGTCCTTCCCCTTTAAGGCTGCGTGACTGCGGAGACTATACACTAAAGGTGTTGCAGTCTCGGCTGATGGGCTCATATATTGATCCCTGTTATAAAACATCAGTTTAACGAGGCTTTAAAAACTGACTTATTTCATTAGCATATAATTAGTTGCGAGTGTTGCCAAGCATTTATTGAGGCTGGCATGAAATAAAAAAAAAAAAAACCCGCATAGTTCTTTATCATGAAAATTGTCTTCACACAATGGTATCTTAAGCTGGAAGCTCTGTATTGGATTTCTTGCAAAGAGGTAGTATATTTAATTAGCGCTTGGGATTGTGGAATTGTTCAATAAAGTCACTTGATTCCTGGGACCTGGGCGATAAGGCACATGAGTAGGCCTTACGTAGAAAACTGCAGATAGTCGGTACTCAGGCTGCTCAATAAAACAGCTGGCAACACAGAACAGCTGGATTCCCTGTACCTATTCCTCTCCACTTGCTAGCCATGTGATAAAAAGTTGGTTGAAGCTCACTTCATAATCTATTACTTAAGTATTCCTTTGGGATATATATATATATTAGACTTTGTTTGAATCAATAAAGACATGGTGTTTCTATAGAATAAAGCTCTTGAGATGGCATGCTGGCACATGCCTTAAGTCCCGAATATAGGAGATGGAAGTGAGGGAATCAGAAGTTCAGGTGGGTAGTAAGTGGAGAGGAATAGGCACAGGAGATCCAGCTGTTCTGTGTTGCCAGTTGTTTCACTGAGAAACCTGAGTATTGACTCTCC
The DNA here is from genome assembly GCF_982192425.1 of Myodes glareolus. NCBI lineage: Eukaryota > Metazoa > Chordata > Mammalia > Rodentia > Cricetidae > Myodes > Myodes glareolus. The sequence continues at coordinate 44,534,856 of NC_142032.1, forward strand.
GCAGCTTTCTACATAGTGATCTTAAGGCCATCCTGGATTATGTGAGACTTTGTCCCCCAAAAAAGAGGGGAGATGAAGTATGGAAAGAGGAGGAAAGGAAAGAACCAGGCAGACAGATAGGAAGAACGAACTAGCTCACTGTCTGCCCATGTATCCCTAAAGTCTATTACTATATCTTGGATCGTGTTTTGTAACTGGAGATATATAATGCATGTTCACCTTTGCTGGATGGCCTCATGTGAGTCTCTTTATAATCCAAGTTTATTTATAACATTTGACTGTGTTATCAAGGATTGAGTGAGCATGGCAAGTCACTTGCTTATACACATCTAAATTTATAAGCATTCATTGTAAAGCTGGGCCTTCATATTTCAAAGCATCATTCCTCCCCATGTGACCCGACTTCCTCGGTGACCTTTAAAACCCCTGCAGAACAGCATGAGAAGCGAATAGGGAAAGAGAAACTTTCCAATCACAGGAGAAGTACAGTCTGGACATAATACAAATAGACAGAGATGCCAGAAAGAAGAACTTGTAGGATAGGTGAACAAAACGCTGGATCGTGACATCTGCTAACAGTGTCTTCTTCTAGAATTTTGTATATCACGCCTGTCATAAACATTCAACTTCGTTGTGCAATGAAGACAGATGACAAGAATTTGCTGTTCCAACAGAGGAAAAAAAAGAGTCACTTTCTTATGTCCTTGGAATCTGACTTCCTTGGTTCCAAATATGCAAGGAAAAACTTGTGCCTGTATGCAAGGGCTGAGGGCAGTTGTTTATGTGACTAATTGGACATCCACATAAATATGGAAATTGGGGCAGGTCCCTCTATTGTCATCTGTTACAAAGCCAGTGCTTACTCTCAAATGAAGAGGCGAGCAGACTGGGGGGAGATGAACCATTTAGCTGTCCTTTGATGACTTTCTTACATAAGCTTCAAGGTCACAGAATGTTCTCCATTTTGTTTCCAAGTAACAAGAGGAAAATAAACAGCCCTGAGGAGTCACTTATCGAGAAGGGAAGGGGCTTGGGGAGGTTTTAGATTCGGGAGAGTCTTTGTGGTTGTTGTCTGATGGAAACATAAAGTGGAGATTGAAGACAGAGGGATTGGCCAGAAATATCCCAGGAAGTTGAAGAGTGTTGACTAGGGAGTTGACTGTGGGCAGGAGGAAAAGATAAATCTTCCTCAGCAGGTGGTAAGAGGGCAGTCAAGGAGCTCACAAAGCACTTAAGCATGGAGAAAAAGGAAGCTGAGGGAACTCAGAATGCTTATCATCAAGTCAGATATTTCCTTCATGCAGGGATGAGTAGAAGACGGGTTTGGAGAACATTTGGCCCAGCCCAAGTGGAGAACACAATAAGAGTGAGGTTGTATTAAAAACTTGTTCTTATCAGCACTTCTCAACCTGTGGGTTGAGACCCATGTGGGGATCAAATGATTCTTTCATAGGGGTTCCCTGAGACTAGTGGAAAATACAGATATATACACATGATCCATAATAGCAGCAAATTATAGCTATGAAGTAGCAACAAAAATAATTTTATGGCAGGCATCACCACAACATGAGAGACTGTACGAAAGCATCTCAGCATTAGGGAGGCTGAAAACCACTGCCTTAGATCAAGTGTTCGAAATTCTAGAGCAAGCCAATGCTTGGTGGTCATTAACTCTAAGGATGTTACTTTGTGAGTGTTGAATGGAGGTCATTCATTATAGTTGAACAGATCAACACATAGCGAAGGGACTGATAGAAGTGAGGGAGAATTTGCCATTTTCCGCACGGGCATGGTGGTAACTCTTTTGACCCTGATACTCAAGAAGCTGAGGCAAGAAGATGACAGGGCAGGTTGGCCTTGTCATATATACCAAGATCCAGGATAGCCAGATAGATGGTGAGACATGGTCTAAAAATAAGCAATAACAACAAAATAAAATGTACAAAGTGAATGAATAAACATTCCAAAGGAACACCCTAAGAACCCTCGCTTGATCTGGTGGTGCAGCATTTGTCGTTATGAGGACTTGGAGTGTGCAACTGGCACAACTCTCTCAGCCACTGAGCAACTTTTGATCCAGCAGAGAGAGGTGTTACCAGGTAGAAATCTTACCCTCGCACTGGGTCTGCTTTCTTGAACGTCCAACCTGAGGCCTGCAGGCTGTCTGTGACCCAGAATAGCAGTGGATTTGGCTCAACATACTTTCAGAGGACAACATTGTTTCATACTGTCAAAAGGCAGGACACCTCTGTGTGTCATGGAGGTTAAAGGGGATGAAGAAGGGGAATCAGAAGAACCGATCATGGTGTCAGTTTCTATATGGATCAGCACGACAGCAGAGAAATCTGTCTACCTTTAGGTCTGCAAAGGTCTAGCAGAGTTCCCGTGTATCTCTCTCTTCTGACTTAGACTTTGGACATTCTGAGGAAGTGCAAGGCCCCTGCGTAGCATTTGATTTGTAACTATTCCCTCAATGTAACCAATCTTGAAGGATGACTCAGTCGGTAAGGTACCTGCTACGCAAAGACTACACAAAATGGCCCATGAAGATGTGAGTTCAAGTCCCACTACCCACATAAAGAGCCAGGTGCACCAAAAACACTTATAAATCCCAGGGCTGGGGAGGCAGTAATAGGAATATGCCTGGAGTTCATTGGCCAGCCAATCTAGCTGATTCCAAACTCCTGATTCAGAGAGAAACTTTGCCTACAGAAGAAAAAAAAAAGGAAAGGAAAGGAAAGGTTAGGTTGCCCTGGACATCTCCCTCTTTTTCTGCCTCATTCTCTCCTCTCTGAAGCCTAGATTTCTCCTTCTACTTATTCTCTCTGCCTGCCTATCCCTCTACTGCCAAACTATAGGCCATTCGGGTTTTTATTAGACCAATCGGGTGCTTTAGGCAGGCAAAACAGCACATCTTTAAATCATTAAACAAATGCAGCATAGACAAATGTAACACACCTTTCTACTTAAAGTATAGTTCCACAACACACTGTGTCTTAGTAACAGAAGGTACATTCCTCGGAGATGTTTGCCTCACTCTGAACATACCTATTTCCCTTTTCCTTAGCCAATTTAATAGACTTTATGTGAAAGATATCTTTACACAAAAGGTATTTTCTGCTATAGAAGAACAAAGTCTAGCAAGCTCTTCATTTCTTTCAGTGTGATTTAGTTCTTGCAGGTGAATGAGTTCTATATAGAGGTTTACCTTCCCTACCTGTAGTTCAGTAAAGCTTTGGGAAGGCAGAGGATGGCTTGCTCCATCCTCATCCATCAATTCTGTTCTCATGACTTTTCTGAATGCAACTGCAGTAAAGCCAGCAGTAATCTCAGAGGATCAATGAGGTGGGTTAACTATAGTGATATTTAATTATGTTTTACAAATAAAGCTTGCCTGAAGAGCAGAAGACAAGACTAAGTCACTAGAGGCCAGGCAGTGGTGACACACACCTTTAGTCCCAGGATTTTGGAGACAGAGGCAGATAAATTTCTGTGAGTTTATGGCCACCCTTGGCTACACAAGATCAAGGAAGAAACAGATACAGATGGTGGTGGCTCCCACCTTTAATCCCAGTACTAGGGAGTCGCATGTCCTTAATCCCAGCACTAGAGAGGAATATAAACCGGGATGAGACAGGAACTCAATCTCTTTCAGTCTGAGGATTTCTTAGAGGTAAAAGCTCTCAAGAGGCTTGACTGCTTTGCTTTTCTGATCTTCAGATTGGACCCCAAAATCTGTCTCTGGGTTTTTATTATTTGTGCTGCAGTTGACTAGGTCATGAGTCTCCCAGTGGTTCTCAGATTGACAAACTACAGATAATTAAACAACTGTCACATCTGGGAGTGGTCTGAGGCTAAGTGAAGGGAGTGGTTCTGCCAGAATCTGGATATTTTATTCTGAGGATTATCTATTTTCAAGCAACAAAAACAAAATGAGGCTTTTGGGATCTGGCTGAAGAAGCCTCTCTGATTGTTGTGATTTTGTTGTTGGTGTTTAGTTTGGTTTGGTTTGGTTTTCTTCTTCACAATGACAAGGGAGAAAGAATGTGGTGTACGAGAAGGGTTGAATTCTGTCTTTGATGCCTTTACTGAAGTTGACCTCTCTCTACCCTTTTGGTGATGATTTCCCACATTCAAGAGAAATTTGTGAAGCTACCCTGAGTTCTGGGGTAAGATCAGATGTGTACTCCTATGGGAAAGATAAACCTGCCAGCTGAGTGCAAACGCCCCCGTCTCTTGACTGGTCATCGTCCAGGATAACATCTAGTTCACATCTGCCATATTGCAGCCAAAACTCTGCTCCCATTCTTACCCCAAACTACAATCCTTCCCAGTAGAGTGTGATTAGAGAAGATGTAAATGTGGCCTGGCCACTGCTTGACTTCAGCTGTATCGATCCCTTGTGTTATTTCCACTGTCCAAGCAGCCATCAAGAGCTCTGGCTCTCCCTGACTGCCAGCCCAGGCAGTCCTGCCGTGTGGAGCACAGTAAGCAGCTAGCTTTTGTTCCACAGGAGAATATTTGGATGAGCAAGGCCACTGCCATTCCTGTGAAGCCTCATGTGCCAAGTGCTGGGGACCAACTCAAGACGACTGTACCAGCTGCCCCATAACGAGGTGAGTAATCGCTAAGGACTTCCTGGGGGTGGGGTGTAGAGAGGAAGTGTGAACCACTTTAGTGCCACCTAATGGGCCTTCTAGACAAGGACCTTAACTCCTTTCCATGATAGAGATATTCCCTATGGTCTGGCCACAACCCACCTCTGTAACATCCTCTCTTACAAGGTCTAATACTCTTGGAAAAGTCCAATTTTCTAACTGCTGCAAGAGCTATCTTGCTAATGAAAATGGTACCTTTGATGTTACTTTTGACCAGTGAAATCCCATATCCTACACGCCCGTCCCTCAAACAGCACTTCCATCTTCTGATTATATATATTTCTATAATCAACTCAAGGACAAACTATTGTGTAAAGACATTTCTGACACTTCCCAGTAGAATTAGCCTCTTTCTTTAAAAGAAATACATTTATTGATTTATTCCTTATTTACGTGTGCATGTGTGCTACAGCACCTGTGTCAGTATCATAGAACAAGTTAGAGAAGTCAGTTCTCACCGTCTACCAAGTGGGCTCTGGAGATCCAGCTCAGTTCCTCACTGCCTAATGCTTCATGACCTTCTGCTCTATAGATGTGTCTGTAGGAGCACGTGTAGCCTTTGGAGACGTCTGCTTACAGAATACATGTCTTCATTAGACTCAATTTCTTGAGATCTCACATTTGCATCTCCTTCCCTGGCAACATGGAAGAAAAACTGGAGGCTTTCCTACAGGTCAAACGGAAATAACCAATAATGGAAGGAGCAACACTGTTAATCCAATGGACATCTCAATAGGGAGAATTGGAGGACTGACATATGTTTAATCAATGCTCCTCCGATCCTAGCACTTAATACTCAGGAGCTTCCAGGTGCTTGAATGAATGGCATCAGCCCCGCTCAGCCTGATGTGTATGAAGCTGAGTCTCTCTCGAGACAAGTGGGTTGAGGATGCTGTCACAGCAGGGGGTGGGGCTCTGCAACCCTACTGAGGTGCTCCCTCTGCACAAGTGTCATTCTGTCCTCATTCTTCCTCAGGACTGTGAGCAGGGTCTGTGCTGTATCTGTTTCCTTATTCTCCAAGTGATCAGCATATAGTAACTCCTTTATAACCGTTGGCTTGTTGATCTGTGTGTCATCAAGGTCATGGGTTTGACTGTCAGAAGAACTCGCTCAGAAGGAAGAGGCGATATAAAAGACAAAGACCAAAAGGAAGGATGGAGGCAGAGAAGGAAGGATGAAGGAAAACAGATAATAGGGAAAAAAAGAAACCTCAAGGGTTCCCAATTGCCACCCATGAGAATGTTTTCTTTATTTTCAAAGTAAGAAAATGTAATTATGTTCTACTGTTTTATAATATTTTGTTCATATTCCAGTCTCATCAATTATCCTAATTATATTATTTACAGAATGTTTTTCCAGAATCTAGTTCTAAAGATTTTTTTAATTTTTAACATTTTCTTTGCCTTATTTTTTTTTGTTTGGCCTTTCTTAACTGTGATAGTTTTGAAAATTGAATAGACCTGTTATTTTCAAATTTTAATATGCATTTAATTTTTCCTTTTAAATTATATTTTTCTTTTATAAAAAAATTAATTCTTTGAGAATTTCTCACAATGTGGTTTAATCATATTGACTCCCTCCCTAACTCCTCCCAGACCTCTCAACTTTGGGACATATTTTTTTTTCTACCCATGAAGTCCAGTTGGTACTGCTCATCTCTCTTGGATATGTGGCCTTCTTCTGCAGTGTGGCCAACTTACTCGGGCCACCATTTTTAAACAAAACTCATTTCCTCTCCCAGCAGCCATTAGTTGCCAATAACTCCTCAACTAGAGGTGAGACTTCATGTTGGCTTTCGTGCTGAGATGTTTGTCCTACTTAAGCGTGTCCTGGGGGCTTTGGACACATCGTCACAGTCACTTTTAGTGTATATGTGCTGTTCTGTATATGAAGGACTCCTTGTGTTTATCCATCATCTCTAGCTCTTTAAAGGTCTTTATGCCCCTCTTCTGCAATGATCCCTTAACCGTAGGAGGAGGGGTTATGATATAGATATCGGGCTGAACATTCTATAGTCTCTCATTCTCTATACCTTGGCTAGTTGTGGTTTTCTGTTATTTACCACTTGCTGCATTTAGAAGCTATACCGGTATAGTAGGAAGCTTCTATGGTAGTAGGTGGGTCCCCACCATGGCCCCTTACTGTGGGAGCCCTCTTTCCTTTTCAGTCTGTTGGCCACCAGGTCAAGAGGGTAAGAGGCAGTAGTGATGACAGAAAGCTTTGCATGTGACCCATGAACACAAACAGAGACAGTCCCCTGGGAGATAGATTTCAGTGAATCAGCTCAACTTTATTCCAGAGTATGAGGAATATATAGAAGTGGGGAGCCGGGAGCAAACCCTAATTTTCATTAGGTGGCACACTCCTGTCATAAGGCTCCTAGCACAAGTCTAGTTTTCATATGTGTACCAAGGGAGTCTTCTAGCAGGGATCTATGCCAGAGTTCAAACCAAAGATAAGTCAGGTATCTGGCTTAGAGACAGCTTTCAGGTAAGGTCAGTCTTACAGACCCGTGGACACTCTCCAAATAAGGGCAGGTAGAGGCAGGAAGTTCTGCTGGAGGGAGGGAGCTCCATGTTGCCGAGTTATTGAGATAAGCTGCCAGGCCTGGGGAGGCTGAGCCCTCTACCAGCCAGCAATGTCTTCTAATACTTACTAATTTCCAAACCTTCATGGATTTTGCAAATGAAGCAAACACATCTGAAAAGTCAAAACTAATATCCTAAGAGAAAACATGACGCTTGTCTTTCTGAGTCTGGGTTACTTCATTCAGAATGATTATTTCCAGTTCCATCCACAGCACAATTTCAATTTGCCTCAGTCTGAATGGCTAAAAATAAGAGATGATGACACGTGCCCGCAAGAACATGAGGAAAGGACGTTTATTCATTGCTGGTGAGACTGGAGTAGCCACTCTGAACATCAGTGTGAACGCTCTTCAAAAAGCCAGAACTAGAGCTCTCGCCAGTCCAGCTAGACTACTCTTGGACACTTACCCAAAGGATTCTATCTTACTACAGAGACAGTTGCTCATCCATGTTCACTGCTGCTAGAAAATCAGCCTAGATGTCCACCAACTGGTAGATAAATAATGAAATATGGCACATTTACACAACAGAATAGTATTCAGCTGTTGCATTTTTAAATTATCAACTTATTTTATAGTCTTTGAAAGTTTTATACATGTCTATGGTGAACTTTAGTCCATTTCACTCCCTACTGTCCTTTTTCTTTCCCCTTATTTCTTCCACTGAAACTTCCTCTTCCCAAAATGTGAGTTTAAATAGGGTTGTCATCATAAGCATGGATGGAAGGTCATTTAGTGTAATGTGGGAAATTTATCAATGGCCACACGACTTAAGAAAATGGTAACTCTTTGTTCAGTCACCATTAACTTTCAATAGTCATATGGGTAGGAGAAGGACTTCATGAGCCCTTTCGTCTTCCATACTGAAATGTTGATGGGCCTGATCTTATTCAGGTCTCCTGCACATAATTCCAGCTGAGGTAAACTCATGAGTGCATTGACCATGTCATTTCCAGAAGACACTGATCCACAACCACCTTCCCCAGTTTCTTATTTCTTCTTTCATCATGTTCCCTGAGTCTTTGGAGGGAAGTTACTTAGATGTTCAATTAAGGGACAAGCCATTTATTCTCTGCACTTTGACCAGACGTCTTTGTATAAACTGCTACCTAGAGAAGCTCCTCTAAGGAGTGAGAGCTGAAATAATCTACAGGTATGAAGATAAGTATTTAGAAGGCAGCTTGATATCACGTCCATTTAGTAAAACAATAATAGTATGTTCTTGGCCAGGCTTAGAGTACCAGGTATGAGCTATCTTCTGTGAAGCCGGCCTTAAATCCAATCAGAAAGCAGTTTATATCTGTAACATGAGGGCCAGCTTGTTGGGGTTTCCATCCTGCCCAGTTTCCACAGTGGGTAAACCCCAAAGAAAAATCACACAGAGAGTCTGCATTAGGTTATAAACTGATTGGCCCATTAGCTCAGGCTTCTTATTAGATCTTGTAGCTTATATTAACCCATTATTCTTATCTATGTTAGCCACATGGCTCAGTACTTTTTTCAGCAGGGCAGGTCACATCCTGCTTCTTCCGTGATCTGATCAGACTGAGAGGAATAGGCTTCCTCCTTCCTAGAATTCTCCTGTTCTCATCGCTCCGCCTCTACTTCCTGTCTGGTTGACCTGCCTATACTTCCTGCCTGGCCAATCAGCATTTATTTAAAACATGACGGACAGAATACAGACAATTCTCCCACACCACTGATACCTTTATAACATTCTTATCACTATTGTACTAACAGGCATATTTTGCCAGGCTAGTCATTATGATAACCGGAAGGCTTCAGAGTTGGATAGACTGTTGAAGGCTTTTTCTATGAAATGTTATCATAAGACTATTTTCTAACTGTCTCTAAGAGTTAATGCTCTAAATATTGAACTTGCTTTAAAGAAACTTCAAAGCACACTTTCAGATAAAGATATTATGAAAACAAAGTCCTATTTCTCCTTCTAGCCCCCATTTGTATGACTATGAATAATTAAATTGTCTTGCATGTTTGAACATCTTTGAACACTTGTCTAATGAGGCAATTATAATCATTCAGTGTACACTGGAGAAACCGTGATTGCCCCTAGCACAATAGAAATGAAAAAGAAGGGAAAAATTAAGTAGCCATTTACTTAATGGCTACTTAAAAAAAATCTAGATACAAGGCCAAGCAGACAGTGAAAGCAAGGTAGAAGGTTCACCCTGATACATGGTGAGACTGTAAAAATGATAGGTAACGCTACTAGCACATCTTGGCGCTTTTGTTTATGGAGTATACTGAGTTTTAGCCTTTGAATAAATTAAGCATACACATGAATCTTGACCCAGGGTATCTTCCTAAGAAAATCTTATTCCCAGGAATAATTTCTTCTTGTTCCTCTGAGCATTCTTTCCTCCCACATCTTTCTTCTTTGACGTCAACTATATACACACATGCCCAAGAAAGTGTAATGGAGCATGGCAATGAACTATTTGCCTCTTTTTTCTGTCATTTTCCCTAAAGAGAGCTGAAAGATAAAAAGGAAGAAATTATCTGGAAAGAAGGTGATGCTGACTTATTTGTCCTTGAGGAAATGGCAGAGTATTTTCCTTACTTGTTTTCCAAAGTGTTGCCTGGCTCAGTGTCTTGGCGCATTGGGAGATACAATAACATAATACTTGAGAGTGGATAAATTATAAACAATATAACGTCGACTAAATGTAACTGGGAGCTGGGAGATCTATGGACGTGCCACTGACCTCTGGTGAAGGCCTTCGGGCTGGGTCACCCTACTGAAGAAGGTAGGAAGCAAGTGAGGATAACAGTAACAGAACCAAAGGAAGACAGCCTGCTTTTATCACTAACCTATTACCATGGTCAAGTTAGCTGTTGTGTAAGATTCCTCACTACCTAGTACACTCATATTAAACCCTACTCCTCGGCCTTATTGCCTTGTGGATCAAGTTCCCAACACATACGTTTTGTAGAATACATCCAAGCCATAGTAATTGGAGTCAGGTCCATGCTAAGCGGGGCAAAAGCATTTGCTTTATTCTTAGCTCTGAGATCGATATGGAGTCTAACAGCTCTTTAGGACACTGTCCCTGCCGTTGAGGTTACAGCCAAAGGATGCTGAGATGCTCAAAGCAAGAAATGGTGGGAGAAGTTCAACACCCCTAGATTTAAAGCAAGGGTTGGACCTGTGAAGAGGTAGATTTGCCAGATGTTGAAGAACAGAGGACACAGACTCTGCCCTGCCATAGAAGAAAGAAGCTAGCTTGGGTGGAAGAGTCCAGTCTCTTGTCCCAACCTTAGACTTCCTAATGATGCTCCCTCTTGTTTAAAACTAACTGGAGGCCAGTGGGGATTCTACCTCCCAAATGAGGATAACTGGTGACCCTGAGATGGAATTTTTAGTGGGCTCGCTTCCAGAACAAAAGAGGACAGAAAACAGCAAAGATGGATCTGGACCTAAAACAGGAGACAGATAAGCTGGAGGCTCGTCTCGGAGCTTTTTCCGGTTCTTTTGCTGTTGGATCCCTTTAGTTCCTGGAAAACAAAGACCATCTTCGGAGAACTTCCACCTGTGACAAAAATGTTAACACTAACCTTCGGGTTAGCTTCAAAGATGAATGAGTAAATCAGTGGAGAGAAAATAAGATTAGCCAGGTTAACAACTGTTGAAGCTGAATGATACACACATGGGATGGGGGAGAGCAATTATCCTTTACATATGCAATACATACTTTTATAGCTATTTAAATTTTCTACAATATTTTTAAGAATTTATCTCTGAAGTTGTTTTTACCAAAAACCAGCAAAAAAAAATAAAAAATAAAATAAAGATAAAGTCCCACTCTTTAAGTTAGGTTGGCCTGACACTCCCTGGGCAGCCTATGCCTGAGTTAAACTCATAGCAATCCTCGTGCCTCAACTTCTCCAGTGCTAAGAGGAGAGGTGTGATCCACGAGTCCTGATGAAAAGCAGAAATTTAGAAATCACCTTCACATCTTGGGGGTTTCTTTTTGCATTTCTATAAACCTTTTGCTCAGCTCTGTAAAGACAACTTGGAATGTGAAGCAATAATCCCTTAGCTCCTTATGGAACATGCACAGCCCTGAAATGCTGTGGTCCTCTTTGCCTAGGCTCACTTCCTAGCCCAGTCTTGCAGGAGTAGGGTAAATAAAACTAAATAAAAGCATCTGGGAGTTACCTCTGCTTTTACACAGCCTTAAACATTCCATTTGATCTGTTTCAATGAAAATAGAGGGAGAAAAGACTTTTTATCAAGTTTTTGCTGAATTGAAATACTAGTTACACGAAATGCCTTGTGATGACTTTAATTAGGCCAAGCTAGCAATCGACACACAGACAGCCCTGACTCACCAGGTCTTCTGTTAGGATTCCCATCTTTCTTTGACATGGACAGCCATGTGTGTGAGTGTTGCCTTAAAGCTGGGACACGCTCTGCAGAAGACCAAGAAGTAGATTGTTTCCAGTGGTGCTGAATTTGGTGAGAAGAAACTGAGGGACCAGGGAGCCAAGAGTAAGGTGACCTTCTGTGTTTGCTTGTGGACTTGAATCCCATTTTATTTCCAGACTGATGCAAATGGCACAGCGAAGGGAAAGGATGCATTACCCCCCAATTTCTTCCAATGCTGGAATTAATATAGCCAGCTCCCCAGCTAATGGTTGAAATTCTGGGATTGATATAGCCAGCTCCCCAGCTAATGGTTGACTCCCTGTAAGCAGTGGGCTTTAAAGAAGCTAGTGCCTCCACAGGAGTAAATTCCTGGAGGCTTCCGCCGACAGTGTTGTGTAATGTCTAATGTGCTGAGAGGTGGTATAGACAAGGAAATTTTCCTTCTCTTTGCTGCCCCCTCCGCTCCTAGATTTGATAGCACAATTATACTCTTGGGGACATGGTCTGCACTCAGTTAACCTTATAACCAGCAAGACTAAGACTCTTAGGAAAGTCTACCAGACCCCATTTTGGCAATGCCTGCATTACACGGACTCAGTTCTTAAGCGCCACAGCAATCCAGATGTTCATAGCGCAGTGACTTTCCACGTAATGTCTATAGGATCCACAGAAAATGGTGCAAGCACACCAAAGGCGCATCAGAACTCCTGCGTTATGACCGCCCCATTTACAATGGCTACGATACATAATGAATCTTGCTACCCAAATGACAGATGAATTGATGAAGAAATGGAGTATGTAAACACAACCAATTATCTTTCAATCATAAAGAGTGAAATCCTGACATTAGCAGCAAAATGATTGGAACCAAAAGATATTGTGTTAAATGACATGTCAGACTAGGACAAGTACTGCATATTCTTACATTGGCTTGAGGAGAGCAGAACTAGTCAAACTGAATGTAGACCAGTGATTGTTAGAGGTGAGAAGGGTGGGGAGGGACGTGTGACAGAGAAAGATTGGGTAAGAGGGAGGAGAAAGTTTAGGCACCACACAGCATAGCGGAGTCGCTGCAGGCCACAATCCCCAATTGTAGATTTTATAAAGATTCAGACCAGAGGAGCTTGAGGACTCCAATCATAAAGAAATGATAAGGAGGGAGAAATGGTGACTGCCCTGATGTCATCATCAGTAGATGCTAAGCCTATGTGCTGAAATACCACACCGTGCTTCATTAACATAGACAATCGCTGCGTGCAGGTCCAAGCAAAATTTTAAATAATGAGTACACAATAAAGCTTTTCAAATGTGTGCCCTCTGGATCAGTAATGTTAGCACCACCAGAAAAATTGTCAGAAATGAAAGTTTTCAATCTTTTTTCCCTGAGCTCGACTGAATTACAAACTCTGGAGGTGCAACCCCAACACCCTTCATCTGTTCACACTACCTATCTGATTCCTATGTTTATCTTATCAACACTTTGTGTTTTCCGAGCAGAATGCTTGGACTTGGTTGACTTAATCCCATCTGCTCTTATGATTCCTCGGCAAAGAAAGATGAAGCCCAAACACAAAAATGTTAGCAACGGCATCGTGATGTATATCATGCACATGTAAAACCAAAGGTTTGAGAAGCCCATTTTCTAACTTTTGCACCAGGCCTTTGTGGGTGTTTGCGAGCAGGATCTAGAAACAGAGGTTGTAGGACTCCACATACCAGCAAATGAAATCCGAGTTCATTTAGAACTTGTGATGTGCGTAAGGCAACTTCGTGGGTGGCCTCCAGCCTTCCGAATAGTGCTTCACTCTACTCTTCCCAGGGCACTTAGACAGGACACACCGCTTACCAGCCTTGGGCATGGTGAAAGAATGCCTTCTCCAATGCCTCTGGATTCAGAGGCCCAGTTAGCACCCTGAAAGTCAGAGACTGTATCTGATATTGGCTGAATTTGACCCGGAGCCTTCAATAATGACCTTAATCCGCATGAGTCCAGTTAGTTTATTTGGAAGCAGATTCGGGATCAGACCCCTCACCAGTTTCTGGTTTGCCGACTGTTGGATGCACATCTCGGGGCAAGGATGGTTATGTGACTAATATCTCACATGCCCTGGGATGACCAGTCCCAGGTATCACTCTTTGGGACAATGAGACCAAATCCGTACAGCGAAGCATGCATACCACGTGTTCTGATTCTTGGGTCCTTCCGAAAAGTGACCCAGATGAACTCTAACTGCCTGCTTTTCCACCAGGGTTTTTGATGATGGCCGCTGCATTTTGAATTGCCCCTTGTGGAAGTTTGAATTTAAGAAGCAATGCCATCCGTGCCACCACAGTTGCCAAGGGTGCCGAGGAAGCGGGCCTTCCAACTGTACCTCCTGCGGAGCAGGTAAGGGCAATCGCTGCTGGCTCCTCCCTCCGCTGGGTCTGTTCTCTCACAAGCCAGCCTTGGTTTGGCTCAGAAGCCTCGTGAGGGAGCGTGAGGTTCAGAGCAGACAGCTGTTCATTACACCACCGGAACAACCTGAAGACTCTTTTGCCTTCAGAACACACAAACCTCGTTCACATAATCGCACAGTCGCCTCACCGCCCCTAAGGAGATGAGAGAAGCAAAGAGAACTCTTTCTAGGGAAGCTAGAGGAAAGTCTGTTATGTGTGTTGTCAAGCACGGCAGGCACAGTAAAGTCAAGCTTTGTTATGGTAGACCCAAAAAGCTAGAGAATTAGCAAGACTCGCGGTCCCTAAACCAATAATACATTAAAGGTTATGTCAGGTCTCCGAGCCAAGCTACGCCATTTAAAAGACAAAGCAATCAGTTCACTCATGGCAGATGTGACCTTTTGGGCCAGTCTGAGTTACTCTCGGAGTATCTGCCACCACTGGAGTGGAGGCCATGCCCTCCAACTTCCTCTACAGTTGAACCCTTGACCCTGCTCCAGCCTTGTTTTATGTCTATCATGTTTTGTCTTCATGTGAACCGGAATCACATTATTTTGCCTAGAGAGTCAGTACAGTTTCAGTATGAGGCAAATTTAAATTTTGTGCAATTTTAAAGAAAAGAATTGTGAATTATTGATCACTGCTGAAACGCTGGATGATGTGTGATTGCACTAGACCCACCTTTCCCAGCGATTTGTCAGGGGGAAGCCTCAAACAGGCTACTCTGCTTCTCCCCACAGTCCTCGCTGTGTGGGGCTGACCCTGACGTGACTGTTAGCATCTTATCCACTATATTTATGCCATTTGTCTAGTGAAAGAGATTAATTTTATTCTTTTTTATTTTATTTAAAACCAAGAAAAATGAAACAATAAGTGTCAACATTTCAGATTGATAGGAACACAGAAAATGGGAGCCCTGCACTTCCCTCTCACACATCTTACTTTTCACTCTTAATATCCACCTTGTCCATAGGGCTCTGTGCCTTAGAGGAGCGGTGAACATTTTCTGACCTGTTCTCTACAGCACTCTGAACATGAGGCAGCATCTGGCATGCAGACTGTGTACATACAGAAGATAAGGGAGCGAATCCATGGTTCAGGAGGAAGACCCTCAAGATTAGCAGTCAGGAAATGTACAACTCACCAACATCCTCAATTGATGGATGCTTGGGTAGATGGATGGATGGATGGATGGATGGATGGATGGATGGATGGATGGTTTTCTGACAAGGCCTCCTGTGTCTCAAACTGCCCCAAACTCTCTATGTAGCTTAGGAAAACCTTGAACTTTTAATCTTCTTATTCCTACCTCCTAAATGCTGGGATTACAAGCATGCACCACTATGCCTGGTTTTATGCGATACTGGGGTTCAAACATAAAGCTTATATATGCTAAGCAAGTACCCTACAACTGAGGCACATCCCCAGCCCCCAGCTTTCTCACTAACTAGAAGACACTAAAATAGTCACTTCACTTCTTTAAGCCTCTTCTTATTTGATTAAAAAGAAAGGACAAACGAGCATTTCCAATTCCTTTCCCATCCAGCACTCCACATCTCACCATATGTCACACAGTAGAACAAAGTTCAGACTCTAAGCAAATGGCAAATAGTCTCGCATCTTACTACTACTTGTACCAGACCACATGAAAAGGACTTTGACATTTTTCCAAATTTTATACTTGAAGGGCTGCATCTCATCTATCGTCTTAAATATTAAATGTCTCCCTCCTTTGCCCAAGTTACAATTAGAAGCAATGGAGAATATAGAGAATATAGTAAATGGGAGCATGATGTGTGATGGTTAAGTGTTTGCTAACTTGGCCTGATTGAGAAATGCCTCATAGATTAGTAAAGGAAATCTCTGGAGGTTTCCAGGGAGGATCGACTAAGAGGGAAATTCCACCCTTAATGTAGGCTATCCTATCCCATAAGCTGGGGTCCAGATGGAGGGGTGAGGGATGAGAAAACCACTTAGTGGGGGAAATCCTCTCTGCTGTGTGACTTCAGGAAGTGAGCATCTCTGCTCCACCATGCCCTCCTTGCCATGATGCACTGACACCCTTGAAACTGAGAGCCAGGATAAGCCTTCCATCTGTCCCCTTATGTGTTTATGTTTGGTATTTCTGTGACTGCAATGGAACAGCTGACTCACTGTCAAGGAGTTTAAAGAATAATAAGGAGGTTGGTCCTCACGTACTGGACAATAAGAAACTCTCAGATAAGGGCCAAATGAGCAGTCAAAAAGCTGCCACAGATCATTTCCATATGTGGTAAGCAGGGGTTTTCTGGAGAGGGCAATTGTTTATCAAGCTCTATTTAACACGCTCTCTTTACATCAAAAGCTCGTGCTGACACAGCAGGGCTAATCTATGCCTTGAGGTTACCGGCTGAAATGTCAGGAAGCTCACGTGGTTCAGTCCAACATCATACTGACTTTCCACTCCTGTCCTTGCAACAAGGGGTTTCTGCTGACTTTATACACACACTCAGTGTCCCTGCAGCCTGGTGGGCAGTGTCGGATCTCTGTGTGGCAGCTGACACACTGAGTGAATGTTAGACCCAGGTAATTCAAGGCAACATAGATCAGCTGTTCTTCAGACGTGAGGCCATTTGGGAAGTCTGGATCTCAGGAGAAATGAGTCGATGGTTACCCAGAGCGTGCTGAGCACTGTGACCACCCAAAACTGGGAGTAAGGGGCCCCTAGGTGGATATGTAATATTAATCTTAATGTTGTTTTGAAAAAAATATTTGAGGCTGTTCAAAATCCTCTGTAACTGATCTTGATGTTTTTCTTACTGATTAGATTTTTCTGTTCTCTCCAGGAACAAATTCCCATGATCTGTCATTGCTGGGAAATGGCAGATTCTTTGCTCATAATGCCCAGTGTTGACAGACTAAACCCCTTAGGGACGATGTGAAGTTGTGGAGCTGTGGAGGTGTGCTTGATTTAGGGTGGCAATAAGGCTGAACAATTAGTGGCTTTGCAAAAACCCAGACATTAGTCAGCACAAGCATGTGACTTTATTAGTGATTCCAGATCACTGTAAGATTACACTTCTATCGAGTGTGCCTGCCACGAAGCACGTGTTTGTTTTTATGGCATCTCTGTAACCCCCAAGTCTGAACGGATCTACCTTTACCCCAAGGAGCCCTTGGGAAAGTTGAACACATTCTGAATTGTAGCAATCCGCAGAACACGGCTGGTGGTTTTGCAATGACATCCCAAATAGAAGCTGTTCACTCAAATACATAAAATAGTGTAAAATGATTCCCTGCAAGGAAAACTTTTCTGCGATAAGGATATAGATATTACACTTTTTTATTAAATCCATTCTGTTGCTCTTGGTCCCTTAGGAACAAAAGCACTCAGTTGTTTCTCTTTTTAATAAAACATCTTACATTATATGAGCTCCATGGCTGCTTTTTGCATTTTCTCTTTCCCTCGCCCCTCTGACTGGTCAGACAAGCATGGTCGGGAGCGCTTCCTATACCAGGGAGAATGTCGGGAGAGCTGCCCTGTGGGCCATTATCCTGCCAAGGGACATGCCTGCCTGCCCTGCCCAGACAACTGTGAGCTTTGCTACAATCCGCACGTCTGCAGTCGATGTATGAGTGGCTACTTCATTGTGCCCACCAACCATACCTGCCAGAGGCTGGAGTGTGGACTAGGTAAGGCTTCTACGGGGTCCTACTCAGCACCAGGACATGGGGTGACAGATTATACCTCGGGCATGGGGGAGGGTTGGACTACCTACTGCCAATTATCATAGTGTTGTTATGAACACTTAGAATGACTCTGAATAGCTCAGTTAGCAAGTGGGGCTGCAGGTACCTTCCCCTTCCCTCTTCCCAGGCCCACAGCTCCCAGGCAGCAGGAGAAAAACTGAGGTCAGAATCTCAAAGTCTTGGCCAACAGTTTTCGTCTTCTCGGTTACTAGATATGGGACTGTGGGCAAAACTTATACCTAATTTATCCATGCCTTGGGGCTTTATTTGTAAAGAAACAAGTATAAAACCAAGTAGGACTGCCCATGAGAAACATGGAGATTCAGTGTACTTAAATCTACTCGAAATTTTTGAATGGTTTGTAAGTTGTATGTTGTTCTCACTGATTGATTTCTTTGTTATATTGGAAGTTGACAAATTTAGCAGCATTGATTGTGTTTGATTTCTTACATGTAGGAACTCTGCTATGTAAGGACTATGGCTAGCCCATGTCTGAAGATGATTTTAAGATATTTTAAATTAAGCACCCCTTCTATTTCTCCTTCCTGGTCTCAGAGACAGTAAAATATTTTTTTAATTTTAAACATGTTTGGTAAGTCAGATATAGAGTCTAATCTTTGTATATCTAATTCCATTTTCCTAGACACAGAACTGATTTACTGAATAAATCTGACCTACTAGCTTTACTTTAAAGTTAGTTATATGACCAACCATGGGGGTTCATGGTTAGAATCTCGGTACTCAGGAAATGGAAGCAATGAGTTTAAGGCTAACTTAAGCTACGTAGTGAGTTATAGGTCAGCCAGAGCTACACAGCAAAAAATCAAAGTGAAACAAGCAAGCAAAAAGACCAGTTATGTGGAATATAGGCTAGGTCTGCTCTATTTGTGCCCTCTTGAGTAGTGCAGTCTATTAATTTAATACGGGATTTTAAAACACATGACATCCTTCTTCAAGATGGTTTCAGGTTTCATAATTGTTCTGTGATTCACATAGAAATAAACCACACACTAGACATGTTTTTCTAGCAGTAAACATGCTTCTCCCAGTGGCTTTTAAGTGGTGTTTTCCATCCCTCTCCTTGTTCAGGTGAATTCCAGGATTCTGAGTATGAAGAATGCATGCCTTGTGAGGAAGGCTGTCTGGGATGCACTGTGGGTATGTCATGTTCCTTTGTTACTTAAAACATTTAAAGAGCTGTGTCCCTTGTCATACATGCTGCTGCCACCGCTTCACCAAGGAGTCTTGTCATCAAGGTACTTGTCAGTGTCCTCATCACTGTACCTCCTCAGTACAGACAATGTCACGGTGTCCCCATCACTACCCCAGTACAGACAATGTCACGGTGTCCCTGTCACTATCCCCAGTACAGACACTGTCACGGTGTCCCCATCACTACCCCAGTACAGACAATGTCACGGTGTGCCCATTACTACCCCAGTACAGACAATGTCACGGTGACCCCATCACTATCCCCATTATAGACAGTGTCATGGTGTCTCCATCACTACCCCAGTAGAGACAATGTCACAGTGTGCCCAGCACTATCCCCAGTACAGACAATGTCATGGTGACCCCATCACTATCCCCAGTACAGACAATGTCACGGTGAGGAGATGCTTGTGAGGCAATAGTGTCAAGCTCAAGAAAGGATGGCGATGTCTGCCCCTGGCACTCGAACTCTTCTTTATGGAGCTGGCAAACAATGACAAACAAATGCCTGTTAACACTATAGTGGGTAGAGAGACGGGGAGATCTCCTTTTGTGAAAATGACTCCATTGCTTGGAGTCTAAGACAATATGGTGATGGTGAAGTCAAAATTCCTGTTACTCAGTTCAGTGCCCAGCAACCACAGGGTGGCTTACAACCATCTGTTATGAGACCTGGTACCTTTTCTGGCCTGAAGGCATACATGGAGGCAGAACGCTGTATACTAAATTAATTAATTCTTTGATAAATAGATTCCTGTTACTCAACAAAAGCATACATACTCTCTACTTCAAGCTTGTGGCTCCCTTGTCTCTTCCTCTCATGCTGCTGGTTCTGTGGTAAAGGAGAAGATGGGGTTGATTTATAGCACACAGCATCAGTGGATTTGATGAAAAACATAAAATAGGGGGACTGTGGTTTCAAGACTGCTCTTTTATATAAGTCTAAGCAGCATATAGAAAACAGCATATAGAATCTGTAAAGGAAAATCCCAGTGGGAACAAAGACGTTTCACTTTGGGGGACTTCTGTGGAGGCCTGTGATGCCTCTAAGATGTTACTATGCACATATCACATGGGAAATTTGTCAGGATGCAGAACAAGCTGTTCAGTGGGAACATCGCAGTAACTCCATAGATCACTTGTGAACTGTTAGATTACACTGCAGCTAAGCATACCTCTTACTGGCCTTACCTACTAGACTTATTTGTTTGTCTGTTTATTTATTCTTCTCTCATACAATACATCCCAATCATAATTCCCCTCCTTCCACTCCTCCTTGCTTCCCTTCTCCCTTCTCCTCCAGAACTCCTCCTCCTCCATTTCCCTTCAAAAAAGAGCAGGCCTCTCAAGTATATCAAGCCAACACAGTATGACAAGATACAATAAGACTAGTCAAAAATCCTTATATCATGACTGGATGAGGCAACCCATTGGGAGGAAAAGGGTCCCAAGAGCAGGTGAAAGAGTCAGAGACACCCCCAAGTGTTATTAGGAGTTCCACAAAAACACCAAGCAACAACCCTAACATATATATGGAGGACTTAAAGCAGACTCATGCCGGCTCTGTGATTGCTGCTTCAGTCTCTGTGAGACCCTGTGAGACCTGCCTAGTTAATTTTGTGGGCTGTGTTCTCTTGGTGTCCTTAACCCCTCTGGCTCCTACAATTTTTCCTCCCCCTCTTCTGTGACTTCCTTAACTCTTAAATATTATGCATACGCTATAGTTTATCTGAGACATTAGGAACATGAATACCATTCTCTCATTATCATCTATTGTGGAATAAGGAGAAGAAATACAGTGATGGAATAACACTTTCAGAACAAGGTGGCAGGCAGAAATTCATGCGCAAAATTCTAAGTATCTGGGAAGTGAAATTAAAGTTAAATGCAAGTAATGAAAGAGCTACAATTAAAACAATGGCCACTTTATTTTATACTTTGTTTGTGGATATTTTAATTGTGTGTTTTGTCATATTCTGTTTTTGCAGCTATCCCCAAATCACAGTCTTTCTTAGGAAGTGATAGGAGATCTTGCTGGCAGCGGTGATGAATGCTCTGGTGGTCTTGATTTTACTTTGGTCCATCTCAGACCTATTTTCCACTTAGGCATCCTACCCCAACTGGATTTCTTTGGTGCCTTTACCATTGTATGCTGAACGCATATGCCTGCATCTTTGTGGATCATGGTGGGCTGAGTGTCTGTGTGCATTCGGGGGACAAATCCTAAACATTTTGGCTCTCTTGACTGTGTTCAGTAATAACAACAGAACAAATTCACTAAATGAAACACAGAGGAGTAAATTTCCTTCCACATCTTTAAAATACCCTAAAAGGGATGTACCTTTGAGAATTGCCTCAGACTCAGATATCATTCTGAAAGGGATATAGTGTTATATAACATGATTCTATGGGAATGTGAATAAGCATTTACTCATCCCAAATGAAGAATTGATGAGAGACCAAAGTACAGATACTACCCAAGTACACCTTGATGAGCCCGTGACTTGCAGGAGTGTACGTAAGGGGTTACTAACTATGTTGGAGTGTATCCTTTCCAAACTTCTCAGCTTTTCTAAGTCTTGTCTGAGAGTATTTGTCATCATTCCTTAATGTATAAATACATGTGTGTGCATATATACATATGTGTGTGCATATATACATGTGTGTGTGTGTGCATGCATGTGTATGTGTGCTTGAGAAGAGAGGATTCTAGTGAATCTGGTCAGCTCCAGGGACTTCCTGAAGTTCTTCTGAGATGTTCACTTTCTGATCTTAATGAGCTTCCCTGCAGGATGGGGAGCCCCTTCCCATGTAAGCATCCTGTATCTTAGGGATCTTCTTTCCAAGACACTACACAACAGGTGCAAACAATGACAAAGCAACCATGATCACTAGGAGATTCTATTCCCACCCTTCCACAGTGACATAGCTAAAGATGGGATCAAAGTGCAGTGATTAGAAAATAAATTCCATAACAGAGACTGGACAGCCAGGACCTCGAAATCGAGAGTCTATTTAACTGATAAATCAGTACGATTTGTTTTACGAAGTGCTATTGGCATATCCAATTCATTCCTTCATTTAGGAGACTTTGTCTGTCTGCTGTGTGCCAGGTACTCACCTTGGCACTGGGAATTCGAAGGTGACATGACAGACACCTTCTAGTAAGGCTGTGTCACTAGAGACACACCTGGAATGAAGCTCTTTCTAAGGTTGGCCCAGAGAGGAGGGAGGGTCAAGTGCAGCAGGGTCGCCAGGGAATGTGACAAGAACAGTCAAAATGCTGAGTTTTAACATCTTAAATTCTAATATTTCTCTTTGTTTACAAAATGTCTATGTGCTGGGTCTTATGTGTTCTTGAACTGACTTGCCTGATCTCAACCATGACCTCATTTCTGAGCCTTTGTCATCTCTCTAGTGGAATGAACCTTCCCTTTCTCCCTTTCACATGCAGGTTGCTATGACATTGGTCTAACATTTGGTATGTGCCTATCTTTCTGCCTGACACCAAAGTCAGAAGAAACTCTCTGACTTACACAAGCAAAGCAGCAGACCCAGGATCCTAAGGCACACACAGTTGATATGCAAATGTCCCTCACTTGTGGTAGCCTGGCTTAACAACATTCTGTCACACCACGGTGTGACAATGGCCTTAGGGTTTTAAATTAGGATCTTTTTCTGTACTGACAGTATGCATACAGAATTCCCTTACATTGCTGTGCAGCAGCAAACCACAGCTGTTAAGAGGCCACCAGCTCAAGTCAACAGCCAATACCATGCAGGGTGCTGTGTGACCAATGATTCTTCAGTATAGAACATGAGATGACCGATGTTTGGTTACACAATAGTCTTGTGTTAGAGTCATTTGTTCAAGTGTTCTGAGAATGTGTGAGAGACAGTCTGGTTCTAGGCTCTCGGATATGCTTTGATGTTTGGTAGGTCATGAGTATTAAACCAGTTTTGTCTTAACAGTATGCTCCATGTATGGCTATCAGGACGTAACTCCTCTGTAAGTTAAAAAAAAAAAAAAAAAAAAAAACTACGTATAAATGTTTCCTGGGTTGAATTTGGGAGTTTCTCAATGTCTATGCTTCTCAAGTTCAAAACAGAGGGGATAGTTCATGAGACTCTGGGTTCAGAGTCAATATTTTCTCTAATTAAATTGTGTTCACAATCAAAGAAAAGAAATCATACATTAAAAATGATTTTTATAGAATATTAGAACTGAAAGATTTGATTAAAACTGTGGTTTGTTGCATGTTGTAATTTTAAGCAGGGAAGAATGTGAACTTTAAAAGATATGAATAACTTACCACGATCTGCCCAAAAGTCTTCTTGTCAAGTGAAACGTCATCCTTTGGAGAGAATTTCACTTTATTCCATCTTAACAATGCAGGGTCTAGACAATCTCTGGAGGAATCAGGACAAGGAGGAGCAGACATCGGAGACATTTTTATCTATGCTATGTCATAAACAGTTGTTGTGGATGCTAGGGAGATCTTGAGAGTTTTGTATTCCTTTTCAGAGATTTGGGACACTATAGATTAATGTCTGTGTTTCACAACTAATAAAGGAAAACTCGATTTCCAGGTTGATGGGAACCACAGCCAGCTCCAGGGAGGAGTTAGGCCTTTTGGTTCAAGAAATATTTTCATAAAGGAGACAGAAAACTAACCCATGACCAAAAAGTGATTGTTTTGTCTGGAGAAAAGCACTGAATTTGATCGTCTAGGGTGGAGCTGAGGGAATATTTACTGTTATGGAGTGAGGTTTCTCTTCCTTATCTGGCTGTAAACACACAACCTTCCTGTTTTCTTCTAAGAATAATTGACATCAAATTCTTTGTCTTTCTAACAAGTATTTCCAGCTGGCATTTTTCCCAAAGGAAAATCTGAGGTTTGGGGGTTCTATTTTGACTATTTGAGTAAGGTAAATAAAGCAATTTTACTTGATGTCTTCAGGTAAATCTTTCACAGTTTTAATTTAACGGAAATAGTATAATCTGAGAGTCGAAGTCCACACCTATTTATCTACTGACTTAATAACGGATTTTAATCACATTATGTAAAATCTTTCCTCCCTTACCTCATTAATAAAAACAGAAGTTACTGTGCTTGTATTTTGACTCCAATGGACATAAAGAAATTCCATTAATTTTTATTCTTTGAAAAGAATGTAGTCTAGAAACCTTTTAAAATTTAGACAATTGCCAATAAAATACATAAAATTTAAGTTTCAAACAGGGAGACAAACATTTATAAGAAAATTTTAGACGGGGACCCTCCTACCCTGAAGCAATCAAAGGAGTTTTCCAGAGAGGCCGCACAGAAAGGGGTTTGTGAGTTTGCCTGTGTTGCCCACAAAGAGACAGGAGAGCTGCCCTAAGCACGGGGCTTCTTCCACTTGGTGACAAGTGGCGACGTTACTCCATGGCTTTCTCACCACTGAATGTATGAGTATTGAAGAAGAAATGAGCAAATATAAGGAAATAGACAGAGAAGAGTTTAGAGAAGCCACTAAAAATCCAAACCTTGAATTCAACGAATGCATTTTTAAGATATTCTTTAGCTGAAACGGAACAACTGAAGGTTAAAGAGCAGCAGACGGACAGAAGGAAAGACTGAAAACCAGGAGTAGCGGCTCAGTAGTAGAAAGCTTGCCTAGTATATGTGAGGCCCTGCTTTCCATCCTCAGTACTTAAATAAATAAGTACACAAACAAACAAGGAAGCAGAATGATTGGGTTGTGTGGGTTTTTCTGTGTGAAGTGGGGCCTACGACAGCCCTTGTTGACCTCACTACGGAGCTGAGGATGATCTTTAACTCCTGGTCATCCTTCATCTGATTCCACTGAGGGGGTTGCAGGTGTGCGCCGCTGTATTCAGTGGCGAAGAGATCAAATTCAGGGGCTTCACGCATGCAGGAGAAGGGCTCTGCCAACAGAGATGCATCTTCCGCTCTAGGGTGCTGTTCTGAGGAGGAATTTTATGGTGAATTTGGCTACCAACTTAGCAGTGTTCAGGGGTAATGGACAGGCAGAGGGACTGTAGCATCAGCAGCAGTAAGAATGCTCTTACAGAATCCAGGTAGAAGGAAAAGCAGTCTAGTCGAGGGGATACTAAGACAATACGATGAAAGGCATAGGCTTTTAAATCACACGAGACAAATGGCCCCCAAGCATAAGAAAAGCTACCGGTTTATTAGGTGGGAGATGCCCATGGGTTGTATGACTCTTCCCGGGCAATCTGCTTTGATCATTCCAGACACAGAGGCAACAGCAGGCCAAGGAAGTTATGCCGTGGAAGTCCAGCTGGGTGAACTAAAGTGTTTATTGGCGGTCCTCACAGGAACATGAGTGAGAGGCTGCTTGCAAGAGCATGGGAAAGTGACAGCCCACTGCGCACAACTATGCACATCCTCAGGGAGGTGTGGGGCTCCTTCAGCCTTATTAGCTTCATGAGCCTCCCCTTCTTACCATGAAAGAATGTTAACTAGTCTGATCTTGTGAGGGTCTCCTGAGGATGGATGAACAGTTGCTCTAATTCAAGACAGCAATGTGCACACCGACCCAGAGGAATGCACAGCCCCATAGGACAGTTCTTCACCCTTCAGACTGGCACATCAAAAGCGCATTCTTCTGCCATCATGATTTCATAGATATTTGTTCTTGTGAAGGATCTTAGCAATTTTACCGGGCCTCTCCCCTTTTTTTGTTTTTTTTTTTTTTTCAAATTTCTTTACCTTTTCTCTTAGAAACATTTTTGGTTTTGCTTTGGTGTCACCAAATCACCGCCCTTCCCACCCTTGAGTTTGGGGGGCAGTTATTAAGTGACGTAAAGGCGGTATGACACAGCGCTGTCACTATACTGGCTAATCTGTTAGCTATGGCCACTAGGTGACTAATAGCCAAGCTGTAAATACAGAGTAGATGTACTGGAGAAAGGGAAAATTTGAATCTTGGACAAGGAAGAGCAAGATATTAGAAACCAAATCCTTGGATCCAGGAGGCAAGTGGATATACAAATATCCATAGTGGTATAAATGTAGTCCACCATGGGAAGCAGACTAAATGCCAAGCTCATAGGAGACTAGCTGAGCAGCCTAGAGCATGTAAGCACACGGAGTACTCCACAACCATCAAGAACAAAAAAGGTCTGTGTAAAGTAATAGAGATTTCCAGATATTGTTTCACATACAGTCTGTCTTGTGCCTCTTCCTCCCCTCTGTCTCCCTCCCCACCTTGTGCCTCCTCCCCTCTGTCTCCCTCCCCACCTTGTGCCCCTTTCCCTCTGTCCCCTCCCACCTTGTGCCTCCCCCTCCCCTCTACCCCTCCCACCTTGTGCCTCCCCCTTCCCTCTGTCCCCTCCCACCTTGTGCCTCCCCCTTCCCTCTGTCCTCTCCCACTTTGTGCCTCCCCCTTCCCTCTGTCCCCTCCCACCTTGTGCCTCCCCCTTTCCTCTGCCCCTCCCACCTTGTGCCTCCCCTTCCCTCTGTCCCCTCCCACCTTGTGTCTCCCCCTTCCCTCTGCCCCTCCCACCTTGTGCCTCCCCTTTCCCTCTGTCCCCCTCCCACCTTGTGCCTCCCCTCCCCTCCCTTTCCCTCTCTCTCCCTCCTCACCTTGTGCCCCCCTCTGTCCCCTCCCACCTTGTGCCTCCCCCTCCCTTTTGTCCCCCTCCCACCTTGTGCCTCCCCTCCCTTCTTTCCCCTCACACCTTGTGCTTTCCTTCCCCCTCCGTCCCCCTCCCACCTTGCGCCTCCTCCTCACCTCTGTGTGCCTCCTCATCCCTCTCTCTCCCCCTCCCCACCGTGAACTCCACTTTTTGTAACTTCTCTTCTGCTTTCATATCTCATGTGCCCTTCCCACCCCTTCCTCAGCATCTCTTACCCTCTCTCATGGTCTCCTGTCTAGTTTCATAGCCTTTACTCACCTGTACATCCACTTATATATATTAATACAAACAACAGAAGTTCAAGCCCAAATGTGGATAAAAAAAAAAAAAACCTGCAGATTTTGTCTGTCTGGATCTGGGCAGTGATACTTAATACAATACTTTGCAGATCCAGCCATTGTCCTGCAAATTCCATAACTTTACTTTCCCCTATGGATGATAAAAACGATTCCATTATAGATGCACACTGCATTTTGTTATTATTTTATCTGTGGATGGATGGCTTGATTTCCTTGTCATTGTCAATCATGCATCTGTAAACATAGATGGGCCAGCATCTCTGAGGTAGGATATATATATATACATGTATTTCTGTGAGTATATGGCCAGGAGAAGTATAACAAGGGTAACACGATGTTCTATTTTTTTGGTTTTCAGTGCACTTCCGTGCTAACTCCCCAGTAGCTATACTAGCTCCAGTCCCTCCAGAAGTGAACAAGTTCTCCTCTTTCCCCACAGTGAACTCCTCACTGGCGATCTTTGTCTTTTGTTTTCTTGATCTCAGTCATTCTTATTGGTGTGAGATAGAATCTAAAAGTCGCTTTAATCTGAGTTTTCCTGATGGCTAGGGATGATAAACACTTCAAGAAATATTATTATTTGCATTTCTTCTTTTGAGAACTGTCTGTTCATTTCATTGGCAGCTTAGAGACTTTGGTGCTTATTTTTTGCAGGTTTTGTTTATGTATCATTTGTTTTATGTATATAGTATACGGCCATGTATTGTGTGCCTATACAGTACCCAGAGAGAACAGAAGAGAGTGTTGGATCCCGTGGAACTTGAGTTACAGATGGTTGAACTGAACTCGGATCCTCTACAAGAGCAGCCAGTGTTCTTAACTGCTAAGCCACTTCTCCAACTCCATAAGTTTTTTAGTTCTTTATATAATCTAGATATAGTTCTGTCTGTGGTAGAGCTGGCAATGACTCTTCCCATTCTGTAGGCACTTAGCTTACTCTGTTTACAGTTTTCTTTTTAGTGCACAAACCTTTTAATTTCATGGGCTCTCATTTGTTACCTCTCAGAATGTTTCCTGGACTGTTGGAATCTTGTTCAGAAAGTTCTTGGCTACATCGCAAACTTGAGTGTATTTCCTATTATTTCTATGTAGGATCTGCTCACTTAGTCATGACTTGTTATCCACTCTATTACCTGGTCAATTAGTTGAAAATTATTTGAGGAAGGAATAGGAAGAAAAGGGAACGCTTTCCTCTTTTTCAGAAAACTTTCAGCTGGCAGATGCATAAGAAACGCATCATTGACTCAGGGAGAATGAGCAAGCAATCAGTATGTGCTACAATCAGTGCTTGCAAAACTACTGGACAACGGGATAACCACAGGGTCTTAAAGTACCCCCATAATGGACAGCTAATTACAACCAGTCTACCCCAGTTTCTGCAATTAGCATCTCTGTAACTAGTCCAAACCACTTAATGTTATATGTCTACCAATGAAGTAAGTTCCATAACAAAGATACTTTGCTATAGTTTCTGTGACAAAAGTATCTAGAAGGCAAACAGGCTACCATGCTACGTTTGCAACCTTTTTAGAACATTTTCATTGTTATACCTGGGAGTTGTTAATAGCATCTAAGGAGAAAAGTCATAATTTGGCTTGAACTGCATAGGAGAGCATCCCAAGGAACAGTGTGGTCTAAATTCAAGAATTCTGAGAGGAAGCAAGCCATATTGAGCTGGAAGATAGTCACAAGAGAAGTCCCAAACATGGACCGTTTGTGCAACCATTGACCTGTACTTGTAAGAAAAATGTAATCTTGTGAAAAAATTACAACATAAGTAAAAGAACAGAACAAGAAGAAATGAGATGAAAGAAGAAAAATGGATAAAAACGTGAGCAGATTGTGGAAAGGGGGATCCTAGCAAATCAAAGTTGCTCTGCTTCCGTCTTAGGTTTGAAAATACTTTAAAGAGCTTTAAAAGAACTTAGAAAGGTGCTTCACGCTCCCAGCTGAGAATGCCTGACCACACCCCTCAATTAGTAATGATTTCCAATCCCTAAATCTTGATTTTTAATAAGCTTCTGATGTTTGTTTGTTTGAGACAGGGTTTCTCTGTGTAGCCCTGACTGTCCTGGAACTCACTCTGTAGACCAAGCCGACCTTGAACCCACAGAGATCCACCTGCTTCTACCTCCAGAGTTCTGAAACTAAAGGGGTGTGCCACCACCACCTGGCTAAATCTTGGTTTTTAATTTTATTCTCCAATAAAAGCAATTAAGACCCTTTATTAAATTAGTTGACCTATGGCAGAACATATACAAGATGAACTTGCAGCATCTTATGATGATAGAAAGTAAGAAATTACTCAAATGCAACAAAAGAAAAGCTTTACAAAAAGCCACAACCCTTTGGTGGTTTGGAAGAGAATGGCTCCACAGGCTCGCCTGTCTGAATGCTAGATCCATTGGTGAAATCGTTTGAGCTGTGTTGGCTAGCTTTATGTCAACTTGTTACAAACTAGAGTCATCTGGGGGAAAAAAGGTAGCCTTAACATAAGATCAGTTAGTAAGGCATTTTCTTAATTGGTGATTGATGAGGGGAGGGCCCAGTCCATTGGGAGTGGTGCCATTCTTGGGGTAGTGGTCTTGGGTTCTCTAAGAAAGCAGGCTGAGCAAGCCACTTTGAACAAGCCAGTGAGCACTAACCTTCCATGGTTTATGCATCCATTTCTGGCTCTGGGGTCTTACACCATTTGAGTTTCTGGCCTGACTTCCTTCAGCAATAGACTACAATGTGGAAGGGTAAGCCTAATAAACCTTTTCCTCCCAAGTTGCTCTGGTCATGGTGTTTCGTCACAGCAATAGTAACCTAAGATAGGAGAATTAGGAGGTGTGGCCTTGTTGGAGAAGATATGTTACTGGGGGTATACTTTGAAGTCCCAAAAGCCCAGGCCAGGCCTAATCTTGTTCTTTCTTTGCTACCATCTGGCAGACCAGATACAAGCTCCCAGCTAGCGCTCCAGGGCCATGTTTGTCTGCCTGTTACCAAATTTCCCACCATGGTGATCCTGGACTAACCCTCTGAAACTATAAGCAAACCCTCAATTGAATATTTTTCTCTTATATGTGTCTTGGATCCTGGTGTCACCAATAGAACAGTTAGAAGAGTAACTAAATATCCCCCAAGGATGGCATGTCTGATGAACACATAAACGACCCAAAAAGTGTCTCCAGTGATCAGGATTGAAATAATCTGAGCTAAGATGTAAGTAAAACATTCATTTATGACACGGAGAATATAAAAAATAGCTATGAATTAAAGAAAAAGGTAAATACATTGCTGAATTAAATAGATGAATAATTATGGTAAGGGGTTAAATCTTCCACACAAATCAAGTGGAAATAACTCATTAAATTAGTTCTCCTTTAAGGCAGTCGAACATACACCAACCTAGGAAGTTTGATAGGCTTTAGATAAGATATTATCTAAACATAAAAATGTGAAGGAGCCCCTTCCAGAGAGTTTGAAAATGCCCCCTACCGTGATAGTTGGAATAACCCTATGGCTGTCTTATGCATTTATTCAACTGTGAGGTACAAATGTTGCACTATGAAAATACATTTCAGTAAAATGACTCGGAGAAAAGAATAGTTAAGTTTTCAATGGCCCCATGAGTGTCTAGGACTTATAAACATCTAGCGTTCTGAGTGCCGCTTCACATTTTTTAATGGCATTACCTCATTTAATCATTGATGGGCATTCTGTTAGCCCTTAATGTGGGTGACATCGTCGCTTTCACTGTTAGTTCTTACAGATGGCGAGTTCAAGATCAGAGGAGTGGGGAGACATCCTTGTGTGTGCATGGAAAGTGATGGGGTTCAGAAGCCAGTTTTCCTGACTTGATGGTACATGCCTTCTATCCAAGCACCAAGGAGGCAGAGGCAGGAGGATTTCTGTGAGATTGAGACCAGCCTAATCCACATAGCAAGTTCCAGGACAGCTGGGGTAAAGATACCCTGTCTCAAAATAAGATGATTTTGAGCAATTTTGTTTATAACTTTGTTTATTCATTTCAAGGGAAGGAGTTAACACATAAGGATAAATGGGTAGAGAGAGAGAGAGAAAGAGAGAGAGAGAGAGAGAGAGATTGATCTATGATGTATAGATAGATAGATAGATAGATAGATAGATAGATAGATAGATGATGGATGAATAGATAGATAGGTAGACAGATAGATAGATAGATAGATAGATAGATGATAGATAGATAGATAGATCTATGATGTATAGATAGATAGATAGATGATAGATAGATAGATAGATAGATAGATAGATAGATAGATCTATGATGTATAGATAGATAGATAATAGATAGATAGATAGATCTATGATGTATAGATAGATAGATAGATGATGGATGAATAGATAAATAGATAGATAGATAGATAGATAGATGATAGATAGATAGATAGATAGATAATAGATGATAGATAGATAGATGATAGATAGATAGATAGATAGATAGATAGATAGATAGATAGATAGATAGATAGATAGAGATAGACAGATAGATGACAGCGAGAGAGATGCAGGGGTTTGATGTAATAACAGACATCTCTAAACTTCAATGGCTTCAATCAACAAAGATTCAATCTCTCATGCTGTCCTTTCATCACGAATCATCATAGGGATGGCTGTTTGGGTTGTCTTCAATCCAGGACCAGAGATTATCCAACTACCACTCATTTGTCTTGTTCTCTTTATCTCTTCATTGTCGTCTCCTCACAGCCTGAAGATTCTGTCATGCTCTAATAAGTGGGCCACTGACAAAGCGCCAGCTGACTGGGTCCTGACGGAAGCTGACAGCAAAAGGGATGCTCTCTGACACGTGGTTTTCTTCTTGACTGCTGGATCAGGGGTTCTTTCATAGATATTTTCTCTTTGTCATTGTTTCCTATATTTTATATTTCCCTAGATATTACATGTAGTCTGGGTATGATTTAGAGTGTATTAGAGGCTGGGTGCAAGTGATATGTAAGTACCACATCCTTGTATATAAGGTACCTGAGCATCTGCAGATCTTGGTACCAATGGGGAGTCTGGGAAAATCTTCTACAGATACTTAGTGATAACAATATTCCCAAATGTGTGTCTCCTTGCCTTCACCATATGAGTAATCCCTCTCCATCCTTCTGACCTTGGAAAAGGCAGTGTCTTTCTGTCTCTCAAGGGAACTCCTTTGAAGAAGTCACTGTTTTGAAATTGGTGGAATTTTCCAAAATATTCTTCTAGCACATTTCTCTGATCTCTAACTGCTAGTGATGCAAGAGGAGGAACAAGGATCAATGACTTATGACCAGAGAGTGAGCTGGCGGGGGAAAGAGTTGCCCTTTCTTTATTCCTGACTTTCGGATCTCCACTGTTATGGTGAATCTTCATGAACAATTTGACTGGATGCAAAATCGCCTAGGAGACACAGCCCTAGGTGTATCTGTGATGATGTTTCCAGAGAGGTTTAATCTAGGAGAGAAAATCCATCCTAAATGTGGATGGTACCATCCCATGGAATCGTGTCTCACACCGAGTAAAAGGGGGGAGGGAGAAAGTGAGCTAAGCGTCGGCATTATCCCTCTGCCTCCGTATACTGTCCAAGCAGCCAGTTCACTCTCCTGTCGCCATGCTTCCCCAGCTTATAGACTGCATCGCCTTCAGTCACAAATCAAAATCCCTCCAGAGTCTTCTGTATGATTATGAGAACGAAAAAGGCTTTGGTTTTGTGTTTATTAAGGACATGCTAAGCAAAAGCAGAGGAATCGGTTGCTACCAGCAGTTACGTAGACCCAGTTGACAGACAAAAGTGGCAGACAGCAGGTATTATGAGCTCACAGCATCAAGCAGCGATAACTCAGGCAGTAGAGGCAGTCAGCTGGAGGCCCCAGTTCCACCATGAAGGAGTTTCCCGGTGGACTTCTGAATTCCTGTTTTCAGCGCAGGCACTGTTATACCATGGGAGAAACCATGGTGTGGTGACATCTGTTGGCTAGAGTTCGCCTTCTCAAGAACATGATGCTCTAACTCCCCATCTGTCTTGTTTTTCTCTCTTCTCCTTGTCACAGTATTGGGGGGGATAAGCCATCCTCAAATAAGGGGCCTTGGAGGACACTTGCTATAACAGGCTTGAGTCTGAAATGGGGGTACATGGCAACTCCATTTCCAGAAGCAAGTGGTCAGTGATCCAGAGCATACATACATACATACATACATGCATACATGCATACATACATATAACTCAACAGCATATTTAAAATACTTTCGTTGATGATGGGAGCTGAAGCGGACACAGATAGATGATATTTTAATAAATATTTAATAAAATTTAATATTCTGTCTGTGCTACATACAAAGCTAGGCAGACGTTTCACATACATGATCTGAACTCCTCAGCATAACCGTCCCTCTCCAAAACCCTTGTTTTCATTTGATAAACGAAGAAAGCAATACACAGGGAGTTTATGTAATTTGTGCAAAGTTACACAACTGAGTAAGCTTTCGAGCCAAAGCTAAACTTAGGACTGTCTGGCTCTAACCCTACAGACCATCCAAATGCTTGTTCCTTTCCAGAGCAGACTGCCTTCATCTACCATTTGCTTAGAGAAAAGAATGAAGGTGGTAGAAATCTCGACCTATTGTGTCTGCGTCTGTCTTCCTTTGCACTTGTGTTCTCGGGTGTCTCCTGATGTGTCCCTTGTTCCTTTCCCTATACTTGAGCTCACATTCTTATTGTTGTGGGAGAAATAGACATATTGGCGCGATAGCCCAAGCTCAATTCTGGAGCAATTAGCTCATCATCTTGGCTCTTCACGTTATTACGCTGTTTGCTCCCAGAGCTGAGTAACTTATTGTGTAACTGACCTGTGAAGCTGAGCTGTGGGCCAAGCCTGTCTGGATCACGTAGGCTTGCAGAGAGAGAACTGAGCCAAGCATATCCAACACAAACCTAGTTAAATAAGAGATCTGAGTGGTCAGACACACCACACAGCAAGGAGTGGGGCTCAGAAGATTATCTGCTGTTCTGAAGAGCAATGTGAGAGCTGGCATGTTGAGCTCCCAGTGAGCAGAGGCAGGGGAGTATTGGGTGGAGTGTTAGATTTTACATGCAGAGAAGAATCTAACTGTTTGTGGTAGTGCATGCTCACAGGCTGGCCTGACAAGGCAGAGGCAGGGGGCTAATAGAAAAATCTAGCGGCCATTTTTTAAGTGGGATTAAGAATAAACTGGGAAAAGAGGGGTGGGGATAAACTGGAGGCTGGATACATGACTCAGAGGTAAAGAATGAATGCTGCTCTTCTAGAAGACCAGAGTTCCATTCCCAGTACCAGTATCTGGAGGCTTACAGCCTCCTGTCACTCCAGCTTCAGGGGTCTGAGGCCCTCTTCTGGCCTCCACAAGCACTGCACTTATGTGCACATACCCACCCATATGCACATAAGTAGAATTAACATAATTTTTAAAGAAGTAAGCCATTAAGCCATTACATATTACTTCCTTTTTGTGAACTACGTCACTTTTTTTTTCCTGAAATTCTTAAGGCCACCAATACCTCTACTTTACTTCGCCATCAACTTTAACCAAAAGCAACAGTAAGACTAACAGTATTAATAAGAACTCCAAGTGGTTAGGTCTTCACCTACTTTTACAGAGGTGTGGAAAACAGAGTCAGAAGTCTGAGTATCCACTTATCTCCATCTCCATCTTTCCCCTACCTCAATAAAAATATACGGTCAGTCTCATTTTTGTTAGCTAATTCTATCATCTTATAAAAGAAAACTTCCTATCCTCCTGCCTCCTGTAGGACGACAGCTAGGAAGATGACTACCATATCATTACTTCTTTAAAACAGAAACAAAATTCACTGTTAACATCAAGATGAATTTTACTGGGTTTTTTTCTACTAACATTCCCCCTTTTCTACCCTATCTGACATCATCAAGAAGCCTATTGGCTTATACACCATGGTGCATTTAGCGTAGAGTTGACAGTGGGTAGACCTTCAGAAAGGAACTGTGACTTCTGAGCCCATTGGTAGCTGTCCTCACTTCATCCCAACTCCCCATTTTTCCATGCCACATGAAGCAACCTCATCATGGTCCTTTACCAGATGGTAGCAAGAATTCTAAGTGCCACCAGCAGAGGCATCTGCACATTGGTGCCCACCTGTTCACCAGGCTGCTCTCCAACTGAGTGCTGGGGCAACCACAGTTGCCAATAAACTGCTTCTGCCCCCTCTCGAGCCTGAAACTCTGGTTTTCTGAAAGTCAGCAGGAGAGGAATTTGAATGGAGTCCAGACTCACCATTTCCGTGAAGCCTTCCTGCAACTCCCACCAGGGAAACCTTGGTCAAAGCCCTCACCCCAGCCCTCAGTTCAGTTAGCAGGACTATGGGTAACTAAAGCAGAATTGAACCAATCAGCACAGCCAAATGAAGAAGACCATAGTCTTAGAGACAAGATCCAAAAGGATCGTTTCTCACTTATGACCCAGTGACCAACAACTCCGAGTAGAAGGACTGACTGGAAGGGAAGCAGTATCCATGCTGACATCTTAAACACTACTCACATTCTCACTGATGATGTACTGGGTCACTCAAACCTTTTCCTTCCCGGCTGTGCATATGATCATCTGTAAAGAACAATGTTGATGTTTTTCAAAATGTTTTCTATAAAAATGATGTTTAGGTATCCATAAACTATGCATTTGGGTAAGACAAGTATACAGTGTTTTGCATAAACTAGTCGTGTTAATCAACATACTCCAAAACTCTCATGTGCTGAAGACTTGATGGTACTATTAGAAGGTGGTGGAGGCTTAGGTCTAAGCTCCAATGGAATGATTAGAACATTGAGGACATGTCCTTGGAAGGAAGAGTATTAAAGGTCTAGGCTCCGCCCTCTTCTCCCTTCCCCTCCCCATCTCCTTTGCTTCCTGACCACAGGAAGTGAGTGCTTTTGGTCAGTCACGTAATCTCCACCACAGGCTCTGCCTTACCAAAAGATGAAGGCAATGGCCAAGCGACCACGAAATGAAATCTCTGAAACTATTAAACTGTTAGCCAAATGAAATCTTTCTCCTTCTTTTTTAGTTGATCGCTTTGAGTGTTTTGTTATATTGATTGATGGAAAGCCAGCTAATAGTCAGGGTTGTTCTTGGCCCCTTGTTTCATAGCCCAAGGACCAGGGAGGTCCACAAGAACACTAAGAGAGTGGTCCCCATTCAGTCACGTCATAGGGCAAGGGCGAACTTGATTCATATGGGGTGTCACCTCTACAAGGGTGACATGGGTAGCCTGGAGAAGCAAACTGTGGACTATCAGAGGAGAAGCAGGTTCTCAGTCTCTCTAATTGGGAGCCGAATGAGCTTGCAGCTTGATTCATCATCATAATGGAATTTTATACCCTCAAATAATTGCTAGAAACCTGGATGTTCCACTAGAAAACTAAATCAACCTAAAAATGGAGACTCCAGATGATCGTGACCCAATATTTGAGCAATGACATGAGCCTTTGGGTCAGATTTGGTGAGTTTTAAAAGACAAAGAAAGTTGTTTTGAAGTAGTGCTTGCTGGAAAGTCTAATATAATCATGCTAGCCACCATCGCCCATTATAAAGTTGTAGATTTATTGTATTTAACAGAAATGCAGGCTGTTGGTTTGAAATATTATCCAAACGACCTGGCCTACACTTAGAAATCCTATATGAATTGAAATGAGTACATTAGGGAGGCCTCTTGCCTTCAGCACTCATGGATTTGAGGTGAGTAGAGAACCATTTATAGCAGTGATAAAATACTGCATTTAAGACTGTAAAAATTTGGCACACAAGGTTTCAGTTCAGAAGTAAATTCATTTTATGTGCTCCGCAAAGAAGCGACTGAAAACTTTTACAAACGAGAAGGATGACCTCCTGAGATTGTAGAGATAAAATATGTCCATTATTCCTTGGGACTCGGCATGGTAATTACACCCTTGACTGTGAAAACGCAAGCCTGAACCATGGAGCCAGCAGGCACTTTCCTGTGGTGTGCAGCGCGGTAAATGGTGGTTCGCCAAAGCAATTGTCCAACTGCCTATTATGTGCTCAAATGTTCATTAATAAGATGGGCCACTTGGAAACCTAGCAAATAACTGGAGAAAGCTTCAGGGCCCTGCGCCATGAACAGCTTGTCTGGTGGAATATCATGCGTGGCCAAGAAGCCAGTCCTGTGAATTCGGTGCCTGGTTCTAGTTAATAGTTGTCAAGGTAATGCTTGACAACTATGTGCTGAAATAAGAGGGCCTTGCGAACCGCCGCCTCTTATGATCTCTGACCTCGTGAAAGACTTCGTCTTCAGCCTCACGCTTCAGCTGCACCAGGTGCTCCTGGTCTCAGTCACCTCTAGTCCATTCACTTTCCAGGACTCTGCACGAGTTGCTGCCTCCTCCAGAATGATCTCCTCCAAATATTAGTGTGACTTCTTCTATCACAGCTTAATTTAAATGTCACCTCCTAAAAACCTTCCTTATAGCTCCCAGCCCAGCCTCCCCATGCCTTTCTCTGTCTACACATACATGTCAATCATCCTATGCCAGTTCTGGCAGATGATGTGTTATTACCTGACACGTCCATCTTTATTGACGTTCCAAATGCATATGATGTATTTCTTCTCAAAGTGTAGTTTCCTGGGAATCAGAGGATGCCTCTCTTCTATTTACCATTGTGTGATCTGCCCTGGGAATCGAGTTTACCCCATGTATATCTTCAATCCCTAATTCTTAACACATCAGTGGCAGAATTCCGGCAAGTGCAGTTGTGGCGAGTGCTTTGAGGGAGTGTGTGTGGAGAGTGGTGGGGACAGACTTGTTCCAGAACTCCCCTTCAGCATGTCACTTCGCAGTAGTCTGAGGACCTTCTGTGTTCACGAAACAAAGCATAGGACTTGATAACTGGTCTACCTCCTCTACTCTGTGAGAGCTAGTCCTGCCTCTATTACCCACACTCCTAATTTGGCCAGGTCAGCTTTGCTTCCATCTTTGGGGGGAGTATTTAATCTACAAATAGGAATTGTTAACATTTGGCATCCACTTAAACCACGTTTCTCCTCTGACTTATAATTCTATCCCATACCTATCAGTCCTGCCGGTTTTTCAGACTTTTAGAAAGATAGTTCAAAATTAGCAAAAAGACAGAGAATTTCTTCAGCCTACCTTAAAGGTGCATTCAGTGAAAGCCAAAGTAAGTACAATTGACATGTAATCTCCTAGTGTTAAATGGTGTATTTCTTCCATATTGGAATGCTATTATAGAAATATTCATCTAATAGAGTAGCTAAGTACAGTCCCTCAGAAAAAGTGACAAAGCTGTCATCACAGCTTTAGATGAATAAATAGTCTGTTATAAAAAAAAATAATCACATGTATTTACTCCATGGAGGCAGAATAGGCAGCAACAGGCCTGGAGGAAGGGTTGTGGTGGCTTGGTGTAAGTGTCTCCAAATATTTCTAAATGTTTGCCTAAACAATTCTTATTCTAAATTAAGCTTTTTCATACATTAGTGCAAGGCTGTGGTATCCAGAGGTGTTTTGTTGGAAACTGAATCCCATGTCCTATTCGCATGGCTACATGCACAAGCCTTCTATGTACAGCTAGCTCCTTTCCTCTATCAGTGGTCCCCTCATCCTAGAAAATGCTAGAAATTCCTAAAGCATATCAGTGCTCTGGGAAATTGCCTTGTCACCAATAGCAAACGTTTGCACACTCGGCCAGTCCCAGGAAGATCCGTTATTACACAGTGTCTGCAGAACTGGGTTGACAGTGTGAACGACGTTCCAGCAAGGCCTGTGACGCTCTCAAAACAAAGGGAGAGATGCAGAGCATTTTCAGTCCACGCAATTTTTGTCCATTAGAAAGACTGGGAGATGCTCACTCATTGAACCCCTTCCAGCTCACAGCATGGGCCACCTGGAACACAAAGGCTCGAGGCCTAAGAAAAGAGACAGTGTTGGTGTCCCTTCCCCTTCCAGGGGTGTTAATAAGGGAAAATGCTGAACTGCTGTGATTACCCATGACTCCAAAATAGCTCATCACCTGCCAACAGGAAGGAAGACCTCAGAGGGCTGTGAAAATGCTGGGAAGAACAATGGCTTTAGAGACGGACCCTTTGTGGTCTGTGAGAGAAGCATCCCCACAGACTGCAAAACGGTCAGCCTTGTGCAACGAGTTCTTATTGTAAGTGAACCCTGAAAACTGGTCCTGGGGTGTTCCCATGGCAGAGAGGACGCTATAGCGCTTTCACAGAACAAGCAGGCCCTTAAACTTGAAATGTGGGGGAGAGATGGCCAGCAATTATCCAGAAGACTCAAACACTAGATAAGCGGCCAATTTAAGGTATTTCATGGTGGGGCAAGGCTTTCCTCAAATTTGGCAGATAATTGTTAGCCCGCTGTCTACTTTGTGTGTTATTGTGTAGACTTAATCACACTGTGAAATCCCTCTTGTCTTCAGCCCTAAGTGCCACTGGGACGCTGTGAGCATGGTCACATGAGGTTCATTAGGAGCGGGAGCTTGGCTTTGTGGAGCCCGGCTAGCTGGCTGTTCCCTGGAATCTTTTCTGTGATATCACAAAGCTCCTGTGTTACGGCCATTGTGGGCCCTGAAGCAGAGCATCTCACAGCCCAGCAAGACATAATGTCTCATGGTGGCCTGCCTCGTTGGCAGGTGCTCAGCTTTTATTGTTATTATTACAATGGTTCTGTTTCACCCTGAATCGCATATTGCCACAGCCTGATCACTCATTTATGAACAAGTTTTCCTTTTCATTTTATTTACTGCAGCTTAAAAACAACCAAGATTTATTTATGAAAGTGGCTTCCTTTACTTTCCAAGGCCCGTGGTCATAAAAGCCGTAGCCTTGTTGTTAGCATTTGTGTAGTTCTTCTCAATGCCGGCGTGAAGCACAGCTCCGGGTCACCTAGGGAGGCAAGCCACTGTCGCCTATGGAAACACTAGAAGGTAGCCAGGTCTTCGAGAAGTAGTAATGCTGGGTTAGTAGTCGGTAAAATTTCACACCAAGTTCCCAGCTCCCCCTAATTACAAGTTTGGCTTTGGTCAGGTCCCTGAGTACTTCTAGATTTTAGTTTCTGAAATCTATAAAATAAAAGACATATCAAAAATGAACAAGGTTTCTGAAGTCAAAATACATACAGATGGAACTATGGTCCAGAGGGCAAGATGGGTAGGAAGCTCACAGGAGCGCTCCTGAGGAAGACATTTGCTCCTTGGCCCTGATCCATCACTGCAAAACATGAGACAAACGGGCCTTTTGTATGTACTGGAGATCAAACACAAGGCCTCCATGTGTTTACACTCTATCTTTGAATTATAATCGCTCCAAATCTTCTCTTTTCTTCAAACAAATCACTTCTGCAAGCAGAGAGGCCAAGCCATCACTTACAGACTTCTGACACTCTGGTATTTCCATTCCTATTCTCTATAGCGTTTAAGGCCATCCAGCAACCGACTTGCAGACTGAATTCCCATCTGTGTGTATACCTTGGGAATGATCATGAAGGCCTTCCGGCTCTCAGTGATTAAGACTGGTGCTGACCATGCCCCCAGAGTTTCACTGGGTCTGAGTATTGCTAACGAAAGTTCAGGTGGTAGTGCTGTGAGGAGAAGAAACTTAAAAAGAACATTAAAGAAAACAAAACTTCATTTTTAACTACAGGACATTTCTAGCCAGAGGCATCCATGAGAAAGAGCAAGTGAAAGAATTGCTGTATAATTTACCACACAGCTCTGGAGACTTAGCAAAACCTCCCACAGCTGTAAGAAATAAGAGCTTAGGAATCCAAAGAAAGGGGCAATCAAATGTACCTAGCATTCCCTAGAAGTCATCAAATAGCACAGAGGCGGAAATGTGTCATGATAGATAATATACTGAACACAGCAAAACTCTCAGATCAAGAGCTGTTTTTAAAGAAAACTGCTTTCAAAATCTGTGAAGTTTTTAAAGGTAGAGAAATGAGCAGAAGCTGCGAACCGGGAGAGGGGAAGAAAGATGCCTCCTGATTAATGAGTAGAAAGTGATCCTGTTACCATAGCAACTTCAAGACACACACACAAAAGAAAACATCACTTCCTTAAAATATGCCTGGTGATGAATAGGCAAAATCTTTCAGAATATCTTTCTTAAAAATATGAAGCAACTCCTTTGTAAAAAAAAAAAAAAATCACACGGATGACTCTTAAGAGTTTTATTTCTCAGATAACAGGACTTGTTTACATAAGTCCTAGACCGTTTACATGAACCAGCAGTTTGGACAAAAAGTAATGACTAGATAATATGTCCACTGGAAAATAAATTTTGTTCTCCACAATTTTGTTTCTGCTTAATCAGTAAGTGAGATAAATGGTTCTGCCTTGTTTTCCCCTTTCCCAACAATGTCTCTAGCTGGAGCGCTTCCTCGGATGCTCAGCCTGTGGAACAGGCCTAAGAGGCCAGCAGATGAAAGGCTGTGCCTGCTGTCCCCACTCTCCCCCTGAACGAGGTGGCAGAAAGCAGGATTTGGAAGGTACTCCATGCTGCTCCCCTCCAGGCTTGCCCCTGTGCTGCGGGACACTGGTTCCGAGTTCACAGAAGTGATCCATTCCATGTGGAATTCAACTTCAGAACCACACTTCGAATCAACTAGATAGTCAGAGCAGGGCCCAGAAGTCCGTGAGGACAACGTGACCTGGGAACTCCTTACAAGATGGATGGAGTGCTTTCTGCATTTTTTTTTCTTTATGACATTTGTTTATTTATGTGTTGAGTCGGGGGAGCACACGCAATGGCACATGTGTGGAGGTCAGAGAGCAACATGTGGGAATTGATTCTCTTCTTGCATCGTGTGGACCGTGGGGATCAAACTCGGGTTGTGAGGCTTGGGACAGGCACCTTTCCCTGAGCCAACTTACCTAAGTAATTGAATGACATGAGCAGACTATTGGGGCTAAGCAGTGGCCCTCGGAAACATTTTTCTTCTCCTTTTTACATTTATTCATTTATATAGTTTTGTGCGAGTGTGTGTGTGTGTGTGTGTGTGTGTGATGGTGCTTGTACAGAGGTCAGAGGACAACTTGTAGGAGTCAGTTGTTTCCTTCTACGATGTGGGTTCTGGATCCAACTCAAGTCACACGACTTTTGTGGCAAATGCTTTACCTGCTGGGCCATTAACTCTTTTCACTTTGCATAAGGCTGAACCATCTTTGATTCAGTAAACACCCTGGGTGCCTTCTGGCTTCTGTCATCTCCGGCCTATGGCTGCACAATCCTTCCCCCCTGAGATTCGTGGCTTCAAATATAGCAGCACAGAGCTGCTCAAGCCCAGATGCTGGGAAGCCTTATTCCTCCTCTGCACTCTGGACTTGTTTAACTAGTGGTCAGTCAGATCTCTCGCTATGACTCAGAGGGTCTTCACACAGGGGCAGTGTATTCTCCATCTATATTGGAGGGTGGAAGTCTGGTGCCGGGTGTCAGCCCCTTGTCAGTAGTGTTGAGTCCTTCTGACATCTCGAGAGAGGTTCTTATAGGACCTGTTACTAGTCCCTGGTGGCTGATGACGATCTTCGGCATTAACTCATCTGTGCCTCTGTGTTATCATGTGCTTCTTCATTCTGTGCCTCCATATCTATGTCTCCACAAGGCTTTATTAAATGGAAATGAGCCACTGCCCACCCTGATCTTAATTTGACCAGCAAGGTCCCATTTAGAGGTTAGCTCTTGCGTATGTCATTGAAGGTCATTATTCCATTCCCAACAGTCTCAAGCCATTCCTACTTTTTTTCCTGGTTTGAAACAGACCTCTCTGCATAGACCAGGTGGCCTCAAACTCTCTCGAGTGCTAGGATAAAAGTTGTCTGCTGTCACACCCTGATTTCTGCTTTCTTTCTTTCTGTCTACTGCCCATCTCAACAGTTATTGTGAGACGTTTAACAAAGGGACATGATCTAAGAAATGTGTCCTTAGGCAGTTTCATAGTTGGGTACCCATAGCGTATACTTAGAAAAACTGAACTGTCTATGATTTCATATGCCCTGCCACCATGAATGTGATCCATCATTGGCCAAAACATCATTATGAAACATGTGACTTCCGGCCACCGAAGTGGGTGGTTACCTGGGTGCTACAGTAATGTACCAGCCCTTCTCTATTCTCTGATGGCTAACCTTCAGTGTCA
Organism: Myodes glareolus; assembly: GCF_982192425.1. Lineage (NCBI taxonomy): Eukaryota > Metazoa > Chordata > Mammalia > Rodentia > Cricetidae > Myodes > Myodes glareolus. Next base: position 44,578,030 of record NC_142032.1, read on the forward strand.
ACTAGAGGGATTTGGAATTATCGCTGGAACTCACCTCTGGGCTTCTCTTTAAGGGTGTTTCCAGGAAGCTCTAACCGAGCAAAGAAGACCTGTCCTAACATAGGCCCCACCATCCCACAGGCTAGGGCCTTCGACTGAATAAGAAGGAAAAAGTGAGCTGAGTACCACCAGCATTCATCTCCTTGCTTCCCTGACTACATACAGTGACTGGCTGCCTCCTACTCCCGTTTGCCCAATCATGATGGACCGCACCCTCAGATAGCTCCTTAAATGTAACTAATGCCTGTTTCCACTCTCTAGATGCATCCCCTGTACTATAACATGGGGTTCTCTCTAAATGAGAACCTAGCGGTGGCTGTTTCCACATCTTAGACACTTTCCTGTGATCTGAGGAAGAGTTCTTACTCCCTGTACGCGTTACACAGAGGCTTCTCAGACCCGCCACTGATCTCTTCAGCACGCTCACGTCTGTCTCGGCTTCCCCAACCCTGGCATGGGCTCTGCCCTCCAGTTCTCCCAAACCCTTTGCCATCTGCTCCCATACCTTTACATCCTTTTTTATAACCCTGCAGATCTGCAGAGTGGAGGATGAAGGAAATTGGAGTCTATTTCTTCTAGCAGAGTCTCCCTCGGCTGCACTTCCCTCCACCTTCAGCCCTTTGCCCATGGGATAGCCTTTCTTCTCTGTCTTCCTACAACTCATCTTTTACTTCTCAGTCTTGACATTCACAAGGGCTTCATCCCGTGGGTTTCTGTTACTACACCCCCTACTCGAGGTCACCTGTATTCTATTCTCTTCTTAGCCCCTGTTCTCCTACCCATCGTTCTGTTGGTTCTAAGAGCACATGCCATTGTAAGATCCCTTTACCTGCTGCGTTGCTCCCCCACTCTGAGCTCCACATTATACTAGGAATGAGTGACCGCTGCAGTCCTAGCATGTGTTAGAACCGAAAACATGTTTGTGAGCCAGTGAGATGGCACAGAGGGTCATAGCAGCTATTGCCAAGCCAGACAGCCTTGAGTTCAATCCTTGGGACCCACATGATGTTGAAAGGACGGTGATACATGTATGCATACACATACAAAATAAATGTAGTTTTAAAATATATAATAGTTGAGAACCTGGCTCCAAAATGTACGTGCAGAATGAAGGAGTCTGGGCACAGGGTTAGAAAATCGTGAGATAAATAAGATATATTTCCCAACTGGGACAGATCATTAATGTTCAGTTCCTACTTGGTAAACTTCGGAAAGCTACTGCAGCTATTATTGATAACACAGGAGAAAAGCCCCTCTCAGGCTGATGAACCAGAGGCTTGAGACAAACAACGCTCATGCAGTCACATAATGGGGGAACTGGGCCTTGACCCTCCATTCCTTCTGGAGGAATTCCTCTTAGTTCCAGAATTTCATCACGATTTCTAATATTTTGCTGTCACTGCTTTGGGGGATTTCTGAAGAGACTAATGCTCTTCTCCTCCAAACTTGCAGGTCTTTTCTCCAATTCTTGCCTTTCTTATTACCAACTGTGTCCCTTTATCCTGCCCCACAGGTCAATAGCTGCTTTTTGTTTATTTTGTAATTTCCCTATGATTGCCGTGCAGATTTAAAGAAATAATAATAATAACGCATGTCTTTGTTACTTCCTGTAACTGATTGACGCCTTTTAACAAGTCTCTAAAACCCTCAGCTGTCTATTCTCCTTCAACCTCGCCCCTCCCCATTCTCTCAATTATTTCTTTCTGGAATAAACCATCTCTTGGGTCTCCTCACTTTCCTTGTTTCTTGGTCCTTCTTCCGGGGCTCTTTTGCCTCTGTGGGCTGTAACTTCTATCTTGCATTGTCTGGATAGATAATTCTCTTTGTTCTCTTCCTGGCTTACTATATTGATTTACCTTACGAGTTTGATATTCAGATAATTATGAGTTTCTCTGGTAGAAGATGTGGTTGGCTCTTTTCCAAACTGATAGGAAGTTTTAGATTGTGAGACTTTTTGTTTCTGTCAAACTATTAGTTTGATATGTTTATAGTCAAGAACTTTGAGATGAAGTCTCTCCGGGTCTGCCTCTGCTGTTGGTTGCTTCGTCCACCACTTCCTCATAGTGACTGCCTTCCCTCTGTGGCTGATGTTTTTAAACTATTGGGCTGGGGACATCTGTCAACAACAGTGCACTTCTCTCACGTGCATGGAGACCAGGTATCGGGAAAACCTTAAAACTGTGGCCATTTTCCTTGAAACGATACAAATGAGAAAGAATGTGTTAAGGTGAGATTTGAGATTGTGTTTTTCTAGAGGAATTCACAGTTGCCCCTATCAGTTGCCTTGAAGCATGACCTTCCTGGAACCACTGTAAACTGGTTCTCTTGAACTATGCTCTAGAACACAAAGGTAGCATGAATTTGAGTGTAAATCTTCATGGAATCCAATTTAAGCTTCCAGACTTTCAAGGGAATCATTTTTTTCTTGTTTTTGTTTAACTTACCCAATGCCAAAGCCAAGGCCCATATGAATTTTGCTGACTCCTAGTTTTCATTCATTTTTAAGCTAATTTCATAGTTCTCAGGTTCCTGAGTTCTGTGTTTTATCTGGAAACCCTAAGTATAATAAGAATGCCCTAAATTTTCCCATTAAGAGAGATAAAGGGTCAAGAAAATGGTTCAGTGGATGAGAGTGCTTGTAGTACAGGCGTGGAGACCTGAGTTCAAATCCCAGAACCCACATAAAATGGTTATGAGCACACCGGGAACTCTAGAACTGGAAGATGATGGGAAGGGACAGCAGGACCTGGGACTTGCCGGTGACCAGCACAGCTCCAGGTTTACTGAGAGACTGTGACTCAGGGAATACAGAGCAGAAAGAAAGAGCAGGATCCCTCCAGTGTCTCCTGGGCTCCACTGCAATCACTGCAATGACTACACACGAGCATAGCCCACACATCGCAGACATACAACACACACATGCACACACGCACACACGAGAGAGGGAGACAGCAGGCCAATTAAGTGTGAGGAAAGAAGAGGAAGCATCACAGCTTGATTTCTTTCAGGCCCTGAACAAAACATCTTGTCACAAAAGATCGGTGATGTTTTCTGTCCTATCATCTGCCACACAGCAGTTTCTAGCTTTCCAGCCTTGGCCCTTACTGTTCTCTCCCCAGAAGCTTGCAATTCCCTTGAGAGTACGGACTGCTGTAACATGAGGGGCCGGCTTGTTGGGGTTTCTGTACCCCACAGCTGGCAAACCCCAAAGAAAAATCACAGACGGGACTCCATAAGATTATAAACTGATTGGCCCATTAGGTCAGGCTACTTATTAGTTCTTATGACACATATTACCCCATTATCCTTATCTATGTTAGCCATGGCTCCGTACCTTTCTCAGCTGGGCAAGTTACATGCTGCCTCTTCGGTGATCTGCGCAGAAGTGGCTGAGGAACCTTTCTCCTCCCTAGCCTTATCCTATTCTCATTGCTCCGCCTCTACTTCCTGTCTGGTTGACCCGCCTCTACTTCCTGCCTGGCCAATCAGCGTTTTATTAAAATACATGATTGACAGAATACAGATAATTCTCCCACATCAGACTGCTGACCAAAGGGATGCTCCTTAGCCTATCACAACCGGTGTGGCTGGAATACATGACTTATTAGGTACTTGTTCTTGTCCAAACCACAGACTATGCCTCCTCTTTTCTCATCCACTTAGGGCTCAAGCCAAGACAGACACTCCACTCTTCATCCTGCCCTCAACGTCATCTCCTCAAATGTTAGTTCTTTGATGTCTCCCAAATCTGAATTTTCTTACTACAGTCTTAACTTACTCCTAATCATTTCTTCTGGCCCGTCATTCTCTAAAACATGTTTCTCACGTGCAGAACATGGAATGCTAGTTGGGTTTAGCTGAATGTAAGAGCTGTGAATATTTCTTCAAACACGTGGGTCATCGCCCACATAGCACCCACGGGATCCCTTTAGTTTTCTATCTGTATAAAGCTCCCCATCAGTAGGTGAAACTCTTAGGCTAGTTGGTATGACTCTGTCTGAGCTAGTGGCATATCTCAGAGGTAGTTTTTTGCTTACCATGGATGAGACCAGGGTTTAATGAACAGCAAGGCTTTCTTGACCATCAAGGGGGAAGGAGGTAAGAATGACTCAATTTGTCTGGTCCTGCTGTGAACGTGGCCTCATTGCCTGCCTCTCTTCTCTCCAGTCTAGCCCTAGTTGCTATGCCACCATATTTTTTCCCTTTTCTCACCCCCCTCCTCCTGTCCTGCTTCTGTTTCCTTCTCCTCCTTCCTCTTCTCATCTTCATTCTTATCCTTCTTGGCTAAGTCCAGGCTGGCCCTGAACTTCCAACCCTCTTTATCCTCCTGCCTCTGCTTCTCAAGTGTTGGGATTACAATCACATGCTATACCTGGTTCCCACTGATGCTCCTTTATGTCTAATTGACGTTCCTTCAACAGGTCAGGCTTCCCTGGCCTCTGTCTGCAGGATTTCCTGTGGGTATCTCTTTGATAAGATTCCAGTCTTTCATTGAATGTTTGTTCTTAGGTGGCATTCTCCCTCACTAGCTCACTGAGGTGAGGTCTCCATTCTCGTCTCTTGCCCTCTGCAGTCTGTATCTGAATGTCTAAATTTCCTTGTGAGTCTTCCTTTGTCATTAGAGCTAAGGTGCTATTCTTACTACTGAACATACAGGACACCAAAACCTGTCTTCACGAAGTTTGCAATAGAGTGTTGATGTCAACTTAATTGTTAAAAAAAAAGGATGATATTTCACTTGCCTTCTGATAATTACCTGCTTTTGAAACAATTTGTCAAGCAGTATGTTTTATTGTATGATTCAGAAGCAGATTAATCAATAAACTGCTTTAGACATTATCTGCTTTTAAAACCTGTGCCTTCCCCTAAAATGCAAGCTCCACAATAAATGAATCTCTTCATGGATACAGTGCAGCGAGCAGCCTTGTAGGAGTCAGCAAGTAAGCTTGCATCCCTTCTGCCTGTTAGGGCCCAGGCAGCACAGAGAGCTACAGGGAGCTTGCCTGTTGTGGCTTCCATGGCTGGAACTGCAGGACTCGGTCAAGTCTGGAGCCCAAGGAACACTAAACCCTCTCTTAGCCAACATTTGTAGACAATGCTTTTGATTATTTATTCAGGTCCCTTCTCCTGCTGCACCTCTCCTGGGGGCTGGGCCCCACCGTCAGCTGCATGATTTGCATTCTTGCCAATTCAAATATTTATTCACGGTCCTTGGACACCAGTGAAGACCAAATGATGGAAAACCTTCAACAGTCCCTTTAACCAAATATTTTGTATTCCAGCACCATTACACCTTCCAGAAAAGCCAGCATTGGCAAAACTGTCAGAAGATCTCTTTTATATTTGAATGATAATTGTTTGAAGCAATTCTAAGTATAAGGCCTATTTGAATTTATGTATTTCTTAGTGTTATCTGGGTCTTATAATTAGTTACACTCTTTGAGCATATAAATCTCTTAGCCAATCGGTTATCCCGGGCAGACTGAAGAATGTCAGGAACTCTCCTGTAAATGTGACAGTGTTGCATAACTGAAAACATATTTGCTCAGGGAGACTAGACATGATTGACAATTTGCTGCAGAGATATGCTTAGAGAGATCTCTAAGCAACTGAAGTGTCGACTGCTTCTAGCGCTGCTTCTGCCCTCGGAGGGAGCCTTGGAACATCACAGCAGGCAAATGTAGGTGCTCAGGAAAGAGGGGATGGAAACATGCTCGGCCCTAGTGACAGTCCCAGCCTGGTTAGTGCGTCGGAAGCGAGCCACTAGTAACCCCGTTTCCCAGTTGTCTGCTTCCTTCACAGAGTCCTATCAGAAAGACAGTCTGTCTTAAAGTGAATTTTATCCAAAGAGTTTGCACAAACATTTGGGTCAGTTAGGACCCCATCCCTGGAAGAGCACTAGGTCTTCGTGGTACAGAAATTAGAAAGTGCCGGGGTACAAAATGGGAAAATGAGAAAGCAGACGTGGGCAGGGAAGAAATGGGAAATAAAGAGCAAAACCAAATGACAACTAGCTCAGGGCAGGTCTGTGCAGACAGTTTCCAACATGGAGCAGCAGTGGCTTTGTTTGGGTTCGAGTGCATGAGTATCTGCTCCTGTGGGTGAACATGGGGGCCAGAGACCAACATCAGTATGTCGTCCTTAATCATTTCTCCATCTTTTTGATTAAACTTTTGAAACCATTACATTTATTTACTTGGTGCATGTATGTGTGCTCAGGCCTAGGCATTTTCTTTCTTCCCTAATGTTTTGATTGTATTTTGGAGGTTGAGTTTGGATTTGGGTTTTTAGACAAAGACTCCCTATTTTGCCAGGCTGGGCTCAAGGACTCTTATCTCAGCCTCTTAAGCAACTAGAACAATACACACATACCTTGAAAACCTAGTGTCTTTCTTTTCCTACTAATCTCCTCTGTTTTAATAAATTCTGTTGTGAGATTTGGTAAGGAAACATAGATCTTTTACACATATAATACACACATAAAAATTAGATGGTGTTTTGACAAAGTTGTGTGTGTGTGTGTGTGTGTGTGCGTGTACAATATCCATGAACACAACTGAATGCTATCTTTCGCCTCCAAAATACAATCAAAACACTAGGGAAGAAAGAAAACGCCTAGGCCTGGGCACACATGGGGGAAAACACCCCCATGTTAAACGCTCTTGACAAAGAGGATGCCAGTGCTGTCTGCTGACTCTGGTTACCTGCACGTTCACCTCTCTTTTGACAGATGAGCAGACTGGTTGGTTTTCATAGTGATGTGAACACATTGTCATCTAGGAAATCTGTTCTGATGAACCAGTGTGTCCACTCAGACTGTAGGGGGTGTGGTGCGGTGGGAATAGCACAGTCTAATCTTATCTTCCAAACCCTATCTTTTATAACCATATTTCCCACTTCTCTTCTGACCTGAAATGCTAGGTGAACAAGTTCATTAAAAATAAGTAGTCTATCCATAAACGAGGAAGAGCCGGAAGCCAAAGGCAGGCCTTTACACACATGCGGATGAATGAGCCCATCAGAAAGTCATAGACAGCTCTAAAAAGCCAAACATAACACACGGGTTTTGTCATGGTTAAATGTGAGTTCGGAAGCTTAGGTATAACATTCAGTGAGATGGAGTCTTAGCCATTGGTCTTCACAGACAGGCGACTGCTCAACCCAATCCAGCAGACAGCAGAAAAAAACAAAATGTATGTTCACGCTTACTTTTATGTTATCTTCTTCAAATTTCCAACTTAGCACACTTTTTAAAATATCTGGAAACATTCAAGCAATAGTACACAATATATGATTACAATTAGTAATGAATAATTTATACACACACAACTCACACTAACTTTTTTAATCCAATGAAGTTATCATCACAAAAGCGTAAAGATTACCAGTTGAGATCCCCATTGTTGATGGAGCTTGTATTATGACTAGAGCTAAAAATCCAGGAAAGATCAATGAAATTCACTTTGGTCTACTACTTGCCTAAGTGTGGGAGTTCCTGGCCATGTTGGTCACAGGATCCTGAAGTTGAGTCACAGGACCACTGAAGCCTCAGTGATTGGACCAGGGAAAGTGACATTGACACTAAGATCAGCTGGGAGAAGCAGGCGCTGGGCAATGCTAAATGACAAGAGAATGGGTGATGTTTTATAGAACACTTGCAGGTCTGGCCTAAGAGAGTCACAGTGAAAGTCATTACCAAATAACTAACATCTGAAGGAGTTGGAGACCCACCATTCGCCTAAGGACACAGACTTAGTGTGCCCGTTAGTTCTCTCCTGGGTAGCACTAGGAAGCCTCACAGTAAGGAGAGACACAGCGAGGTTGCAGTGAGGATGGGAGACTAAGGTCTGGCTATCAGGGGGAAATCGGCCAAAGGAATCATCCTGACATAAACTTCCCCCATGATCTTGCAGAGTCATTTCTACTTAGGCAAATAGCTAATCCATGGCTAATTCATACATATATATTCTATAATAAAAGATGGCCCTTAAGATACCAAGTTTCCTGTCCCACTTAAATGAGAAGTTGTCATGTAAGAAAAAAGATGAAAAAGCAAATTATGATATTTTAACTTATATGCTTCCTTAGTTATAGAACCTAAAGTTTACACAAGTTGTAAAAGTAAATTGACATTCCTTGGACAATTGGAAATGGCTAAAGTTCCATCTCAGTTTAAATGATCCCTCTTTCTAATGCAGCCTACAGGTAATAAGTGTGTAACCCCCCCCCCATGGCCCTGATTGACTCACATTCAATGAGAAAGGCTGTGGGTATTGCTAAGAACAAAACATCCCCTGCAGAGAACGTCACTGACCCTGAGCCATTGAGAACATTTGCCAACATTTCCTTGGAGGCAGGCCTTTGTGATGAGGTTTAGTAACGATAATTCCCTAAGGGTACAGTCAAAACATGACCCAAAGAATGGTGCAGAGGTCTCGAGGTAGAGTGGACACTACCTTCCTGCCTACCTGTCCTCATGAAAAGGAGACAACCTGCTTCTTCTCTGAAAAGTAAAACCGGGTCCTATCTTTAACAGGCTCGGCTTGTAGCTTCTCCTTCATAGTCTGCGAGCAACTACAAGCCACCATTTCTGATAGCTTTGTCCCCAAATGTCTGAAGCTCTCTCTGAATTTTGACTGATCAAATTATGCCCTCAACTCAAAAGTTTGGCAAGATCAAACAACCAGAGCTGGTTAAACGTCTGACTTTAGATAGCATCTTCCAAGACAGTTAGCATTCTAGCTTGTTTGTATGCCTCTTGCCCCTTCCAACTCTCAGACAACAGTTGCCAAAAGCCACTGCTGAAGTCACCCTCAGGGTCACCTTCCAAGCTCAAGATTGTTACTCTCTTCCTTAATCCAACAGCAGCTGCCTCTCAGTGGTCAAGTTAAATCCATTTAGTTCATGTCTGACTTGTAGATCTTCTGGGGTGGAAAAAAACTTAAAATAATTCTCATCTTTTAGAACAACTGGTAATAATAAAATAATAATAATAATAATAATAATAACTGGCATGCACCCATAAGTTATTAGAAGCCTCAGTTCCCAGCCTCTGCATTATTCATGTGCTCAAACTGTCGTAAAGGTAGCAAATTCTCTGTGCAACCAGGCTGGAAAAGTCCCTTCCCTCAAATACTTTGGTATGCACACTTCTGAGGCTTGGTTCTATTTAACATTTTCATGAGTGACCTGCTTAAAGGAACAGAGAGCAAGCTCATTAAGTTCCTAGATGGAAGAGATGACCAGAACATTAGTGAACAGGATTAGAATTCCCCCAGCCCTTGCTAAATTAGCCAAACTGTCAGAATCAAGTATGTTCACTGGGACAGGCAGGGAAAATCAAGCTGCCCAGAGGCAAGCCAAGTAGAAGCAAGGAAGGAAGATGAATGCAGAAATAGACAGTTCCTAGTGGGAACTAAACTAGCTTCCGTGTCCACCGGGGACGCTGCACCTCTGGAAATATATCCCAGTCCCTGTTCTATACAGGATGAAAGTAGAAAGCTGAAGGATTTCCGAGAAAGGCAGGGAGTCTTTCTTTCTCACCAGCATTTAGCTTTGGGTGCCTGGGTCTACTTCATTAGCCTGGCTTTAGGCTCATTTCATCACCCTATTTTAATTTACCTCATTACAAATTACATTGATTCAGACATTAAAAGCATTGATTGACAGAACACTTCATCACAGCCTCCTGCAGAACTGCCTCTTCCTACTTGATTATTTTGGCTTCTTCCTCTTGTTGTTTGAGACAGGGTCTCACTATGTAGCTCTGGCTGGCCTGGAACTCTCTATGTAGAAGTTAGCCTAGAACTCACAGAGATCTTTCCTGTCTCTGCCTCTGAGTGCTGGAATTAAAGGCAGGTACGGCCATGCCTGACTACTTTGGCTTTTGTTCAACCCTTCCAACTAAACTTCTACTATAAGAAACTTAATAGATGGTTCCTAAACATGTATGGTTCTAACCCTAAAAAGAAAAAAACTAACTGGAGTCTCAAGCTGCTAATTTTATAGCCAAGAGGGACACACTGAGTCATTACAACTAATGAGAACCAAATAGCACCCTTCAGAGTGCTATGAAGCGAAACACACTAAGTGGGTACTCAGATGGGGGAAAATGTTTGTTCAGATTCCAAAGGAGACTCCCCAGTGACAATCCGTCCTGCTGGTGATCATCTGTAGAAATGGAGGAGAACCCGGTGTCTTGAGGGCAGAAGCTGGTAGTGAGTTTCAAATGTGTATGTGATATGCCTGTGCCCGCCCTCAGCAGAGGCCCAGAGGATGCTGGACTTTGTGTCTGCATTGCTGAGAACCAAGCCCACAGTCTGTCCTACACAAGTACTCTAACTCCACCAAGGCCAGTTAGACTGGGACTGAACGAGCATGTGATCCAACCAGATTTTCTGAATGTGGCCGGATCTCTGAATGTGGCTGGTCCGGAGCCTTTCTGAAAAGCCACTGACAATGACACTGGGACTTGTTTCCTCTGCATATACTGGATTTTTGGGATCCAGTCTGTTTGGATCCTCACCTTCCTGGACCTGGAGGGAGGGGGGAGGAACTTGAACTTCCCACGGGGCAGGAAACCCTGACTGTTCTTAGGGATGGAGAGGGAGGAGGAGAGGGAGTGGGGGGAGTGGGAGGGTGGTGGGAGAAGGGGCGGAAATGGAAACTTTTATAATTTAATAAACTTTGAAATAAAAAAAAAAACAAGTACTCTAACTCTAAGCTAAGCTCCCAACCATGAAGCCCAGAGGTTCTAATGAGGATGGGGGTTGATCATGAATTTGAAGACCCAGTAGCTTAGGCCTATGCTTCTTTGAAAGTTGGGGCCAAGGGTTTTGTTTTGTTTTGTTTTGTTTGTTTTATGTTTTTTATGAGAACTCTCATTTTTACTATCTTTGGTAAAGCTAAATTGCGATGTGCTTTATGTAACTAATTAAAATGGTGCAATCGGTTCAGATATCATTTCTGGGCAGTACATTTCATAAAAAGATACCCTGGAAGATTAGCTGCCTCCAACCATAACTTTTCCAAAGTCCATTTTTCCAAATACCAAACTCCTGGCGATCATAATTTTTCATTATTGCGATTTTTTCCCCCCAGATGATCCAGGAGCCTGTACCTCGTGTGCTGCAGGATACTACATGTAAGTCCAGCCCTCTTTGTTCGTGTCTCTTTTTTGCTGTTTAAGCATTCCTGACTTAATCCTCTCTCCAGTGGTTAAAGCACGGCATCCCTGCAGCCTGAAGCAACTGTCCTGTGGGCTATTAATGACTGAGGTTTGGATTTAGTGGTAAGAGTCCAGATGTTTTCTTGCCTTGAAAGCAAGTCTTCCCTTTCTTTATCCTGGAAATCATCCATCTTGACACTGGTGTCTAGGAATCTTGCCATGGTTCACCAACATTCAGATCTTGCTTGTTAAGGCTTTAAGAATATATTTGCCTTCAAGAAAGCAGCTTCTCAATGTCTGCATGGGGACTTTGTATACCCTAACTAGAATCAGATGTTCCAAGGGAAACCAGGTGAGACACTTACCTCTTAATCGCCCGTTGGGTGATGAGAGACATGGACCACTAGCTAAAATGAAATGCAGATAATATTCCCCACTACTAATCTATAAAAGCCAAGTCCGTGTCTTTCGACATCACCTCCTGTCCTAGCTGCTTTCCCATCCCCTCTGTATCACTGCCTGTGCAAGAAGAAAACCAAGACAAACAGGAAAATGAAAGGGAAGGCCAGGCCAGAACAATACAGAGGCTGCATGGGCTCGGCTCGACCACCCACGACTCTCGCATCCACTTTCCTTCATCTTCCACTACGCTTGTGAGAAACTTAAGATCTCTGCTGTGTCCGGGAGAGAAAGAAAAGATGAAGGGAGACTCCGGTGCCCTCTCCCTCTGCACCACGAACTAGTGGCAGACCCATCTCTCTGCTTTGGTGGGTCACCACCTCCTGTGGCTGGCAGATTCTAGGATCTCAGAGAAGGTTAGCAGGCGGGAAGTTGGTGAAAGCTGTGAGAAACAGGAGGGAAGCTACAGTGTGCCAAAAGGATGGGCCAGCCCGAGTCACCTGTAGACCCCTCTGCTGAAACGCTCGGAGAAAAACAGTTCAGATTTCGCAACTGTTATCAGATATTGGAATGGCTACATAGAACTAAGATAACTTGGGGTGGGGCCATGTCTCAAACTAGAATCCATATTCATATTTCCCCGAGGTGTATAACCCGAGCTTCGTCATTTTATAGGACAATTAAAAAATAGTTTTGTGCGTGAAACACAATTTTGTACCATCTTGTCAGTTCTCAGAAAGCTCTTAATTTGCAAACATTTCCAGTTTGGGGTGGGGGTGAGGATTAGAGATGTTATTTTATTTCATGTGGATGAGTGTTTGGCTTGCACTCATACATATATGTGTGCATATGCATATTTGTGCATCACATGAAGAGGGAGGCACAGGATCCCGTGGAACTGGAGGAATAAACGGCTGTGAACTGCCACATGGGTGCAGCTCCTCTGTAAGGGCATCGATGATCCCAAGGGCTGAGCCGCCTCCCCAGCCCCTGTGCTTAGTCTTCTGCTTGTGATCTGGCGTCTCTGGAATGGCTGCTCAGTTTCTATCATCACTCTCTCGTCAGATCATTCCTGACTCATTTATGCAGTTTCTTCATTTCCAAGAGAAGGAGGCTAAGGGTGCAACTCAGGGGGAGGACACTTGCCTCACTATGCAAGGCCCTAAGTTTGACCCTCAGAACTACGAAAGAACATATTTTTAAAAAAAAAAAAAAAAACCTGCTTCCTCTCCTGTCCCATGACACGTGACTGTCCCCAGATCATCAATGAGCGTGTTTCATAAAACCCCCTGAGAAAGAAATGGGCTGAAATAGCTTATCCTATCGTGCAAAGACACAGACACAGCATGAGATAACTGCTCCAAGAAACGCGCGTTCACAGCATCGCAGACTACTTAGCACCATTCAATAGCTGATGAAGTGCTATATGATATAAGCTGTTAAGAGGGGATGCAAACATCCCCCCGCCCAATGGTGTACTGAAACTTTGAAATTAGCCCAAGGGCAAGAGTCAGCTTCTCCACACTGTATCTCCCAGTGAGTTACAATAGCCTGCTGTACAATGAGCACAGCGGATCATCCATGCAAGAGTCCAGATGTGTGTATGTGCAGGCATGTGTTTCCATGTGCTGCTGTCGAGGCACTTCCCTGTTGTTGAACGATCTGGCCACAGACACTCTGGTGAGCCTCTTGAACTCAACACTGGGCCATTTCTGACTTCCGAAGAGAACTGCGAAAGCTGGCTGTTCCAACACACTTTCCGTGGTCCTACCATTGAGGAGATGTTGGACACTGGAGGCTTGAACATTGTTTCCTCTATGTAGACATTAAAAATAAGTCATGGCTTCCCTGTGGGGTTTGTGTACAGGTTTGAATGAACTGATACCTAACTAGCCCTAAATGAATTGGTCTCGGTGACCCTCTCCTCCCCAACCTCCTCCCAGCTCTCCTGATAAAGGGACCCTCAGAGCTCCAGAGGAGGTAGCGAATGACTTGGTTTGATTGGGCAGAACAGGCCAAGTGCAGGTCTCTGCCCTTGACAACCAATCGCCTGTTCCCCACGTAAATGAGCGTGAGGGAATCAGATTGTGGTGATTACTAACACGCCTGTCCGTCTCATGGAAACACGGCATCATCTTCTCTAGGTTTGAGCGGCGTTGTTATAAAGTCTGTCCTGAAAAGACCTTCAGTGTGGAATGGGAGTGCAGAGCCTGTGGCCCCAACTGTGGCAACTGTGACCAGCATGAGTGCTATTGGTGTGAGGAGGGCTTCTTTCTCTCGGGTAAGCTGGACAATGGTGACCCCTGGAGACCCGCAGGCCATCACCGCAACAGAAGTCCTCCTGGGATGGATTTCAGGGTCTCTGGGTGCTGGCATCCAGGTCCACGGAGGAACTGTAATGTTTGAAAACAAACGTCAGCCTGAACTAGTTCCACCTGCAGTTCATAGTGAAGTGTAGTTCATATTTCACTAATTAATCACAAGGATCTCCAAGTTGATGTTGAGTAGGAAAAGCAGGTCCCGATATGGGGAGGAGACCCGAAAATCAATGTTTTAGAACTGAAGTCACCTGGGGTATTCTATTCAGAGTCACAGCCCTTTGTTTGAAGCAAAAACCTTATGTTTTCAAAAAAAAGAAGTCATGCTACATATTCATGTACACTATATAATTGAACAAGCTCCATTGTCTTGGGTTTTGGTGAGCTCATTGATGTTGCTGGAAATAGATCACTGGGGAAGAATTTCACAGTCTTCTAACCAGGAACTGGACAGCCCAGGGCCTTGAGGATTAAGCATGGAGAATACTACAGACAGCAATCAATGAGTGGGCGGCTCACATCCTCTCCCTCTCTGCTCCCATCCTTCCGTGTGTATGCAGTTGTGCATGTACATGTGTGTGGCATATTTGTGGAGGTCAGAGGACAACCTCGGGTAGCCTCCATCTTTCATTTGAGACAGGTACTCTCGTTGGCCTGGAACTTTGCCATGTAGGCTAGATTAACTGGCCAATGAGCTTCCAAGGATCTGCCTGCCTCCGCCTCTTCCCCCATCTATCTCTCCATCACTAGGATTACAGGGGGTCCCACCATACCCATGGTACCCAACTTAAATGTAAGTTTTAGGGATCCAAACTCAGGCCCTCACGCTTGCAAGACAACCACGATACTGCCTGGGCCAACTCCCAGCCCCTCAACAGCTTCTCCCTCCTCTCTATTTCTGAGACAAGGACTATCTCTGCAATCCTGGCTGTCCTGAAACTTGCTAGGTAGACCAGGCTGGCCTCAATCTCCCAGGAGCCCTCCTGCCTCTGCCTCCCAAGTGATAGGATTAAAGGCGTGCGCCTCAAGAGTTCTCATCATAGGCTCATTTTACGGGTCGGTTATTAAGGCTCGGAGGTGTTAAATCTTCATTCAAAGTTCCTTGCCCTTAACTGATGGCAAATTCATATTTAAATTAAAAAGAGAAAAAAAAGTATTGCATTTATTAGAACATAGTCTTTGACTGAAATAACCTAAAGCCATCTTGGTTTGCACACATGGAAATAAAAAAAGTGTCCTGAAAGTCCTTCACCAGAAGCCCAGCTGACCAGAGACCCTTCTCCATGCTCCCCCCATCTTCCAAAGGTGGCAGTTGTGTGCAGGACTGTGGCCCTGGCTTCTACGGAGACCAAGAGTTGGGAGAGTGTCGGCCCTGCCACCGAGCCTGTGAGACTTGTACCGGCCTGGGCTACAACCAATGCAGCAGCTGTCAAGAAGGATCGCAGCTGTGGCATGGGGCATGCATCTGGCGCACGGGGCCCCAAGTGGGGGAAGGCAAGTTCTGGAATGGTACGTACCTCACAAAGGGAGGCCCAGGGCATTCTCTGCTTCCTCCCTCTTCAGCACTGTTTCTGAGAAATTTGTTTTGAGGGAGAATTACAATTGCTCCAAGACCCCCAAGTCTCATGGTGTACGTAGATGGGTTTTTTTCCACACCTGCTCTCAAATAATCACTCAGAGGGTTGATATTATTTACAAATGCTTGGCTGATAGCTCAGGTTTGTTACTAGCTATCTCTTACACTTAAATTAACCCTTATTATTTTTTAATCTGAATTTTGCAACAAGCTTAATACCTTTTCTCAGTACAGAGTGCCCATCTTTCTCTGCGACTCTCTGACTCCATCCTTTTCATTCTTGTATCTTGTTTGATTTTCCTACCTAACTTTATCCTGCCTTGCTATGGGGCCAATCACTTTCTTTATTAACCAATGCCAGTAATACAAATTCACAGTGTGCAGAAGGGCTATTTTACAGAATCCGGGGGTTTGTGGAACACAGAGGTAGGAAGCTGAAGTAGGCACGTGGCCAGCCAGAGCAAAGCAGAGAACAAGGTGTGACTGATCTAGAGATACAAGACCCAGGACTGTGGGGAAATGATGTGGGTAGGGGCCAAACTCCCATCTTCTCAAAGGCTTCAGAACAGTTTCTATCATGCGATGTATCTCTACAATAAAGGAGACCTTCAACCCCAGGGCAGCATTTTCAGTGACCCTGACACATTGGAGCTGATACTAAGCAGGCCAGCTTGCTGGAGAGCTGGCACTGACCTTTTGAAAGCTGCCTTCCCTATCTGGGGTGGAGGCACACAACTCAGGGGTCTAATTCTTACCCAGTGTGCATGGGGCCCTGGGTCTGATCCTCCACATGAGTGGGTGGGGAGGGGCGCTGCACTCTGCAGGTGCATATGGGAAAGGCTTGGTCTTCAAGAAGGCATGAGGGACTGGCATTCATCCCTCTCTGCATCTTTAGACTTGGCCTCCCCACCTCTGCAGACCCACTATGAGCTTCCTTGGAAGTAATTATAATCTTTCTATGACATCCCCATGTTGGAGAAGGTTAAAAATCAAAGTCCTTTTTATGGGGGTGTCAGTTCGACTCACATTCAACTACGCTATGAAAAATAAAGGTGCTTTCAAATTCTGGGGAAGAGCCCACTCCGTACAGAGACAGTGGCAGCTGTAGGAGGCCACACAGGACAAGGAGGAAGGTCCCTCCTGGGTTCAGAGGATGGGTGTCATAACTGCTGTCCACTATGACGCTTCTGCACATCTGATTTTCCTAAGACAACATCCAAAGGCCAGAGCACCCCGGGCTGTTTCCGACACAGGGCTAAGAAGAAAGTTATTCAATCCAGCTTGGGATATCTTCTGTGAATTATAGCTGAACCAAAATGCAGAAAACGAGTTGGTCTGGCATTCGGGCTTTAAGAGGTAGAAGAAGCCAAGAAGGAAACAGTCTGGAGCTGTGCTTCTTGCTCTGAACATCTGTATTTTATCTGGCGTCCAGATGATGAAAAGGTGCAGGGAGCCAAGAGAGTCAGAGCAGACTCGGTTCCCCAAATGATTACATGTCTCTTCAACTGGACTACGCATTTTGCAAGCAAAAATCAGACTTTGATTGTTCCCCTTTGTGGGAGCACCACACCCAGGCTTCCTTCTCCCCCCAGCCCGCTAAGATCACAATGTGATGTTTTTGCAAAGAGAAAGGTTTTATTTTCTTTGGGGGGCCTCACACCGATAAGGGAGTCTGGGAGCAGACGAGAATGTTCTTCATGGCTGGACAAAAGCAATAAAGTCCATAACCTCGCTGCACTTTCCATTTCTGGGATCTATGAAGTAAGACATGCAAAGCATTAACAGAGAGAGTGGGGAGCATTTGCTCGCTAGGCAAGGTGAAGCCCCGGCGCACCCTCCCCGCACAGCTGCAGCACCGAGTGGGTAGTAAAAGGGGAACGCATCCCACTAACAGTGGGGAGGATTGGCGCCAGTGCCTACATCTCTCCTGCCTTATTCCCCTGAAAACAAGGTCAGGAGTGTAATAGGAGAGTGGAGAGCTCCAGAGAGCAAGCGCTAATTAGCCACACCTCTCAGATGATGAGGAACAGATTTCAGTCATCCTAGGTCAACCTCGAGGAAGCCTTGAACAAGTCACCGGGTGTTTGCGAGAGAATGGAGCTGCCTAGGTGTCACCAGCCAGGATTTCAGCCTTGTTGTTGGGACTTTTTAAAAAACAGACTCAGACGCAGGTAGAACGCTAGGACAGTCTGAGCTTCAGCTCACTCCTTCCAACAGAAACAGCACAGCCGTGTTCGGATCCAAAGGTCACACTCAGATAATGCACAGAGGTTTCTCTGTGCTTGGGGAAATGACCTTGAGACTGAATGACACTGGGTGCACTCGACTCTTTTCTTAGCCCTGTGGCTAATCAGAAGGACAATGAGGAGAGTGAGGAAGAGCCACCACCATTCTTGGTCAACTCTCCCCAGAATGAGTTCCCCTCTCCCCAGAGTCCAAGGGTGGAGAATTCACCAAGGCCTGCCAGGCAAGTCCTGCAGCCAAGACCCTTGAGTTTCAAGGATGGCAGCTTTATTGTGTTTTCCAGCCGCCTAAAAAGTCCCAGGAAGGCCCTGGGCCCCACTCACTAACACTGTGACAATGACCTGGGCCAGCATTCCTGAATGACAGGGATCCTTCTGAATAGGTGACAGCATGTATGCCATCAGCACGTCCAGGGGCAGTGAGACATCAGCTTCCGGAGACAGAGCTTTACAAGACCTGGGGACGGGAACCGTTTCCCGGTCGCTGTTAAAGCATTTCGTTCTTCTGAGGCATTTTTCTTCTCCGGTGTCCCAGAAAGTTCCAGCAAACATGCCTGAGAGTGCCCCAGCCCACCTATTTCCCTCATTGATTAGAACCAGGTCATAGCAGGCTCTAATTACAGATGGCTAGGAAGGACTAATCTACAAAGCGCGGCTTGGTGAGCAAACATTTTATCTTTGACCACATCCTAGCCGCTCACCGCTAGCCGTCCTTTTGATCTTCATTCCTAAGCTCTGAGAAATACTGGAGTCTGTGACTTTGTGGGAGGAAAGTCAACCTCTTCGTGGAGAGATAAATGCTGTGTGATAGAAACTGCGGGTGACTTTGAAGATGCCACACATTCCTAGAAGGGACTCATCCGTCTGTGTGTGTGTTTGCCTCATCTAGGAAGGATGATAGCATTTTTAGTGGCTTAACCAATAGGAAAGTCGAATGTAACGAGCACATGCCCTGTGGGATAATCAGACCTTTGGCCCAGTGCTACAATGGGTCGGTTGGTACTGGCTTGCGCTGGCTGTTACGCATCCAGGAACTGTGTGTGGCCAGGCCATTGACCCCCTGGAATTAGCTATGGCAGAAATGTTGCCATCAACGAAATTGGCAACGCAGCAAATCAGCATTGTCTCCCCAACCGAGCTCCACTTTGATCTCTCTCGAATGAGTTTCAAATTGAGATTAATTGCTCAAGAGCCTCTCTGGTGGACGTGGGCTTTCATGACGAACAGACCTGGAAGCTTCCAGTGTGGCTTAGTGGGAGACCAGTTGGCTCCAGTGTGTGAGGCCCTGAGCTGGGTCCCAGCACTGCAAATGGACAGCAGTAAAAACAACCACAGTAAGAACAATAGCTCTAGAAACAGAGAGCCCTGCGTTCAAATCCTGGCCTGGTTGTTCACTGTAGCTAACCCTTCGTGTGTTCTTCATCCTTTCTGAGTCTCAGTTCCCTCGACTATAAAATGAGAGCATGAAACGGCTACATCCATCCTCTCGAACCTGAGAAACCCTTTACATCCCACAGAACATTAGGGACCTGTTTCCTGATCCTTTGTTCTGATCAGAACACCAGTTCACAACAGCGTTCTCTGGGTCACAAAAGAAAACATTTGGTGGAAGGGTGAGGGACATCGAAGAATAGTTTTGGTCTAGAAAAAAAAAATATAGTCTCAGAGAGCAGGCATCCACAGACCAGCCAGGACGCCTCACAGTCAAAGTCTTGACCAGCCACAAGTGCATTCCCTCAAAGATGTGCCTGCAGCTTCATTGCAGTAAGAACCACAACGGATGTGTGGGACCAAGCAATCTGCAAATGTAACCAAAAAAAATGAAATAGGATTCATACAAATACATATGCAAAGGATTTTGAAAAGATGCCTTCAAAGGCTGTGACAAGAGGAAGCATCTACTGTATGTATAGTGTTGAATGGCTCATGCAGGCTCAGTATCCTACATGCAGAGGGTGCGAATGACTCCATTCCACAAGTCCTTACACCTTCCACATCTCAAGGGGGATCTATGTGTGAAGAACACACGGCAGACATTTCTGGGAGGTAGGGGCATAGGTGAAGCTTATCTCCTTCCTAGTCTTTCCTTCGCTAAAACAAACACTTTATTTTTTTAATAAAAAGAAGCTGTTCCCACTGAAAACCCATCCTTGGTGAAGAACCTGCCGCAGGAGCAACGAAGGTGGAAAATTCTAATCAAAAGAGGTAACAGGGAAACAGGGAGGAGATGGTCACCGCCCCACATCCATCTCCACTCTGCAGAAAGCAACCCCGGCAGTCAGAAGGCCAGGACAATGGGGATACGGAAGTCATGACAGAGGAGACAGGAGGGCCATAAGAAGGCAGTGGACACTTGGGAAATCTGTGCAATCCAGTGGCAGAGGATCCTGTCACAATAAGGCCATTCTCGATGCACTGAGGACTATGTCTGGGAAAGACCATCAAAGAGCCGTATGGCTGGATGGAAGCTCAGCCACAGGGAACTGCCTAGCAACCATGAGCCCCTGGGCTCCATCATCAGGCTCCATCCCTGCAAATCTTTAATAGGCTAAAGAAGCAACACAGACCTTCGTGGACACTGTGGTGTCCTTTAAGATAGCAAAGCCTGGAAAGCTAGATGGCTATGATAAAAGGAATGAAGGCTGGCACATTCGTAGAGGGAAATATTATAGAGCTGTCCAAAGGAAGGAAGAGGTTCCTAATTTATCAGTAAGGCCTGCTCTCCAAAAGATGAGTTTAAAAAAACAAAAAGGCAAGCCAAGCATTATGGAGCACGTCTGTCAGCCAAGGAGGCTGGGGTGGGAGACTCACAAGTTCAGGGACAGCCTAGGCTATATAGTAGCACCCCGTTACAAAAAAAAAAGTCATAACACAAAAATAAAAACAAAAACCATAGGGCAAAGTGATACACAGTGTGAATAGATTCAGTGTGCAGATATAGAACCATACAACTATAAATTGTTTTCTTTGAGAATAAGAGGGCCCTGGCTTTTCTACAGTTGCCTGTGGCTAAGAGGTACCATTTTATTGGTTGAAGAGATTTCTCTCCTTTTCCTTTTTTCCCTCCTTTTCATCAGTGATAGCAAGGTTAGACTTTCTGGAGTGGGATTAAAAACGTGAACAAAGTTACGATTTACTCACTCCGAGTAAAGCTCACCTGAGGGATGCTGCTGGTTTGACTACTGTGAACTGCTTGTTCAGCGCTCCCTCTGCTGGGCATTCAGGAACATTGCAGAATTCCATACCAAGTTTATGCAGTGAAAACAGCAAAATTGCCAGAATGTTAAATATATATAATTACAAATATGTATGTGTTGATAGCTACTGAACTTCACAAATATATGAAAAATAAACCTCATATCTTTGTGAATAAGTCCCTTCAGTATAGAATGAGAAAGTCCACAGAAAATCAGCCTGTGGCCAGATACAGTGTAGTTTTGCAGGGCTCAGGGGATGACTGGCACTCTGAGCAGCCCAGCATGCACCTGCCCTCCTTCTGCCTCGACTTATGGTCACGGGCTGTCTCCAGGTGGAAAGGCCTCGGGGGCAAAAGAGGCCTGTGGACTTTGGAGGCAACTGCTGTTGCCATTTGATGTGACTGCTTGTGCGGCTATATAGACACATGCGTTATGTATGTATATGCATGTTATGGTGTGCATTACATGTGCATACTGCACATGTGTATCCACATCAGTCATATCTCTCTGTACTGTCTGTACTCCACCCTGGTCTCCTCCCCAGCAAGACTGAGTGGCTTTATAATCACAGAAGACACCATACAAACCAGGTCCGCCCCCGGTACCTGTCCCAGTGTGGATTAAGGAAATAAAAGAGAAATTATAGCAGCCTCAGAAATGGAGTGGAAGAATTATTAAAGGAAAGGGAGAAAGTGGAGGTCAGTTACTCAGTCACTGTGTTAAACACCTCACACACTGTCTCAGTGAGCCCTGTGTTAAGTAAGGACCTCACACACTGTCTCAGTGAGCCCTGTGTTAAGTAAGTACCTCACACACTGTCTCACTGAGCCCTGTTAAGTAAGGCCTTAAGGACTTCACACACTGGCAGCATTAAACAAGACACACACTGCCTCCCTGAGCTTCACAGTTCTACAATGAAGGAACCATTTTCTGTCATTATGGAGATCGGGAAAGTAGGACTCAGATTTTGATTACTGTATCCATAGCTACCCTACCCATAAGCTGTCCAGCTGGGTTGGCAGGCATGAGTAGAGAGCCATCTACCAGGCTCCTAGGAGGAGAAGAGGGTCAAGGAGAGAGGAAAGGGTCAGGGCCATTGGGATCAGAGAAGCTAGACTTCCCTGTGGGCAGTGCACTGGGAAGCTCTCCCTGTGCCCCGAGTGGGGTGGGTGAGGTTGCCCTGTGTATATGAAAAACTGTCCCACGAGCTTTCTGAGGTGGCTTCCTGGGAAAGCTTGCTTTCAGATGCTCTCAGAGAGAGAATACAAACACACAAACATATAGACACAGAGACATTCGCCTACACGGTCCAAACATGTGAAAGCAACACGCTTTGTTAGCTCATAGCATGACAACTGTCCTGTAAGCTACAACTTTTCTGTCACTGAGTGGTTACAAGGGAAATCTTGATAATGTTTCCAAGGAAAGACTTTTAGAAAATAATGAATAAATTCTGCTGGGTGGTAGCCAGTAGTTAGCTAGTATAGAATTGGAAAGAAGGAGGACTGAGTTACGGTGAGGCCTCCTCCGCTACCGTGACAGTTTGCGATAAGGCCAATCTGACTTCTTCCTTGCCCATACAGATGCCACGAAGCAGTATCAACCTTGCCATTCTTCCTGTAAGACCTGCGATGAATCTGAAACTCTCTGCACTTCATGTCCAGCAGGTCAGTGTGGAGGGGGAGGTGAGGGGATCTGAACCCGCACACCATCATCACGCCTGCTCGCTGGTGGAGGTTTGTGTTCAGGTGCACGGTACTGCTCTAGCCTCATCGTATCTTCCCATTGTGGGAGCTCCAAAAGACACACACAACAAACCAGCAACAAAAACAGGCCCTCCGGGACAAAGAAATGCTTCTTACTCCAAAAGCATGGTGAAGCCTTGGGTTGACTTGGCCACAGAATTTTCTGGAATCTGGGGGTACTTTACACTTTCTTGTTCTTTTATCTAGCGAGGATAAATGTGACGATAAATACACTGTGGTCTCCCTCATCATTGAGTCTACACCTGGTGCTGGGAGGGGAAGGGGAGGGTAGCAACAGAACAGCCCATTTCCTGAATATTACCATTTTTATAGAAACACTGGGCATAGATAGCTTCCTCGGGATTGATTGTCTATGTAGTGTTATGCACCCATAAAAATTATCTTTAAGGGATAGAGAGACGGCCCAGTGCAGTGGATAAGAACACATACTGCTCATTGTTGTCTAGGTTCTCTGGGATTGTGAATTGTGGACTGATTTTCTTTGCTTTATGTCTAAAAACCACTCATGAGTGAGTAAATATTTGTCTTTCTGGGTCTGGGTTACCTCACTCAGGATGATGCTTGCCTCCAAATTTCAAGATTCATTATTTTTTTCGACTGTATAGTACTCCATTGCGTGATACCACATTTTCCTTATCCATTCTTTGGTCGAGGGGCATTAGGTTGTTTCCAGAGAAAAATGTATAGCTCAATAAAATCAATTTTTAAAAAAAGAGCATATACTGCTCTTGCAGAGAGCCCGAGCCCAGTTCCCAGCGTCTACGTTGGGACGTACAGGTACGTCACAACCACCTGTACGTCCAGTTCCTGAGGCCCTTCATGGGCACCTGCACTCATACACATTTACACACACACATAGAAATAATTAAAATTAAAATAAAAAGGTGTGTCTTTAAAAATTAGCACGAGAGCCATGTATGCATGTGTAATGTTATTAACACCGTCAGCCCCTTATTCTTGAGCAACGGCTTCCAGTAAAGTCTAGTAATATCTGAAACCACAGTAGAAACAAGTCTTGCGTGTACTGTTTTCCATATACATACTTCCTTTGATAAACTTGAATTTACAAATCAGACATAATAAGCGAATAACAATAATCAATAATAAAATGGAGAATTACAGCAATACACTGTAATAAAGGTTTTTATAGCTTCGAGACCTTTCCTTCTACAGCTTGGACTTAGTATTCCGGATCTGGGCTGTCCTCAAGCAGCAGAGACTTGGCTGAAGCCCTGAATCAGGGACTGCTGTTGTGAGATCTGAGATGAGGCAGCATTTGAAAGGGGAGATGCGGCAAGACTGGAAACATGAACAGCCACACCCAGAAACGAAAACAAGACGCTTTAGAATTTTAGTTGGTTTAAATTTTGTTATTACAATTTTTTTCAAATTTTAAATTTAAAAATTGGTTTTAAATTTTATTATTACAATTTTTACATTATTGATGTAATTTATTTATTTATTGAAGCCATCTTACTGTGTAGCTCTGGTTACCTTGGGACTTACTGTGTAGAGACTGACAAACTCACAGAGATCTGCATACCTCTGCCTCCCAAACGCATGCGCCACAACACATCTGACCCTATTTTTTTTTATCCTTACATCACTTATTTATTTTGTAGGGCGTGTGTGTGGTGTGCACCAGTACACGTGCTCTCATGTGGAGGCTAGAGATCAAATTGTTGTTCCTCAAGATGGCTTTCCAAGTTGGTGTTTTGTTTCATTTTGTTTTGTCAGACAGGTGTCCCACGGGTCTGGGGCTCCCCAGTTCAGCTGAGCTGGTTGCCTGGGCAACGAGCACAGCATCTTCCCTTCCCTCTGTCCCTAGTCCTGGGATTGCAAGTATTCACCACTGTGCCTGGATTTTTATGTGTGTTCTGGGGCTCAAACTCGTATTCTTACCTTTGCATTTTACTGGGCTCTCCCTAAACTCTTAATTTAAAAATGATTACATTTATGTATTTCTGAGTATGAACATGCCACAGCACACATGTGGGGGTCAGAGGAACTTGCAGGAGTCGGTTCTCCCCTTTCTTTGTGTTTTTCCCAGACCTTAGGCTCCATTAATAAGGTTTGGCAGCAATGGCCCTTACATGCTGAACCATCTCACAGCCCACATTTGCCTTTTAGAATAACAATAATGTCCTTTCTGATGCGCACACATGAAAACGGAGTGTGTGTTGAAGGGCAGGATGTCTGGAAATTTCTCTGCCATGCCAGTCTCACTTATCACAGACTGGGAGGAAGGAAAGGGGGCCCCATGGAGCAGTTCACATGTGACTGCCTGGATGGCAGGGCTCACCAGCCGGATAGAGGGAAGCTCTGTGGTGACCAGTAGCTAATGTCAGACTGCATAAAAGAAGCAGGGCAAAGCCCCCTGTGGCTGATTTCCTTCCCAAAGACCTAACGAATCTAAAGGACTAATAAAAATAAACAAATAAATAGATAAATAAATATTTTTCAAGCCTGTGAAACAGTATTCCAAACACCTGAACTTTGAAAAAGCAAAAAGAAGAAAGAAAGAAAGAAAGAAAGAAAGAAAGAAAGAAAGAAAGAAAGGAAGGAAGGAAGGAAGGAAGGAAGGAAGAAAGAAAGAAAGAAAGAGGGAGGGAGAAGGAGGGAGGGAGGAAGGAAGAAAGGAAGGAAGGAAAGGGAGGAAGAAAGGAAGGAAGGAAGAAGGAAGGAAGAAGGAAGGAAGGAAGGAAGGAAGGAAGGAAGAAAGAAAGAAAGAAAGAAAGAAAGAAAGAAAGAAAGAAAGAAAGAAAGAAAGGAAGGAAGGAAGGAAAGAAAGAAGGAAGAAAAAGCAAAATGTACAGCCGCTCTGGGTGTCAGTCCTCTGGGTGATGTGTGCACTAGCAGGAGTAACCATGACAACTGTCCTTTGCCCTCCCCTTGTGCCCTGATTGTTAGGTACATACCTGTGGCTGCAGACCTGTGTTCCCTCCTGTCCCCAAGGCACATGGCCGTCGTTCAGGAGCGGCAGCTGCGAGAACTGTGCTGAGGACTGTGCGTCCTGCACTGGGGCTGACCTTTGCCAGAAGTGCCTAAGTCAGCCGGACAACCTTCTGTTCCTCCATGAGGGCCGCTGCTACCACAGTTGCCCGGAGTAAGTGTCTCCCTCCCTTTGACACCGTGCTCCTTCTCATTCTCCACAGCACCTCAGAGCGGCTCCTTCCTCTCCCCAGAACGCTCTCTGCACAGCCAGAGCACCCACCAAATGTCATTTGTTGACTGTGGCCTCACTGTGGGCCCACAGAAGCCAAAACGTACCTAAGACCAGACACCCACTTCTCCCTGTGACTTGTCAACACCTGGATTCATATTTCTGTGAATCGGTCATGTGACTGGCCTTGCCCAACGGTGGGGGATGTTTTTAGAGAGGTGTCAGGAGGCAGTCTCACCCCCGGATGAGTGGCACACCGTTCTTACACAAGCCTGTGTAGTGTAGCCAGCTACACACGGCATCTGTGGTATGGACTGTCACACGAGGCTCCTCGCTGACCAAAACATGTTTGTGTGGGGCCTGGCTATTCTTTTCCCACCTTGTATCGACAACTGAATTTTCTCGGTTCTCTTCCGCTTCCCAAATACAGAGTCGTGGCACGAGCCTCTTCTAAACTTCCAAGCCGATGAGTTATGGATTATAAACAGCATTAGTAGCTACTCATGTTTGATGGCTATGGTTTTCCCAGCCCTCTGACTTAAAATTCCTTTAGTCTCCTAAAGTCACCTGTGGGAAAGGGAACAGCAGACCGGAAATAACAAGCTTAGCATGACATAACAAAATTTGGGTCAAAATGACAATTCTCCCACGTGAAGCCTCACACTGATGACATTGGTGACTTTGGTTTCACCGGAAGCCCCTTTTTTTCCCATTTGTTCTTGTTCCTTCCTTGGCTGACTTCCCTGGCTGGCCTGGAAGAGTCTCAGACTGCATTGTCTACCTTGGCTACAAGCATTACCCCCCCCCACTCAATCACAGGCAGCTTAAGGGGTGACTGTCCCTTTCCTTTCCCTCCCTTCTTCCCTCAGATTTCCTTCCAACACCATCATCCAGGTATATCACTTTCTAAAGCCATCTCTAACAAGAAGGGTAAAGAGCTGTCATCTGCTCTTAGCTCTTATCCAAGGCCTCTTAGTAATGCCTAAAACTATATAGTACCAAGGCAGTGGTGGCGCACGCCTTTAATCTCAGCACTAAGGAGGCAGAGGCAGGCAAATCTCTGTGATTTCGAGGCCAGCGTGGTCAATATAGTGAGTTCCAGGACAGCCAGGGACTGAAAGACCTGTCAACAACAACAACAACAACAACAACAACAATAAATACCAGTACTTTCTGCACAAACAAGAGGACCTGAGCTCGATCCCCAGCACCCACATAAATACCAGGAACTGTGATGCACTCCTATGGTCTTGGTACTGAGGAAGTAGAGACAAGAGGATCCCCCACAGCCCTCCAGTCAGCCAATTTATCAAAAGTGATAAACCCCAGATTCAGAAAGAGAGATCCTGTCTCAAAGATAAGGAGAGGAATGATAGAGGAAGGCCCCATGTCAATCATTGGCTTCTAGACATGCATGCATGGGTGTATACACGAGAGCACATACTACTACAGTACACCCCACACAGATAGAATACAAGAGCAGAAACATAATCCTAGATCCCGTAAATAATAGACACTAATGGCCGTTTCCATAGTCAGGCCTGGTTTGAAATCTGTATTTCTCTCTCTCTCTCTCTCTCTCTCTCTCTCTCTCTCTCTCTCTCTCTCTCTCTCTCTCCCCGTGTGTGTGTGTGTGTGTGTGTGTGTGTGTGTGTGTGTGTGTGAATTAGAATATTTTCCTATTCCATTGTAAAATAAAGTTCTAACAGAAGAAAAAGAAAATGATAATTTGGGGATAAATAGGAAATCAGACAAATGAGAAAGTTTTAGACAAATTCAATTGCTTTAAAAGTTCCCAAGGAAGCCCACCCCTTCCGTTTTGTTTTCCTAGATGTTCCTTTCACAGCCTTCCCTCGGTGAGTCTTGTGGGTTCGTCTTGACTGACAGGAGCAGCAGCCTTCCCTTTCCATCTGAGTCCCTCTGTCAGCCGCTGAGATTCGTCTCTAATTGGCCTAATCGCAATCTCCCTTCTTTTCCTAGGGGCTTCTACGTAAAAGACGGGATTTGTGAGCGCTGCAGCTCCCCTTGCAGAACATGCGAGGGAAATGCTACCAACTGTCACTCTTGTGAAGGAGACTTTGTCCTAGACCATGGGGTATGCTTGAAAACTTGCCCTGAAAAGCATGTGGCCGTGGAAGGCGTCTGCAAACACTGTCCAGAAATGTGCCAGGACTGCATCCACGAGGAAACTTGCAAAGGTACCTGGAAGCATCCTGAGGGAAGGCACACTCTCTCGCGTGCACTAAGAAACACATGAACAAAGCTAAAGGAACCCGCGAAGGCAATCTCTTCTCACAAAAAGATCTAGCAAGCACACCCAGCAGGAAACCTGATAGGTTTTTGTCCTACTGTGGGAGTGCTGTGTCTTTCCCTATTGGCGGGGGTCCCACCCCAGTCTTTCACAGTTGGCTAGTTTTAAAAGAATTTCGGGGGGGGGGATGAAAGCGGTGGGACAAGTGGTTGGCCTCTCTGGACCACCACGTTTGAGGAATGTAGAAGAGGCATGGGGGCAGCTCTTCACAAACAAAGGCTTTACTCGGTGGAGAAGATGAAAAGATTTGAATTCCTTTGCCTAAAAGTTTCACGAGATAAGCGACATTTAAGGAATGTTGGCCCTTGACAGACTAATCATCTTTGATAGAAAGCTAACACACAAACAAAAAAACACTCTCATGGTCCCAAAGGGATCCTGGCCCCGAGGAACCACTGGCTAGCCCCTCTGTCTGAGGACAGAAAGAATCTGTCTCCACCTTCAGTGAAACTCGCCACCTGCTGGCCTATCGTTGAGGAGGCAGAGGGTGAGATAAGCTTCTTCCCTTGGGACTCTGAGCTAAAGACAAACAAGCGTTCCTCCAGCTATCCAGATATCCTCAACTCTCACCTCAAAGGGAATAAGAGACGTTCATTCTGGGGACAAATATGAATGGCCAAGGCCTAGGAGCAAAGATCCAGGTTACCCTACTTGCCATGGTTCAATGTGACAGGTTCGTAGGTTTTCCAAATCAGAGCAGAAGGAAGTCCTGAATCAGGGCTCTTTTAGCAGTGCTGGTGGTAACAGCTGATAGGAGGGTTACAGCATGTGAGGGCATCTCTGCTGTAGGCTTCTCACACCACCTGATGACAGCTGTGGCTTCGGGGTCGGTAGAGCTAATGGTCCATTAAATTTACACATTCCAAGAGAATTTACCTGACAGTCACGGGTCCAACACAGAGGTGGGCAAGGAATGGCTAAGGAGCTAAAGAAAGCCCAAGATAACTTGATTCTGGGTCTACAACATTCCAACATTCCACAACAGTGCAGTCCTAACCAGTCAGCGAACCTTGTAGAATCTTCAGCACAGCTGTTTTGTTTTGCTTGTTTTTTTCTGGGAGCTCCAGTTCCTAACCCAGGGCACTGAGTTACACATAAGATCCTCAAACCCCACTTAGAGTCAAGACTGATCTGTCTCAAATATAAAAACAAAAATCACAGAGGTGCTTAGCAAAAGAGTTAAAAAGATATAGGAGAAAGATGGGTGGAGCAATAGGTAAAGATGACACCTCCTAAAGACATCTCCTACCTGTGATCCCACATCATGGAAAGAGATCAGTTTTACATTATATCCTCCAAGTCATGTGTCTAGTGTGTGGTGTCTTCAACAGTAGAGTCTAACTTCCAAATTCTGGAAGGTAACATAGCCTATATGGCACTAGGGAGTCTCCTAGACAACCCTGGAACTTGAAAGGGGGTTTTCCTCGCCTGGGATTTTTGTAAGTCAATGACTCTTGAGGGGAGCATTATACTTTAGTGTCATAGACCTGCACACACACACACACACACACACAGAGAGAGAGAGAGAGAGAGAGAGAGAGAGAGAGAGAGAAATAGGCTCTCCTATTACTGTGTGTCTATAGTGTCTATGTAAAGTAAAGCATATAAAATAATGTTTGCCTATGACTTTTTCACACATCCTTAGTGGTATTTATCTTTCTCCCTCCTCTCTCTCTGAATTGCCTCCCTTCTCTTCCTCCCACAAGTTCAGACCCCCACCCTCATTTTCCCCTCTCATAGCACCTGTTTTCTTCTAGGCCTTTCTCGAGAGCTCCTTCTCCTCTGTACCACCATGACCCTTTCTAAACTTCCTGGCTCCTGCAGCTCCTTTGGGTCACATGCTGAAGTCTAAAGATGCAGGAAAAAGAGCACACAAATAGGAAAGAGCACGCAGCATTTGTCTTTCTGGGTCTGGTGTATTTTGATCAGTATAATCGTTTCTGGTTCTATCCATTTACCTGTAAATTTCATGACTGAATTTTTTTTGTATCTCAGTAGTGTTCCAGTGTGTCTGTGCATCCCGTTTTCACTATCTAGTCATCGGGTGATGGCCATTTAGTCTGTTTCCACGTCCTAGCTACTGTGAAGGGAGCAGCAGAGAGCCTGGCTGAGCTGTGGAGTAGGAGAGCGAGTCCTTTGGTTATACGCCAAGCAGTCATATAGCTGGGTCACACGCTAGGTCTACTTTTAGCTTTTTGAGAATTCTCCACCTTGATTTTCATCGAGGCTGAACCAGCTTTCAATGCTGCCAACAACGGTTGAGGCTTCTCCTTTCCCCGCATCTTCACCAGCGTCTGCTGTCAGTTGTCTTGGATGAAATCTCACAGTCATCTTAATTTGCGTCTCCCCGGTGGCCAAGGATGTAGAAGACTTTAAAGAATTCTCTGTTCAGATCCAAAGCCCATTTTCTTAATTGGGTCATTTGTTTTCTTGATTTTTTTTCACTCTTTTGAGTGCTTAGTGTGTTCTGGATGTTAATCCTCTGTCAAAGGATTCTCCCCTACTCTGTGGGCTTCCTCCTCACACAACTGATTGCTTCCTCTGGTATACAGAAGCATTTTAGTTTTATGAGGTCCCACTTGTCAGCTGTTGGCCTTAATTCCTGGGCGAATGAAGTTCCATTCCAACAGTCCTTTGAGCCTATGCACGGTATGGTACAGCCAGCTTTCTTCCAGCGGTCCCAAGGTTTCCACTCTTACACTGAGGTCTTTGGTCCATGTGGAACTGATTTGTGTGCAGGGTGATAAGTATGGGTCTAGTTTCATTCTGCTATCTGTGGACAATCATTGTCCCCAGGTCTTTGAGCAATGACTCCAGCATTCCCACCATCACTATTTCCCACAGCACTGAAACATTTTGCCCTTGAAAGGTGCAGGCCACGTCAGCATGCAAATCCAAGATCTTATAATCAGGCCACCGTGTGTGGGATTCACTCCCAAGACAGAGATTTTTAGATACTGGGGATGCATCCTGGCTAGATGGGGAAGGGCAAAAATTATCCTAGGTCACAAGGCTCAGAGAGCTGAGAAATGGGCTAGCCCACCACAAGAGCGATGCATTCTTCTCACCGATCCCTGGGGATAACGTGCTACTGCCTCCTTTCCTCAGAGTGCATGCCCAACTTCTTCCTGCACGATGACACATGCCGCCCCTCCTGTCCCGAGCACTTCTATCCGGACTTGGGCCAGTGTGTCTCCTGCCATAAAAACTGTCTGGAGTGCAATGGCCCCAAGGAAGATGACTGTGAGGCCTGTGCTGACACTTCCAAGGTTCTCTACAATGGGCAATGTCTGGACGTGTGCCCCGAGGGAACCTACAAAGACGAGAGGACTGACAAATGCGAAGGTAAGGACTTCCGGGTTGTAGGACGAGCAAGGGATGCTGGGAAGCCTGTCCACACAAAGCACGCTCTCGGGCCTTCGGGGAATCCAGTCACAGTTCTCAGGACACTTTTACCCTTTCTGCTTAAAGAAGTCAAATTTGAACACGAGTTCTTTTTCGTCATTGTTTTCTTTGAGGCATGGGGTGTTGAGACGGGGTTTTTCTGTGTCCTGGCTGCCCTGGAACTTGCTCTGTAGACAAGGTTGGCCTTGAATTCACAGAAATCTGCTGCCCTCTGCCGCCCTAGTGCTGGGATGAAAGATGTGTGTCACCACAGCCCCAGCAAGAGTTCATTTTTTAAATGCACCATTCATAAGCTTTGAGAATGTGAGTCCTGCTAGTTATGGATCACACGGCCCTACTAATGGCACATACCCATGGAAAGGGTTCTCCATGTAAGGATTCCAAGAGCTGATGAACTTCTAAAGGGTGCTCTAAGCTGATGTTTCTTCTTGAGGGTTCAAGTCACCAATGAGTTCACACACTTAAAAGATCCCTCAGAGGCCTTCCTATCTGCCTGTCATCTACCTTCCCTCTCTCCTCTCCTCACCGCCCTCCTTCCCCTCTGTGCTTTCTATCCCAAGGCCCCATTCATCTCCTGTTTGGCTCTTCTGTCACTACACAGCCCAGAAGGGAACTGCTGGACCTGGGGAGCGACATAGTATGAAAGCCCTTGCCTAGTTCGTCCCAGAGCCTTCATGGAATCCTTAGTACTGTATGAAACAATAAAACAAGAAAAAAGAGAGGGTCTGTAGTTCCTTGGACCCCCTTATTTTTCAACTGGGCTTTAATCTTCCTTAATCTCTTTTTAGTAACCAGGAAACAAACAACATAGATTGTCCATTATGAGAGGACTTCTCAAAGAAGAGAGGAAAGCTCCCTAGGAGACAGACTTTTCTAAAGCCCTGGGGTAGCTTACCACCTTGCCTGAGTCCCTGGGGCTGAATTGGCAAGAGCTTTTGTTAAGGGTCTTGATTCCCATCAGGGTCTGTCTTCTGCAACCTCCAGATGGAATCCTATTGTGCTGCATAGGCTGGCTGTCAATGAGCCCTCCTCTTGCCCAGTCCCCCAGAGTGGTGGTTACAAGTATGTGCCACCACACCTGGCTGGCTCTATTCTCTTCTGGATGAGTGACTTGGCGTCTTTGGTCCCAATCTGGTAGAGAGAGAATGAGATATAATAGTAACAGGAAAGCCATGCATCTCTCCTTCTGGGGATACTGGGGAGTGAGAGAGAGCTTCTGTGTGCTGTGCGCTGCTCCAGGCCTGGAGAGCAGAGCAGACAAAAGGCCTGCCCTTACAGAGCTCATGGTCTATTCAGAGAGGACGATGCTATGGGCACCAAGTCAAGAGTAAATGGAGACAGCAAAGAAAGGGTAGGAAGAGGGGCCAGCAGGAACTGAAATCTGAGAGATTTTATGGAAGATACCAAGAAAGGGAGGGAGCAATGACTGTAGGAAGAAGCCTGCACATGTCTGCAAGAACAGGATTCTAAGTAGAGGGAATGATGGGTACTGGAACCTCTAAGGGTGAACTGTTCTTCATTGATTGTCCAGCGCATCTGCCAAGCAAGTGCCTGTTGTACAAAGGCCCTCTCACACCAGCACTGTGCCTTTGTAATGAACACCAAAGAGGCCTTTGCCACTGGGCAGTTATGCTACATTCCAATAATTGCTTAGCTAGAGGTATTCTAGGAGATGCAGGAAAGACTGTGGCAATGGGGACTTTGATAGCAGAAAGGCCACATACTGTTGTGTGACCTTGCTCATAGTGTTGAGGGACCGAGTCCCCATACGCTTGGCACAAAGCCCTAGAAGTCTCCAGGAGAGAGATATTCATTTCCTAAAGGGGTGTCTCTGCCTTAACCGTCTCTCACCGCCCTCGGCTTGGCTGCCATACCCACAGATTGTCCGGAGTTCTGCCGGATCTGCTCATCAGATTGGACCTGCCTGGCTTGTCAGGAAGGCCTGACGATTGTGAATGAGGTCTGCACAGCGCCCAAGGAGTGTGCAGCTGTCGAGTACTGGGATGAGGGCACTCACAGGTGCCAGCCATGCCACAGGAAGTGCTCCCGCTGCTCAGGGCCTGCGGAGGACCAGTGCTATGCCTGCCCTGGAGAGACTCTTCTTCTCAGTGAGTTACACCACGCGCCAAGGCCGGCCATGCCATCTCTCTCCGCGTGGCGTGCTGCCTGATGCCCCATGGCCGTTAACTTCTTCCTGTCCTTCGTTTATTTTTCTTTATATTTCTTTCACGGTTTTCAAACCTACAGAAAACAGGCAAGATGGGATGGTCCAAGGAACACACTGGCCTTTGCCCACTTCACCCACTGCTAACCTTCATCTTCCCCATCCCCGTGCATTTGCTAATCCACAATCTACCGTCACTTTGAAACACTGAAGGGGAAGCTAGACACATTTGAGTCCCTTTCCCTGTGAACATTTGGTCTGTGTTTCCTAGCATAGGGACAATCCCTTTCATTACACAGGGCATTGTCAGCACTAATAAATTTGCATTGACACAATGATTAATGGCTGAGTGGTTTAGAGCACTTGTTCTTGCAGAGGACGCAGGTCTGGCTCCCAGCACCCGCAGTGACTCATAATCTTTGAAACTCCACTGCCTGGGGATCTGATGCCCTCTTCTGACTTCTGTGGGTTCGGGCACAAATGGTGTACCCATACCAATATGCAGACAAAATAGTAATACACATAAAATGAAACAAGTAAGTCTAGGATGTTTTAACTCTACTGTTCATAATAAATAGTCCCAGCTCCCTTTAGGACAGGGCTCAGGATAAGGTCTGCATGCATTTGCCTTTCGGATCTTGTAGCCTCCTTCAGTCTGGGACACAGTTTGCTTTTATGCTATTTTATGCTGTGGATCCTTTACAAGACTTCAATCCCTATTCTTTCTTTTGAGTTGTCAAGTGGTTCCCTCTTGACTAGATGGTGGGTGTACTTTCTCAGCCAAAAGAGGCCGCTTGTATCCTCTGAGAGCCGTGTCTGGAGTAGTGTGAGATCCACCTGCCTCTCGTCAGTGGTATTCATGTAGCTCCTCTCAAGATGATTCCGTTTCTCCCCCAACTCCCCGGTACTGAGCGGTCTGTGCACAGACACCTTGAACATGCAGCTGTTCCACTCTTTCTCATAGTTGCCTCTGGATTCAGTATCTGTTGATGAAGTCATCACTTTACTAGGTGCGATGGCACATGCCTCTCATCCCAGTACTGGAGCGGCTGAGGCAGGAGAATCTCAAGTCCAAAGCCACTATGGGCTACACATAGCAAGACCCTGTTTCCAAAAAGTGGAAAAGCAGGACATAGTGGCCTAGGCCTGTAATCCCATCACGTGGGACGTGAAGTCAGGAGAACAAGGAGTTTAAGACTAGCCTGAGCTTTATAGGAAGTTCAAGGACAGCCTATATAAGACACTATCTCAAAAACAGTCAATCAATTAATCAATGAGTTAATTTATTAAAAAGAGGTGAATGCATGGAAGCCCACAAAATATCGGCATTATTTACCCAGTCAGTAGAATAGACCTCCGAGGGAGATAATCACAGTAAAAATAGGTGGCCAGCTTCCAGCATCAGGAAGGCCATGCTGGTCCCTCTCAATAGATGACACTTGGAAACACCAGTCTTCTTTGCCTATTTTAGGTCAGTGAACTTCTTTTCTCAAAGTTATTCCTCTTAAAAATAGCCCTTCTAAGTGGATCTCTCACACAATCTCACCCACTAGGACATTCTCTTCTAGTAATGGCCAATCTAGGATCACCTTAGATACCTTCTTGCTGAAAGGAAGACATTCATTAGAGAAGGTCTTCCCTTAATCTGGGAATGTAAGTGGATTAGAGTTAAGTCTTGATACAGAGGCTGCCCTCAAAGACTGGGCACGGGGTTTGCCCTGGCCTGATCCCCTCACGCTCTCTCCTGCCTGCCCCATACCACCAGAAACAGTCTACTTAAAAACAAGACAGCTTTCGGAAAACTGTGATAGACTAATTATGCTCTCCTTGAAGATGTCACGCCTTAATCTCTTAGTCCTCCAATTATATATTCTATACAGTAAAGAGGGCTTTGTAGCTGGACTTAGTGAAACATCTTGGTAGGGAGATATTATTCTGGTTTTAACAGATGAGACCAACGTAATCACAAGAGTCTGGCAAGAACAGAATTGATAGGAGGTATATGTTGATGGAATACAGGGAGGATATTACCCTCAGAAGAGAAGGAACTCCTGATCTCATGAACACAGACACCCTCTAAAAGCAAACAGGGGAAGATCAGACACCCCACAGCCTCTAAAAGAAATGTAGCTGCGTACACACATTTTAGATTTCTGGCCTCTGGGGTGGTGAGATGATCCATTTCTGTCTTAAAGCCACAAAGTATAGGCAGAATTTTCTGTCTAGACCGTCCATCAGCTCTTTGCCCCCAACCGCTCTGTGAATAACCACACAGAGACTTATTAGTTATAAATGCTTAACCAATAGCTCAGGTTTCTCTTCAACCAGCTCGTACAGCTTAAATTAACTCGTTTCTATTCATCTATGTGCTTCCCAAGGCTCATTTACCTTATCTGTGTACTTCCTATGTTGCTTCTTTAAGCCTGGCTCGAGACTCCTCCAACTCTGCCCCCCTTCTTCCCAGCATCCTCTCTGTCCTCAGCCCTCCAAAACCTCTATGGTTAATTTTGGTCAGATAGTAGTTAGCGTTGCCCTCTAATTCAAAACCAAACTGATTGTCAGTCTCAGGAGCGTCAGAATGCAATCAAAACATCACACAACAACAAATTTCATGGTTAGTGTTATAGCAACAGTAGAAAACAAGAGCAGAGGTACCGAACCACCCTCAGCGGCCATGGTACCCAACCACCCTCAGCGGCCATGGTACCCAACCACCCTCAGCAGCCATAGCCCCCAGCCTGCACTTTCCATTCTGCCTGCCATGGCCTGTCCACGCTGACCTCTGTCTTCACTGATATCAATCAGCCCATGGAACCTCATCTCTCCTTTCATGTAATACCTCCTTGCCCAAAGAGAGGATCCTGGGAGCCACAGATCAGGCTTTCTGACAAGACGGATTCTTTTCCTTCCTCAACAGACATGACCTGTGTTAAAAGCTGCCCAGAAGGCTACCACACTGACAAGGACAGCGGCCGATGTGTGCCCTGCCACTACTCCTGCAAGACCTGTGAAGGACCCCACAGCATGCAATGCCACTCCTGCCGACCTGGCTGGTTCCAGCTGGGCAAAGAGTGCTTGCTGCAATGTAGGGACGGGTAAGGACCTTCTATTCTGTAGCCAATCCAGGTGGCAAGCCTTTTGCCAATGAGGAAAGGAGGGCTCGGAACAGAGTCATGGTAAAGCCTCCCTGCCTGTAGGGAGCAAATATGAGCCAGGTCGTAGTAAAGGACAAGAAAAGAGAGAAAGAGTGTGTCCCGGTGAGAGAACACACTAAATCAGATGGTCCTATCAGGCCAAGTGATTAACCATCCTCGGGGTCTGGCCTCACTGATAACCCACAGATATGCGCAGTCTCCATGCAGAGCGGTTCCTCCCCCCTCAGAATGACCCAACATGCATTAGTAGAGGTTCTTTTTCTTCAGTTTTAGGGTGTTGTGTGATTTGGGGATAATATGCAAAACCTAAGCAGTACAGCTGGGACACTGATCGTACAGGGGGAGCAATTCAGGTACCATCACCCCTTATACCCGTGGATTCTACAACCTGCCAGACCTCCACAAATAGCCAGCTCCACAATGCACAGTCTTGGTTCTAAAAGCAACCTTGAGGCTAATATGAAATGCTGATATTAAAGCAGCTTGTGAATAAGAGTTTGATTGTTTTCCTGTTAAGAACCCTATTGGTGTTGTATATCAAGTCTGGCTACAAGCACTCTGAGAAGAAGGCTCAGCTGGGCCATGTGCTCCCCAGCATTCCACACACACCCAAATACACACACACTTTCCCAATTAGTAATCCAGGGCCCAGAGAGGTTTCAGACACAAATCCAAGGACCTTCCCTGAATCATTCACCCCAATGGGTACCTTTCTTCAGCCCTAAGTGATGTCTGCATGTTTCATGTATTTCGGTGTTGTCTGTTGGCTCATGTTCCTCTGTATCTCATTTGTTTCCACATAGTCCACACAGCTTGGGTAAGAACACCTTGTATGTCTGGATGCGCTGAGTTAAGCCCATGCTTTATACTTCAAAGGCTTAGCCTTGTCCTGGCATCTTCTCATGGAAAAGAAAAAACTAAGTTCCTGGAAGAAAACTATCTCTTATTTTCCATGTGTGCCACCCCACACACAGCACAGAGGCAGTTCTTCAGATCTGGGGCAAGAACTAGCCATATGCATTTATGTGACCTGATCCTGCCAGCAAGGATGATGCGGACGTGAGCCACATCACCTCTGCCCGTGTCCTGAAGACCTCGATCTGATCCAGAGGATATCTGCTCCCCTTCAGCAGGCACTGCTGTGTTATGCTAGGGTTTGAAAGATGAGTCTTTTCACACCATCTCCCGTTTGACCATAAGCAAATTTTCTAAATGTTAAGCCATGTGTTTCGAATCTATGCTATTTGGGGTGACAATATAAACTCAGAAAGTATACTGTGAGAAGTAATTTAAAAATTCACAACTAACACAAACATACTGTTTAGAGAGTTCTGGTCTCTAGGATAACAACTTTCTAAAGTCTAATTGCAGTGCTAGTAATAGCCCCATGTTACAAATAAGGAATATGAGGCCCAGAGATATTGAGTGACCCACCCAAGGACACACAGCTCATTAGGTGGTACTGCTGGGAATCGAAATCACACTTGTTCCAGAGCCTACATTCCCAACCATCACAGTCTGATCTCTTATTTTCATGTTCGATGGGATGAAATGTTTCTGAAGTCACTAGGGCATCATCAGGCACACAGCAGAGCTTATGGAATGGCTGTTAGTGTTATCATATTGACTCTCCAAAAATCTTTTCAAATGGCTTTACATCTATTTTATAAAGACAAACATCAATCACTTGACCTCGTATTTAGAAATGTTTTTAAATTAAAAAATTTGGAATATGGGGCTGGAGAGATGGCTCGGAGGTTAAGAGCACTGGCTGCTCTTCCAGAAGTCCTGAGTTCAATTCCCAGCAACCACATGGTGGCTCACAGCCATCTGTAATGGGATCTGGTGCCCTCTTCTGGCGTGCGGGCATTCATGGAGGCAGAATGTTGCATACATAATAAATAAATAAATCTTTTTAAAAAATTGGAATATATATTCAGAGGTACATTTTAAATTTCCTTTTGAGCTAGATGTAGTGGTCCATGCTTATGGTCATTGTCACTGTCGCACCACAGCCTGAGATCAGGTCCTGAGGTGGGGAAGGGGTGTAGGTGTGAAAAAACAAATTGTCCAACCATCAAATGAGTTTCACACAAGTAGCCAGCTCTGAATAGCTCTAGCCATTTTTATTTATACATAAAAAGCAAGCATGTTAGCACACTAACAGACAAGTTTTTTCTACCCTCCAACGTTAACCTTCAACAAAAGCAAATATGTCAAAAATGTTTTTTCCCAACTTTTACATCAAAGTATCTTTAAACCAGAAACAACATTTACCATTTTGCTAGCTTGACCAAACATTGAGCCGGGTACATTCTGTCTTTACAAAACTAAAAGGTGATTGATATAGACACACATTTTCAAGAACAACAATCTTGTTCAAAACATATTTACAGAAACAGGGTTGATCTGCCCCCATCCTGTAAGCACTGAATCGGCACAGCTCCCAGGGTCTGAAGTTACAGCTGGCATCCCCAGACAAGAAAGCCGAGAATTATCAACTCCCCAAGAATTTTAGGGGGAAATATTCAAGAAAAAAATGGGATTTTCAGAAATGATCACGTCTGTCCCATTGACAAAATGATGCTAAAACCACCAAGAGAATCATGACCTTACAACAGAGAAGAGGGCATGCAGGTCACGAGGTTCCAGCAGTACTCTGCACTGCCCCAAAGTCCGCTGCTTCCGGCTGAGTGAGACTGTCCCCATGGACTTTTGCCTCATCTGGAGACCTGTTAGACAAGCATACATATACTGGTCCAGAATAGTCCTCATGACTATTTTGACAAGTCATAACATTTGAAGGGCTGAGGCAAGGTATTTGCTATGCATTTGAGGAGTGCTACCAGAGTTAAAATCCAGTCTGACCATACATGGGAGATAGAGTATATTCAGAAGGATGGTGGTGGTGATGATGATGATAGCAATGATGACGATGAAGCTGATGATAATGGCGATGATGATGATAGTGACAATGATGATGACGATGATGATGATGACAATAATGATGACGATGACGATGAAGATGATGATAATGGCGATGATGAAGATGATGATAATGGCGATGATGATGATGATGATGGCGATGATGATGATGATAATGACAATGATGGTGATAATGATGACAATGATAATGACTATGATGACGATAATGATGATGATGATGACAATGATGACGATGATGGTAATGATGATAAAAGGAAAGCAAAGCTCTTCCATCCAGGTGTGCCTCAGCAAAGGTTAAAGTTAAATCTGGAGATGTCAAAGGAAGAACAGGCGGTGACGATGATGGGATGATGGCAGAGAACTGTTGAGCCACCACTGTGTGTGGCTTTGGCCTTATCATGGGTTCTTCCGGCTCCATGTTGACACACAGCCGGGGGTTAGGATGTTATAACACTCAATGTACACTCACTAGATTCATTGTCGTTTTGGCAATGATTCCATGAGGAAGGTTGAGTGAAGAGACCAAAGAGGCCTGGTCAGTGAGTGAACCCTGTCTGACACAGCCCTTAGCCCAAGCAGAGTCCATTCAGCCCTTCACCTCCTCAGCATCCATACTTGATTAGGGACTGGAAATATTTTTTTAAAAAATGTATCTCTTACTGAACACATGCTTTTTCTTGTCGTTATTTTTGAGCCAGTGTAGCATAACAACTATTCCCATAGCATGTTTACCACACTGAGAGAGCCATTTAGACATGGCTGAAGGAGTTAATGTACAGACACTGTGCCGTTCTATACACAGGACTTGTGCACACAAGGGTTTTAGTGTCCACCTGCCAATCCCGTCAGACACTGAGGACATCTGTGTTTATCTCCGCTCCTCTCTTGGTTTCAGATATTACGGAGAAAGTACCAGTGGTCGGTGTGAGAAGTGTGACAAGAGCTGCAAGGCATGCCGGGGTCCGCGGCCCACAGACTGCCAGTCTTGCGATACATTTTTCTTTCTCCTGCGCTCCAAGGGACAGTGTCACCGCACCTGCCCAGAGCACTACTACGCAGACCAACAGTCGCAGACCTGCGAGAGGTGCCACCCAACGTGTGACAAATGTGACGGTGAGCATATGCCTGTGTTTTGCATATGAAAACAGAAATTTAAGAGGGTTTCCTTCCTGTGTGGCCCCTCTCTGCCTCTTACCATGTTGACAGGTTGGCACCATTTCCCAAACTTTTCCTCCAGCCTCTCCAGCATTGGCACACTCTCTCCAGTCTCCGTTTCTACAACATCCTGGCTGCCTTTTAGGCTTCCTGTCTGTCAAGGCTGACACAGGGACCCCTGCTCTATTCCTGTTTTCGACTTCCTTCTCCACCTGTATGATCTCATCACTGTGAAAAAAATCCCTGAGAAAAACAGTCTAAGGGGAGAAGGGCTTGTTCTGGCTGTGGAGGCTTTGGTCTGCAGTCAGCTCTCCCTGTCGCTGAGGGCCTGTGACGAGGCAGAACATCTTGGCAGCAGGATCAGGCCGGACAGCAGAGAAGGTCAGCTTCTGGCAGACAGAAGGTGGAGACGAGGAAGGGTAAGGGAAGCAGGCACACTTCTAGGGCAAGTCCAACGCTGGGAACTGAACAGTGTTGGGATCAAGCACCTGCCTGCTCTGCCAGGACAGGAAGTGGGCAGTGGTAAATGTGAGCCCAGCTTTCCTTCCTTCCTTCCTTCCTTCCTTTTCCCTTCTTTCTTGTGTACACTAGGCCAGCACACTCCCTACCGTGGAGTTAATTCCCAGCCTTACATTACATTTTAATTAACTATGTCCATCTCTCCGACGGTGGGCCCCTCCAGCAAGAGCAAGGATTACCGGGGTTATAGGACATTCATCTTGTAGTCCTGTTCTTACTTCCTAAAATAACACTTGGTAAGTGCTCCTAAGTATTGAATAAAAAAATGAACGTGTAGGAAGGGGCACATTGGGTGGCGGCTAAGTGGTTCTGTGTAGCTGTAGGTGGTTCTTGACTCTAGAATATGCGGAATAAGAATTAAGGCTGGAGTTAAGGGAATCTGGACAGCGAAAGATTTTTTTATTACCTTTTTTTTTAAAGACTAGCTGTGTTTAAATAAATAAATATTAAAATTTAAAGGCTAGTCTTTAAATAAATAAATAAATAGTTAAAAACGTGTTGTTGAGTTTACTCCATCCATGTCGCCCACCGGAAACTCCACCCAGACCAGACTCACTCATTTTTCCCTGAGGTAACATTCTTGGCCATGCAGATCACATTAGCAGACCAATTAGCAGAGCAGGGGAGAACTTGTCTGTGGTGGCAGAGTCCCTCCCTAAATCCTTCTTAAGCCCGGAGCCTGCGCTTTGGTTCCCGTCTCTGGTGAAACACTTTTAGTTCCTGTTATGGTTTAAAAAGAAGGAGGAGGAAGAAAGGAAGAAGGAAGAAAGGAAGAAGGAAGAAAGGAAGGAAGGAAGGAAGGAAGAAAGGAAGGAAGGAAGGAAGGAAGGAAGGAAGGAAGGAAGGAAGAAAGAAAGGAAAGTTGGGCTCACATTCGCCACTGCCCACTTCCCGTCCTGGCAGAGCAGGCAGGTGCTTGATCCCAACACTGTTCAGTTGTGTTTGCTTTCTGGGTCGAAGAGACTTCCTCTGGATAGTTTAGCCTCAATATCTTTTTGTTGTTTTCTCTGCTATTTGCTTTTCTAACTCAGTATGCTTAGAATGTATCAAGCTATACATTCACATACGAGTTTCATTTATTTCTAAGACAAGGTCTCAATACATAGCCCTGGCTGGCCTGGAACTATGAACACCAAGTTGGCCTTGAACTCACAGAGATCTGCCTACCTCTGCTTCCTGAGTGCTGAGATTAAAAGCATACATCACCATGCTCAACAAAGCATTTTTATTTTGTGTGTATGGATATTTTGCCTGCATG
Source organism: Myodes glareolus (assembly GCF_982192425.1). Classification (NCBI taxonomy): domain Eukaryota; kingdom Metazoa; phylum Chordata; class Mammalia; order Rodentia; family Cricetidae; genus Myodes; species Myodes glareolus. The sequence goes on from NC_142032.1 coordinate 44,620,811, forward strand.
TATGCCAGTGTACCAAGTGCATGCGGTGCCCACAGAGGCCAGAGAAGGCATAAGATACCCTGGAACTGGAGTTACAGAAGGTTAGGAGCCACCAAGGGGGTGCTGAAAATTAAACACCTATCCTTTGGAAGAGCGGGCATTTTTCTTAATTGCTAAGCCTTCTCTCCAGCTCATTTTTTTATGTATACATGTTACTAAGGGTTAAACATTTGCTTAGAAGATTGTGTACTGAATTTTTGCTCAGCCCTACTCTACTACTTCAGAATCCTAGAGTTCTTTAGTACTCTTGGGGTGGGGGCAGAATGCTCAACACCTGGGTGGACTTAGTAAAGACCGGTCTGCTCAAGTCTAGGGGTTCTGTGTGTGCATGCACATCTTTGGTTTTCTTTCAGTGTGCATGCATGAGCATGTGTGTGCGTGTGTGTGTATGTGTAGACAAGGCTGACTTTGACCTCACGACCCTCCTACCTTAGCCTCCCTAGAGCCGGGATTATAAGCGATTGCCACCATATCGGGCCACTATCATCAGTGTCTTGATGCATTTGCTTCTACCTCTTCCCAAGTGGTTTTCATGACTCTGTTCCTCCGTGCATCAGGTTTCTTGCTGAGTATCTCCCATGAGATATCCAACAGGCACCCGAAACCTCGCTCCATCCTCAGACCACATTTTCCCGTTTCTTCTCTTGATGAATGGCTCCAGTATGCTCTCCGTTGCCTGATACAATAACTGGCATTAACTTTTTCTCCTCTGGATCTCTCAGTCTCCCTGTGTGTCTCTGAGTCCTGTGACATCTTAGTAGCTCCCGATGTCAGCCCCCCTCTCTTAGACCTTAGTGTCACTGTCTTGGTTTGTTGCTTGAATTGCCAGTTAGTACCAGTCGGCTAAGTGGTCTTCTCATCCCCAGTGTGAGCCATGTAATGACCATCCAATCCTCCATGCTGATCTTACACAGCCCTATGCTGATTTTAGTCTACTGTTTGATATCTGCAGGTGAGGCTCTTCCCCCATGGCCTGTCCTCACTTTCGCCCTCATCCCTCACTACCTCTTCCTCTGTCTTCCAATCTAAGCACAGTGACTTACTGTAAATCTGAGCCAGTCTCACCTACTGCCTCTCTCCAGAAAACTCCTTCAGCCTGCTCTGCCAGGTCTGCGTTCTGCTCCATTACCCTGGGTATGTTTTCTCAAAGGCCTTTCCCAGCCTTCCATCGGTGTTCTCTTACAATTCTGTGTATCCATTCATCTCTTTATTCACTCAGCAAATATTCTCCAGCTCTGTGGCCCAGCCAATGTCCATACAATTATGAACAAAGCAGACCAGGTCCCTGGAAGCCAGGTCTGTTTACTTGGTGCAATTTTCATTCTTAGTTTTGTTTTTGGAAACTGTTGTTATGATTTTTTTAAAAGACCAAAGCAACAACAACAATAACAAACAATAAGAGTTGGTTCTAGTTCACAATCCCAGGTTGCAGTTCATCATCATAGCAGAGAAGTCAAAGAAGCAATAACTTAAAACACTTAGTCAGATCTACATACAAGTGTGAGAAAAATGTGATGTCGACATATGACTGTATTGTCATTTGCTAAGTCAGATAGCACCAGTTTCTAACCATTAATGTTGTGCAGTGGGCCAGTAGCAGGTACTTGGCTTCTAATAAAGACTAGGCAACCATCATCATGTAAGTTAATGTCTCTTAACCGAGGAACACCAGAGCCGAGCACCAGCCATAGCGGAACATTTGTGTGTGGACTGGAGATATCATTTATGATGTCACAGGACAGTATAAGAAATCTCTACTTCTCCACTGGCCTGGAGATTTCCTTCCAAATTAAGAATTGGCAACTTTAAGCATTCCCTGTCCAAGTTCTGATAGGATCCCCAAGGCAGGATTCAGGGGTGACTGGCAGGACTGGGTAGATCTGGAGAAAGGATCCCCAAGGCAGGGTTCAAGGGTGACTGGCAGGACTGGGCAGATCTGGAGAAAGGATCCCCAAGGCAGGATTCAGGGGTGACTGGCAGGCCTGGGCGGATCTGGAGAAAGTCCATAATATCTGTTCTCCTCTGTCTTCCTGCTTAGGGTATGGGCCCTGGAATTCACACAGCTCTCATTTCCTTCTGGCCTTCAGCATCCTCTACGGACCTGTCTTCACATGCCACACACCTCCTTTGCTAGCCAGTGATTCTTGCACTCACTCTGGTTTTGTAACACAGAGATTCTGAAATTTGGGCATCCCCACCTTAGGCTATAAAATGAATAGAAAAAAAAAGAGTAAATTTTTTCTGAAACCTTAAGTGTCATACTAAGAAATTAAGATGCAGGGGAAAAACCTAGAAAAATTGGGCAGTCTAAATCCGCAGTGAGACCATCCACCTTTGATTGTTCAGTAATTTTGGTTGTTAAGAAAAAAAAAAACTATCTATGATCACAGTGGTACACACCTGTAAATCCAGCACTTATAAGACTGAGACAGGAGGATTATGAAAGTTTGAAGTCAGCTTGGGCTACTCAGTGACATCCTGCTGGGGAAAGGAAGAAGGGTGGGAACGGAAGGGAGGGGAGAGGAATGGAAGGGAGAGGAGGGGAGAGATGAATAACATTCTGAAGCTCTGAGAGTCAGGGAAGGGGATGCTTCACACACTTCCCTAATCTATACCACTGGGTGTGGCTGGTGCCACCGCAGCCAGAGTTCCTTTGTCCCTTAACACGCTTTCCTTCTAATTTATCCTCACACAGTTGAAAGCCCTGCCCTTTCCTACGCTGCCTCTTTCAGCAGGGCATCTCTCACAGAAGCACCGCAGGGCCACCCAGCAGGAGTGGGATTTGTCAGGCTGACTTGGGGGGGTGTTGTGAAAATAGGGGAGGTCAGGGTGAGGAAAAGCAGATGGAAAGTCAGAAGGTCTGTCTTTCCAGCCTCGAGGCTCTTTAGAAACAGTAATAGGCACAGACTCTTAAACTTGGAAAACAAAACAAAACAAAAAAAAAAAAAAAACAAGAAAACAAAAACAAAACGCTCGGAAATTAACCCTCTATGAAAGATCCCTCATGCCTCGGTGTGCAGCACAGCAGGACACGGAATAAAGCCACTGATTTTCACCAAGGCTGGCACGCACCACTGAATACTGCCTACTGGACTTCAGCCAGATGGGGAAGGGCACAGTACACAGTTCAGACATGGCGGGGGGGTGGGGAGGTGTCTGGTGGCCTGCCGCACAGCGGGGAGCTCTGGACATAATAATACATATTTCAAACTATCTAGCAAAGGGGGTTCTAGATCCTCAAGGAAACCACATTTGATGTGATAGGAGGAGAAGTAAAGACTTCATGATCATGCCTTCCCGGTGCTGCAGATGGATCCCAGGGCTCTCCTTGAGTATGCTGGGCAGAGGTCTACCGCAGGTGACACCCTGACCCCTCGGGTTTCAGAAGCATTCCACAAGACTTCTCATTTTCAAAAGATCTTTTGCTATGGCACACAATTGCCCTCAAATTCTCAGTGTCCAGACAGAGACTCTCGTGGAAAAGACTGAGCAGCCTATAGTCTTCCCTTTGCCTTGGAGACACTTGCCATATCTTCAGTTGCCTGTCTGCTTCCGTGTACTTGACATTTTCCTTACTCCTGAGGGGTCTGACATCAAACCAGAGGTTAGAATCTGAAATCTGTCTCATAATATGATTCTTTTTCTTCCCCTCTCTCTCTCTTTTTCAGGAAAGGGGGTATGGAATTGCTTGTCCTGTGTGTGGAGCTACCACCTTCTGGGAGGAATTTGTACCTCGGTGTGTCCTGTAGGGGAATACAGAGTTGAAGAGGTACTGAGCCCTTGGGTTGGTGTATGCACTCCCACCTCCACCCCCACCCTTATGGAGCTCGATTCCTACATGTCATTCTGAGAAGCGAAACCGTCTAAATTCCTGCACTCACCGCTAGGTTTAACACTGTACCACTCCATTCATTCATAAAGTAGTCAAGCTACCAACCTGCAGCTTCCTCTTGAACTTCAGAGGAACTGCAAGGATCTCAGGTGGCTTGAGCCCCAGTGTGGTTCTCGGTGACCAGAGGAAGCTCAGTCCCCTGTTACAGCAAAGTCTCCCTGCTTCCTAAGCAGTCTCGGGAACACAGGAGGAGCTCGCTGCCCCCCCCTTTTCTTTCCTCCACATCTTACAGTGAGGCCAGGGTAAGGACCCTTCCTGGGAGTCACAGATGTCCTGACCTTCTCTTCTTGATTGTGTTTCTAAATTTGCAACCGTAAGAAAATACATCAATGGTGAAATCAAAACAAGTCAGCATATTTATACACCTATATATGCTTGCTTTGAATTCTGATAGCATACTTCAGTTCACAGAGGCAGGCTCAGAGAAATCAAACAGTTCGCTAACTGCTACATGGCTAGAAAGGAAGAGAGGAAGAAGGGCACTCTGAAGATTTGACAATAACAGTTGAAAACAATCAGCAGCTAAAATACATCAAGGTGCTTCAAGAGAAGCAGTTTTCGTTTCTTGTCTTTTTATCTATTTATTTTCAGGGGTGCCTGACATTTGCTCCACCACTGAGCACCCAACCTTTCTGTTCCCCCACATCTTCCATGTCACTGAAGTGACAGATAGACAGTGGGAAGGGATCTTCTGGGCCGGTGAGATGGCTTAGTGGGTAGAAGTGCTTGCTGCTTGTGCACCTTGAGTGCGATCCTCAGATCCCACGGCGCAAGGAGAGAAGCAGCTCCTCAGAGTTGTCCTTGGGCCTCCACATGCATGCCTTGTTATATATGCATCTGCACACACACACACACACACACACACACACACACACACACAAGCAGAATGATAATAATTTTTAAGGTAAAGTGTCTTTCTCTAACTCATATTTTGAGCACCAGACAAGGAGAGAATGATTACCATGGACTTTGAACTCTTTTCCAGTGAGGTTGAAGTGTCTTCGCTATAACCACTAATTATATTCTAAGTCTAGGAACAAGGGTCCAGGAACCACAGAACGCAAGCAGGTAACTAATACAAAAGAGTAAAAGCCAAAGAAAACCATAGCACTAACTTGATGAAAAGCAGAAATCTAATCCCAACACTCAAGAGACTGAGGGCCAAAGTGGGAGGATCGTGAGTTTGAAGTCAGCCCAGGTTACATAACAACAAGAGGAACCGAACTGTACATAGCACACAAAAGTAAAAAGGATAGAAATGGGGCTGGAGAGATGGCTCAGAGGTTAAGAGCATTGCCTGCTCTTCCAAAGGTCCTGAGTTCAATTCCCAGCAACCACATGGTGGCTCACAACCATCTGTAATGGGGTCTGGTGCCCTCTTCTGGCCTGCAGACATACACACAGACAGAATATTGTATACATAATAAATAAATAAATAAATATTTTTTTTAAAAAAAAAGGATAGAAATGTATGCATCACCTATGTGTTGATAACAGAATGCAGGATGCTGGGAACTGAAGAACATTTAGAAGGGGCCGCTGCCATTCTCCTGTGCTCCTGACATTGCCAAGGGAGGGCAATGACTTCAGCTTTAACAGAGCTAGATTTTGAGAAGGAATTAGGCACTGACTCCTGTCTGGAATTTCACTTTTGCAATGTGGAGTAGTGTGGGAATGTATAGCCTGCCAAGGGGTATGGCAAAGGTCAGACACAACTTGTCCTTGACTCCCGCTGTCTTTGAGGTAGGAGCTTGTTACATTATAACCAAATACTCCTGAAGCCTAACATTCTCTTCTTATTGTACCTAGCAGGTCTCAGAGGTCAGGGCCCAGCAAAAGTTTCCTCCAGTTGTACACACTTGCTTTGGTCTTTTGCCCAGCACAAATAAAATGGAGTAGAACAGGGAGCTAGAGAGATAGGCAGTTTTCATTTATTAAAATACAGTTGAAATGCCACTACATTTCCCCCTTTTGTCTAAAATAAAAAAGAAGGCTATAACTAATATAAGAAAACTATGTACAATAATAACAATGACTATATACAATATATACAGGCAATAAATACATCAACATTAGTTCAGCAGTTAAGAGCACTGACTGTTCTTCCAAAGGACCCAGGTTCACTTCCCAGCACCCACGTGGCAGCTCACAGCTGTCTGTAACTCCAGTTCCAGAGTATCCGACACCCTCACACAGACATACATGCAGACAAAACACCAATGCACATAAAAATAGATAAAGCTTTTTAACAGCCATTTCCCCCCCACACACACACACATTCACATTCTTCCCTATTCACAGAGACAAGAGGGACTAGCCATGGAGAACTCCAGTTCCTGATTTCTACCTCTGCTCTCAAAAACAACCTCTTTGCTGTTCTTACCAGGGAGAAAACCTTAACTGTAAAAAATGCCATGAGAGCTGCATAGAGTGCAAGGGACCCGGAGCTAAGAACTGCACGGTGTGCTCAACCGGCCTGCTGCTGAACATGGACGACAACCGCTGCCTCCGCTGCTGCAACGCTTCCCACCCCCTCGGATCCCAGGACTGCTGTGACTGCCAGAGTACCACAGGTGAGGGCTATGGGACACAGCCTACAGAGAAATGGCGTGTCCTCGGAAGCTCATGGGAGTGGAGTGAGAGGAGTTATGGCTAGTTCATGAAGTGCCTGACGGGTGCCTACTGTTCTTGAAACCTCCTGGTTCACAAGTTGGCTTTGTTCCTCACTGTAACAAATATCCAAAGAAAACCATTAAAAGGAGGGCTTATGCTGGCTCGTGGTTTCAGAGATCACTTGGCTCTGTTGTTTCTAGGCAACAGTAAGCCTCAGCATCACAGACAACAGCATGTAGAGTCTCACAGTTCACCTCATGACAGTCAGGAAGCGGAGACTGTTGAGAAAATAAGTCTTTCCAGGGTATGCCCCTGTTGTTGTTGGTATCTTACTATTTAGTCTTTACTCTTTTGGGCTCTTTTGTTCTTTTACCTTTTGAGGGGACTTTCACCCAGTTCCCAAATTAATACACAGAGGTTTATTATTTCTTATAAATGCCCAGCCTTACCTTGACTTGTTTCTTGCCAGCTTTTCTTACTTTAAATTAACCTGACTACTTTTTGTCTCTGGGTTTTTTCTTTTCTTACTTCTGTATATCTCACTTTTAATCTTACTCCACAGCTGGCCCCAGATGTCCTCCATTCTTTGTTTCTTCTTCTTCTCCTCCCATTTATTCTCTCTGCCTGCCTGCCCCACCTATCCTCACTATTGGCCATTCCACTCTTTATTAGACCATCAGGTTTTTACAGGCATAGTAACACAGCTTCACAGAGTTAAACAAATGCAATATAAACAAAAGTAACAGACCTTAAAATAATATTCTACATCATGCCCCCAGGAATCCATTTTCTCTACCTAAAATCCAACACCAATGCCCCCAACCTCCAAATAATGTCGTCATATTACATATCCATCAACAGAATCGTCACATTGAATAGATCTTTCAATGATCCTTGGGACCTGTCACTCCCCAAAATTTCATCAGCTAGCAGCCAAACCCCAAGACTTTGGAGGAAATGTTTCAGGCTCAAGCTTTTAATCAAACAGACCCCATATTATCAACAAAAAGACAGAGGCCCAATTATTGGATTAACATGTGCAAGTCCACAGCAATAATAAGAGGGCAGGTCATCTAGAGCCAGGCTTGGCGCTGCGTACATGAACCTGAGTCCTTCGGAGAGAGAGGAAGACCAGGAGTCCGGGGCCACTCTCAGCAAAACATAAAGTCTGAGGTCATCTGGGGCTATCTCAGCTTTCTGAAGCTGAACTTCATCTTAAAAAAAAAAAAGTGTGTACATGCAAGCACACACACATGCACACCCTAGATGCTCATCTGGGATTTGAACATAGGCTTGTTGGACTGAAAAGCCGCAAAGCCCACATTTTTTTTTCCATCTGTGCTGCCCCCAGCTTGACTAAGTCTAGATCTGACCTTTATAAATGCATTTTGTTCCTTTTTATCTTTGCTCCTGAGGGAAAGGGGAAAGGAATTGCTTATCTTGATAACACTGAAGAATCATTCTAATCTAGCTCAAACTGAGCCATTTTGTTAGAGCATTTTAGAAATGGACATCACTGAAAACTAAGAATAAATGAAACAACTGGACCAATTCCAAGACTTTAATTGTCCTCCAACTTCCAACCCCATCGTGTATATTAAAACTTACAGAGATCCTAGGGTCCGGAGATGGTTCAGGGCTTAAGAGCTGCCATAGGACTGCTCACAATGTGTGACTCCAGCTTCAGGAGACCCAGTGCCCTCTTCTGGTCTACCGAGGCACCAGACACACATGGAATGTGCATATATGTATGCTGGCAAAACACTCGTGCATACATGAGTGGCAAGAATTTTACCACTGAACCACCAATGCAAAGCCACTCATGCACACAAAAATAAAAATGAGTATATCTTAAACAAAAAAAAAACTTAAAGATTCTGAAAGAAATGATCCCTTCTAAGTGAAAACCACATTCTTAAAATACATTCTCTCCTCCAGAAATAGACCATTTCCTTAGGATTCAGAGGTGCCTTGCCCACCAAAATCAGTGTATGCTATTTTGTCCTGTGCATTTGTAAGAAAACCTGAGACCCATAACTGATACCAGCCTTGTGTTCTGGTCTGTTTTGTTTTAACCTTTTACTTAGTTTTCAGGTATCACCTTTTCAAGAATTAACCATTTCCTTCCTCGGTTACCCACCAAGAGCAACTAGTTTCCCAGATCCTCATCTCCACGCCCCTCAGGATCTGATGCTCAGCTGAGAGCCTCAGCCCTCGTTACATCAAGGTTCTTAAACAAAACAAGAAAAACAAGAACCTCTTGGGTGTAGTTTCTGAAATGTCAGTTCCAAGAAATAACTTAATAGATTTCCTGATTGCTAAGAGGCTCTTAAAGAGGTATCTGGGGCAACCCTACCGGAAAAAGTACAAATCCTCTTGGGCTAAGGATACAACTCCATGGTGGAAAGTTGCCATAGTATGTGTATGGAGAGAAATAACAATGCCAGATAGCCGAGCTTACTTATATCTTTGTTTCTGAGATAGCTTCCTCCTGAAGAGAGAGAGCAAATGGTAGAGAAGCCAAGTGGTAGAGGCTGACCCTGACCCAGCACCCGAAGACTAAGAATAGTAAGATGTGAGTGCATTTGGCACCCTGAAAAGGAAACAACCTCCAAAGGTCCATTGTAGATTCTCCTGCCTCAGGAGCTGCGAGCCACAGACAGATCACTTCTCTGTCCCTTTAGTGTGTTCGTATTTCCCCAGGAACTGTGAGCCACAAACAGATCACTTCTCGGTCCCTTTAGTGTGTTTGTACTTCCTGCAAGGGTAATGTCTGTGCTGCCCCAATACAATAATAATAATACTGTTATTTTAGAAGAAACATTTTTGCTTGATGGGCAAAATTCTGTTAGAATAGAATAGAAATTAAGTATCAACAAAATAAAAGAGTGTGTGTGATGTGCACGCATGTGTGTGTGATGTGTGTGCATGTGCGTGTGTGTGTGTCTCACAGGGGCCACTCAGTCACAGGAGTCCTTGTAAGGTCCTTGTGGAGGGACAGAAGAACTTGTGAAGGGAGTACGGGCAGGGGGAGGCACCTAATGTGTGTTAAAATTTGTACATCCAACCGGCAGATACCTATTCCTCTCTCTGTTTCATACTTTCTTTGCCTTATTGTATGGTAGATTAATAGAAAGAAAGAAAAGGTAATTAAATTAGGTAAGCGGCTCAAGTCATACTGCCCAAATGAATGAATATAAAACAAGAAAAATCAGCCAGTGCTGAAGTTATGCCATACACTATTTTGCTTCCCTGACATCCTCAGAGAAGCCTTGAAACAGCAGCTTATAAAGAAGAAAGGGAAGGGCTCCAGAATCCAAGAATTCCAATTATGGTATGAATGTCTTGCCATTTAAAATGGCAGTCAGGATTCTAAGATGATAAAGTATTTCTTTTCTTACTCAGGGAGTGCCATGGGTATCCAAGGAAACCAAGCATGCAGTCAGAGAATTTGCCTCTAGAATTTCACCTGGAGTTGAGGTTAATGGATTGGAAAGTCCGCTTGTTACACAAGCCAGTTCTTGTTTATGACAAACAAGTTGGTCTAATTTCCAAGGCCACACATGACTAAGAGTCAGTAGGGTTTATAAAGTATGCTTCACTGGTCTTGAAAGGTCGGAGAGTCACGTGGGACCAGTCTAAAGGATGGTTAGGATGACATCTCCATCTTAGGAAAAATCAGAGTTACTGTTTGGCAGTAGCTAAAGTGGAAAACACACACACACTTCTCAGGAATGAAAAAATCACTGAGAAGTTTGGACCCTTAGAGACTGGTCCATGAGAAATAGGGATCTAGGATTCCTTTTGGATCTTAAAGTTACCATTGTAGGAGCATCAGCTGGTTTTATTAGATGTGGACTGGGACTCTCGTGGGGAACACACTGAGTTTTTGTAGAATGGTGTGACTTCTAAGAAAACGGAAAAAAAAAAACAATAATTCGACCATTTTAGGAGTAAAAAAAAATGGAGGGTCAGTTCTTTACTTCAGAATCTGATTTTCCCACTTCTATTTCTCCTTTTCTCTCTTGCTGCTGCCTCTGGGGCGGCCTCCCATCAGAGGAGTGCATCCTTCCAGCCAGCGAGAACAGGCCCTTGGAGCGCACCAAGACCGCTTTGCTGGTGGCCTCATGTGTCATGCTGCTGCTGCTGCTGGGGGCTGCTGTGCTTGTGTGGCGGAAGTCTCGAAGCCAACCTGTGGCAAAGGGGCGCTACGAAAAGCTGGCGGAACCCACCGTGTCGTACTCCTCCTACAGAAGCAGCTATATTGAGGAGGACCAGGTGCTTGAGTACAGGGACCGGGAATATGATGAAGATGATGAGGATGACATCGTCTACATGGGCCAAGATGGCACTGTCTACCGGAAGTTCAAGTACGGGCTGCTGGATGAGGAAGAAGATGATGAGTTGGAGTATGACGATGAGAGCTACTCCTACCAGTAATCAGAGCCTAGCGGTCCCCATGGCTCTCAGCCCTGCTGGGAGATACCCTCACGTTGACTGAGGTTCGAGTGTTTGTGTTTTGTCCTAACTTTGTTTCCAGCCTGAATAAATAGGGATGCTAGAGTCTGCTGTGCTGCCTTTGACCAATTGAGTGCAAAGAGCAGGTTCTGCTAGGGGAGAATTCGAAGGTACTTTTCCTGGGGAGTATGTGAAAACGTTAAACGCAGGAAGTAGAAGGAAGTGAGATCCGTTGAACACCAACATGATTTCTAAAATGGACGGGGCAGAGGACCTGTAAGGATTCTGTTTTCAAGCTGCTTGTTGGAGACCCCTGCTACCTTCTGGAATTCTGCTATTTGACTAATGGGGAGATGGAGTACCAGAGAGTTGTTAGGTTGGGTGGGAGGTCTCTTCCTTTTCGACTGTGTTTAAGAAGAAACTTTGTAAAGATCAGGAAAAGGGGTTTGTAATTTCTTTCACAGTACCTCGGGGGAGCCAAAAAGACCATCTCTCCTGCGAATGCTCAGGACCCAGATAAAATCAAAGGATTGGTGTGGCCTCATAACTGAGAGAGCTCATACTCACTGAGCTCCAGCTCCTTTGTAAAAACCCAGAACCGTAACGATCATTGGCAAAGGGTGCTTAGGTAGAGGGCAGCCAGTATCAAGTCCACAAGGAAGGAAATTGTTTCCAAGTCTCGCACCCTGGTAATTTTCTAAGAATCTTTTTGATCAGAAGAAATAAAAGAACATTGCAATGGCAACCTAGCACAAAATACAATAATTTCATCCACTCTAAAAAAAATATTGAAAGTTAGCTGCTAAATCCAAGCAAAGCTTTCATTAATGAGTCATCCAAAAAGCTTGGACTCTCCTTATGAAAAGCTGGGATAGAGTCTAGCATTTACAAACTTTCCAGCATGGTGCTCACTGGCTGCTGTCAAGCTGCAAGCATCTGCCCAGCTCTCTTCAGTCCTGTGACTTTTTGTTTCTGGGTCTCTCAAACTTTTCTTGCACTCTGGTCAGGGTGTTCTTAGAGTATGCAGCTGTGGGCACTTTCTGCAGATGACCATTCACAGGGGGGGCACTGAATGCAGAAAGATACGGGCAGAGCCTCATGGAGCTCCTTGTTGCAGGCAACGCTGTGTGCAGAACAGCAAAAGTGGCCCCATCAGAGGACCATAATCGACTAAGGATAACTGCATGCTTACCGTGGACCAGACACCAATCTAACGAATGTATCTCACCCACTTCACACTTAAGAACTCTACCAGATGATGCCATCCACCCCTTGTATTTATAGGAAATCTGAGGCTTCCAAAAGGCTAGGCCATTAGTTCAAAGTCACAGACAGCCGATCAAAATTCAAGAAATAAGAATGACCTGGAATCATTATTCTTAATAACTGTGTTCCACTGGCAGTTTGTGAAAACAAACATCCTAAACATAATAAAACTAGATCCATCATTTTATTCTGTGACAGTTGTCCCACATACTATAGTAACATATGTGGGTGTAAATATGGGAAATCCCTATGTTTGTGTTTCTTTAGAGAAAAGCCCTCAGAATGTAGACCACTAAGCAGTCTCTGCCAACAACCAGGTTTCTCCTAAGGCTTTTTGAGCTAAAAAGCCTTTTTTGGGGATTGCGCAAACTACCATGGGAGCATGCTTGGACTCAGTAAAAAATTAATGAGTAAGCTGGGCTCCAGCATACTTTATTTAAGGGCACTTAATATCTGAATTTCAGACCATTGTCACATATGAAATAACATCCTTTTGATGGTCTTTTAAAAACATGATAACTCTGAAGTCTAGCTTCAGACTCTTCAGACTCCGCGAGTACCACATACACATAGGATCAAGTTCCCAATTTTTTGTTCACTTAAAATGATCTCTTCCAAATTCATTTGATTGCCATCGTATCAGTGGAAGAATTTATCATTTCTTGCTATGTAATTCCAGAGTTCAACTATAGAAACAAGTCTTTTTGATTTATGTATCATTCATATTCCTTGAGAATGTAGAAACGGACTGATCTGCTCTCAAGTAGCCTAAAAAATTTCCAGGAAAAAAATTGTGCTTATGATAATGTACACTCTTACAAGATGACTTGATACTAAGAAAAAAATGGTGTTGTTACTCTTTATGATCCGCAAAGGAAGGAACCTTGTGTCTGTGTGTGATGAAGACTGGATGCTACCCAGTCCCTGGCTTTGTGCTCATGATACATTCTTCTCAAACTTCCTTTGCATTCTGTCTAACAACTACCTTAATGGATAAATATGTGGTTGAAAAACAGTTCTCAGTTTTCTGCTTGCAAGAAATTTGAAAATGTTAAGACTGAAAATACACCAGGAGACTGGGTAAAAGTCCAGAAGATTCTGGCTCCCTGAAAGGAATTTTAATTGGAAACAAAGTGAAATCAAGAATAGATTATTCTACAGAGACTTGCTTATTAGCAAACTGTTTCTGAACATTTTGTGTATGTAGTACTATGCTGTACCAAATAATAGATGTAAAACAGTAGGCATTCTGGGTTGTGTCTGTTTTAATCCATCTCCGCCCAAAGCTGAACAAGTTTTACCATTGATGAATTCTGTCCCCAACAGATCAGTCCAGTCCATCTTTCAGCTCCATTACTACAGCGTCATCCCTATTATTACTGAATTTCAATCTCTATCTTTTTCTCACTCTGGCTAGCAAAAGTCATTTGCAGGTAGAATGCTGACACGGGCTATCATCTCAGCACTCAGGAAACTGAAAACCGAGAAGTAGAGCATCAGGTCAGCGAGAAAGAGAGGCAGAATCAAAGAGACCTCAAGAGATGGCTCTGGATAAAAGCTCTTGTGCAGGCCTGACCAGGGTGGACGGAGAAAACCAACTTCTGGGAAGTTGTCTCTGTCTTACACGTGCACACACTCAGACAGTAGTAAAACAGCAGCCTAAAGCTAGCACGGCTGTTCGCACTGGTGATTCCAGCACTTGGGATGGTGAGGCAGGAGGGCCACCTTCAGAGCGAAGCCAGCTTGGGCTGCAATGTTTCCCAACAGTGTAGACCAGATCTCAGCAAGTCAAACAAGTAAATTCCAGCATTACTCAGAAGGTCTCCTGTAGGCTGCCAGTCTCTCCTAACTATTGTGAAACACATTTAGCTTCTTGGCACATGGTGCTCACCTGTCTTGAGACTTCTCACCCACAGTTTCCTGGTCCCTCCCTACTCCCAGCTTCCTCATTTATAGTCCCACAGTACCAAATCGCTTCTAGTCTTTTGCAATACTATGCTGTTTCTCATACCTTTCAGCATGCGTTGCTCACTCTCTTCTGTCTTCCCAGCCTTGACCAGAAGAACAGTTCCTGATGAACCTTTAAAATAGTGTTCTTGTCACCCAGCCTAGGGCGTCTTCTTTGGTTACCTTCTCATCTTCCTTCTGTGTAGACACCCGGCACATGTAGTTTCTTCATGGTACCTGGTGATCCTCTTTGCTTGCTTGTATGTACTCAAAATTTGAGACTATTTCAGACTATTACTGTTCCCTTCCCCGAATATAGCACACAGTGCCTAGAACTTCCTGTGTGGATGGGGTGGGGGGCTCATGGCCAAGTATAGTGGCTCACAGTTTAATTCCAGCACTCAGGTGGCTGAGGCAGGAGGATCACTGTGAGTTTGAGAGGCCAAATTGGATAACAATAGTAATTTCCTGGCCAGCATAGATTACAGATTGGGATACTGTTTAAAAAAATAAAAGCAAGCCGGACGGTGGTGGCGCATGCCTTTAATCCCAGCACTCAGGAGGCAGAGGTACGTGGGTCTCTGTGAGTTTGAGGACAGCCTGGTCTACAAGAGCTAGCTGCAAGACAGGCTCCAAAGCTACAGAGAAACCCTGTCTCGAAAAACAAAATAAATAAATAAGTAAATAAATAAATAAAAATAAAAACAAACAACCCAACAACTTAAAGACATTGTTAAGGTAAAAACTAGTTCTTACACCAAAGGGAATAAGAAATAATTGTATCATGAGCCAAATATGAGTGACCATGACCCAGAGATAGGGACTTAGGTTCCCTGGAGCAATGTGTCCTGCCAGAGAAGTGGTTATACGCACTTTTATAGTCAGAGAATGTAGAGTAAGCATAAGCTAAAATGCATTTCCCCAAGATGGCGGTGGGAACACAGGGTGGGGAGGTCGCAGCGAAGTGAAGGAACTGCTTCAGAAGTTATCTATGACATGGTTAGTGTGTGAGCTGGTGAAAGCTAGCTGTATGCTATAAAATCCAAAGGTTTCATCTGATATTCAAAAGGAACGCTTGGTCAGCTGCAGAGGTGGGTGATAAAGGACTATTGAAGGACCAAAGTCCGAGGTGTAAGTTTACCTCTCAGCCCGCATGACTACAACCCTTCACAGTCAGGAAGTGGCCATCCGTCTGCAGCGCCATCAGCACAGCCATTTTTTTAGACAACATTCATTCATAAACTGTTTGACTTCTTTTTGGTTAGTGTATATGCGTCTGCTCATCTGTGTATGCACCGCCTGTGTGCAGTGCCTCAGAGACCAGAAGAGGTTGGCAAATCCCCTTGAGCTAGTGCAGGCAATTCACTGACCCCAGGGCCTCTACAGGAGCCGGAAGTGATCTTGGCCACTGAGTCACTTCTCCAGCTCCTATTTTGCTTGTTTTTGAGACAGGTTCTTACCAAGTATGTAGAGCAGGCTGGGCGCAACCCCATGACCCACACCCAAGCTTACCCGTGCTCAAGCTTAGAACTGAATTTTAGGAGGACAGGATTTGCAGGGTTCAGTGGTGTAGCCCTATAATCCTAGCGCTCAGGAGCCTGTGGCAGAACTGGGAGCAAAAGAAAACAAAAGTGTCCAGGAGAAGTTTTACAGCCTAATGTTGTTAAAAAGCGGAGAGAGGGGGTGGCTATCTGAAGAATTGTAAAATTCCAAATGTGAGAGGTGGTTCAGCTGTTAGGAGCACATCCGGCTCTTGCAGAGGACCTGAATTTGATCATTAGCACCCGTGTCAGGCAGCTCACAACCACCTCTGACCTCCAACTCCAGAGGGTCTGATGCCTCTCACCTATCTCTGCTGCTGCACGCACGTGGACAAACCTAAGCACACACAGAATTAAAGATAAAGGTAAACTGATGTAGGAGGTCCTTCTGTATTTCTGTTGCTTTCATTGGTTGAATAAAGAGACTGCCTTGGCCTTTTTGATAGGGCAGCTCTTAGGTGGGCGGAGTAGACAGAATAGAATGCTGGGAAGAAGGAAAGTGTGACAAATGCCATGCTTCTCCTGCCCAAGACAGACATTGATTAGACTCATGCCAGTAAGCCACGACCTCGTGGTGAACACAGATTAATAAAAATGGGTTAATCAAGATGTGAGAGTTAGCCAAGAAGAGGCTAGAAATAATGGGCCAGGCAGTGTTTAAATGAATACGGTTTCTGTGATTATTTCGGGGTTAAGCTAGCCGGGCAGCGGAATGTGGCCCGCTCCTCTTACAACAGTAAACCCTCAATATATTCCAAATGTGAAGTCAGAAGTTACATCCCATGGAGATGAGTATCTGCTATTAGGAATACCTGAAGCTGGAGACTGAAAGTTCTTAAAACACACTTGTGACACACTCAGAGTCGTGGCCTATTTAAATTCACACACACAAAAAGATGCTTCTTCAGTGTACTACCTAGCTACGGAACCAATTTTTTTATGATTTATTCATCTTTATTTTTTTTTATGTGCATTGGTGTGAAGGTGTTTGGAACTGGAGTTACAGACAGTTGTGAGCTGCCATGTGGGTGCTGGGAATTGAATCCAGGTCCTCTGGAAGAGCAGTCAGTGCTCTTAACCACTGAGCCATTTCTCCAACCCCATGTGTGCCAGAACCAAATTTATATGTCACCAGTTTAAATAAAACATAGTGTTGGCTTTACATTTAGAGCATAACTGGACTGTTTGAGAAGGATCCCATGGATGCACGCTTAGTGTGACTAGGTCTAACGTGATCACCACACATCAACAGGACAAGATAATTTCCCAAGGTGCTCTGGGAATGAATGAATAAGAAGAAAACCTGGAAATTCGAATGATGTTTCCTTGCACTGTTTTAAACACGTGTAACAAAGAAAAAGAATCCCATGGCTGTGATTTCATGAAGCCGACTCCTCACAGACAGGCACTGGGTCTGCTCCATTCATACTGACAGCCCTGGAGTTATAGATGGCCGGCCACTTATAACCATACCCTCTTAGCATCTTAAAGAAATTAGGAAGCAAACTGATAAATGAAAATAGACTTATTTACAGTTTGGCCTAACCTAGGAGAAACGGGCTCTGGGTTTCTCTCTTTGTGGAGCAGGCTTACTGTTTTATGGAAATGATAAGACAAAAGCCAAGAATAAACACGCTATTGAGTTTTCAGAGCTGTGTGCAATCTCTGCCCAGGTATTCTTCCTCTGCCTGGCACAAAGCTTCAGCTTTTCCCTCCACCTGGTGTGGAATTCCTAGGGGAATCTTAGCTCTTCGGTCATTGTTCAGTAGCTTGATAGTGGAAGGGAGAGCAGCATACTCCACTCCTTCCGCATGACATAGAACACACGCAGTTTTTTACATTACTTTTGTCCTGTTTAATAAAATGTTTATTTAGGATGTTAACACAAGGTAGGTCATGCAAGAGCCCAGTTTTAAAAAACAAACCCAAAAAGAGTGTAAGGAATGACAATTGGTGTTGCCAGCTAAAAAGATTGCCAATCATTTTATCACCAAAAGTGCAAATGAAAATATTTGAATCTGACATGGGTGTAGTGATCCTTTGAATTTGCAACTGAATTGTGTTCCGTTCCTCAGAGGAGCAGAGTGCTGGTCCAATAGCCATCACCCCCCCACACACACACACACCCCCCACACTCACACTCCGTATTAAGAAGGCAGGAAGCTCAGAACCTCCGGGTGTGATGGGCTCTTGACAACCTCTGAACAAACTCAAGCTGCCACGTCTCAGCAGGGATGAAGGGTGAGTGCTTGGTGAGCATCAGCTGACACTGTTTCCACTGGGAACCTCAACAGGTTGTTGGTAATGAAAACTGTAGGCCTTGCCAGCTACTCTCCCGGACCTGAGGTGGGGTGTTTTGACATCTGGGGAAGGATTTTCAGGGCAATGAGGACCGATTTGAGCAGAAACACCAAATGGAACACAGTGTCTCAGATTTCAGACAAACACAACTCATCTTGTGGCAAATAAATGAAATAAATAGCATGGAAATTTGACAGATGTTTGGATAACCTACCAAGTGTTGAGTATAATTTCATTGTAGACACAAAGAAGTAACCATCTCAACAAAATTTCAAAAAATAAAAAAGGCTTGTTCTTATTCTGTACAAAACTGTCACTTTTAGAACTGCCCCAATTCATCTACATATTGAATTTATTAACACAGCATTAAGTTTCTTTATGTAAAAACTCTTTGTTCATAGTAATAAAAAAAAGCTAAGGCAGAATTCGGTGGACAGAGCCTCCTGGTCCCTTCCTCTGCATCCCCGCAGAACCAAACGGCTGCGACAGAAGGAGCCACCTCTGTTTCTCCGCATTGAGCATCCTGCACCCTCGCTGTGGTGAGAATTCTGTCCACACACCCTGAAGGACAGGGCTGTCTTTGGCACTTAGGCTGGCAGACTGAGCCTCTTTCCCTTGAGTACTTTTGTAATGTATAAGTAAATACATTGCCACCACAGCAATGAGATCAAAGAAACCCTCGACGCAGAAGCGCCAGTTCCAGTGGACGAGGTACAGAGCACAGAAGAGGCCCAGGAAGAAGAGGTAGTGGGTGGTGATGGTCTCAACCTCGCCAGTCTTGCTGATCATAAAGAGTTGTGGAAGGATGGCCACGGACTCCGGGTAGATGGAGAAGGTCCATAAGAACTCAAGAGGAGAGACGTCATGATTGACTAGAAAAGAGAGGCCTCCCACGGGAAGCACCAGAAACTTCACTCAGAGGTTATCGTGATTTCCATCTTAGGTGGCTTTAAATTTCATGTAGATCAGGTACACCGTGGCATAGGAGCAGCCAATGGAGATGAGCTTCGTAGATGTACTGTAGAGTGAAATGGGTGAAGCAAAAAGATCCAGGCAATGCAAACAGAAGCGGGTTTTTCCCAGAAATGCCCGCACCGGAGCGCATCTTCCAGATCTTCAGCAGTAGAATGACGATGGCCACCAGGTGGAACAGGCCCCCAGACAGCCGGAAGATGTTCACGAGGGTGGCAGCGGTCTCCACAGCAACTCAGGATGTGGCGACAGCCCCTGAAAGAGGAAGCGGTGAAAGATCAGATTTTTACATTACTTTTACTTTTTACAGTACGTGTTGTACACGTGGTAAATCTGTAGAAGAGGACAATTTACAGGAGTCGGTTTTCTCGTTAAACCATCTGGGTTCTGGGGATAACCACCTCCCTGGTCCCAACACACACGAACTTTTGTTGAGTGGTTACAGAAATGAAAATCATTGTCTCTAGGCCATTGTTTCTCAATCTGTAGGAGTCTCATATCAGATATTTATGTTATGATTCCTGAGGGCAGCAAAGTGATATCTATGGAGTAGCAATGAAATAGTTTTCTAGTTGGGGATCATCACAATGTAAGGAACTGTATTAGAGGGTCACAGCATTAGAAAGTTTGAGAATCACTGATCCAGAATGAGAGACATATTGGACTTGGTCACCTGGCCACTCCTAACTATTAGAAAGACTGCGAGCCAAACATCTTAAGAGGGCAATATTCACCTGATGGCTTTATGAGCATGTGACTCCTCTCCCAAGGCCTTGTCCCCCTCAGTAAAATTATTCTTGTCAACACATACACACACACACACACATGCATACACACTCACACACACACACTCACACATACACACACACTCATACTTACATACACAAACACACACACAGCTCTCACATGGAATAGAAACATTCAGTGGGCAGGCTGTAGCAGAGAGAAATCTCTACTGTAGGCCTCAACTGTTATATAATGAGTCTTCCAGGTGGTGGACACTAGGGGCTCTATTTGTACACAATAATGGGATTTAACCAATAGTCATGTCTGTGATGTGGGAACAAAGAAACAGTTTCACACTGTCACCTTCAGCAACCTGGAGAATCCCCTAGTCTTTTAAAGACCTTGCTTGACCCGGATCAAATCAAGATTTGTGTCTTCAAGAATTTTGGAACTAGCCATCTGACATGGGGCTGGAGATTTTCTTAACGCTAACTTAATTTAGACTTTAAGCGTGAGTGTAAGGATAAAGAGAGGCCCTCTGAGAGAAAAGACACGCCCACAGCTGGGCACGTACTTCCGGGGCAAAGGAGCAACTTGTAGGGCATACCCAGGTGTGCTCATGGCCTCCTCAAGGGAGAGTCACAACTAATTGTTTCAGCTCCAGCTACAGTGACTGACATCACCTCATGGTGACTCTTAAGTGACAGATAAAGAAAGTTTAGGAGGAACCCCATCCCCCACCACTTCACTGGTGGCCTTTGACCTTTGATAAGTAAAATGAATGAGGGGTACCAGAGATGCCTCGGATGGAAATGTCTGAGAAAATAAAACCATGTGCCACTAAGACTGACGGTGTTAGGGCCTTTACCGTAAACAGGGTTTCTAGAAGTTTACAGGTTTATAGCTGGCAAGAAAGTAGGGTCTTAAACAGTAATTGTGCTGGGGTGGGGGGAGACACAGTTCCGTTTTGTGTGCCTGAGATTTCTCCTCTTTTTAAACTGCCTCAGTTACAAGGACATTAGGTCACACACAGACATGGGCAATAACTGGTAATTAAGGGGACTGACTATATTATACCCAAGATAATTTTGGCTTCCAACCTGTAACGTCCCTGCCCTCAGCAACCAGTCATTCAGCCTTGCAGAGAGCAATGTTTGTTTAGCACAGTGACCTTTCCCCTACAGACTTCGGTGCACATTCTTTTCCTCCTCGCCCTCTTTCCTCCTCCTTCTCCTCCTTCTTTTTCTTTTCTCTACACTGGTTTCTTGAGACGGGGTCTTGCCCTGTACCTTAGGCTCCCGCCTCAGCCTCCCAAGAGATTGTAGCTCCACTACACCAGATTAAAACTGTTCTTAGTTATAAACGAGAAGAGTGGGAGCGTGTAGCTGTCGGATCAACTGAGGACACCTGTCGCTCGAAGCAAAGTCTCCACTGAGAGCTGATTCTGGGGCAGGATGGGATGGGAAAATTATGGGGACATGAGAACATTAAAGAGCCTTTACTCTGTCTGGCATCTGGTTGAAGCCTTTTGTCAGCTTGGACTCAAGAATTCCAACATAATCCGTAGCGTTTGCTTAATGCCTTTCTCTTTTCCCGGCCGCAAGCCAACTTTTCTGGGGCTCGGCAGGGCCCCATCTATTGTACAGGATGTGTCTCAGCCCCCCTGTACTACCACAAAGGCTATGGTTCCGCTTTCTCCAGTTATCTTCTCATCGGGTCACCTCCTGAGTCAGGTCAAAAATCTCCCTAAGCAAAAGAGAAAAGGAGCAACACTTCTGCCATTAAATGTATTCTTTGGCAATTCCATGCATTTATGTAATGCATTTTAATATTTACCCTCCCTGTTCCTTTCTTTTATTGCCTTCACACACACCGTCATCGAATCCCACCTCCTTCCCGGTAGGTCCCCCTTTAAGGGTCTATTTTGGGGGGTGACCAGCTAAATTTAATCCAGGATGCTTACACCGCCATGGGTTGAGGATCATTTGCTGGAGCACGGGCAACTTATCCGTGTCCACGCGACTGAAGAGACGACTCCCTCTCCCAGTGACCATTGTTAACTGCAGTATCCCCCTCAGGAAGGAGTGAGGCCTCAGGAGCCCGAGCGCCAGTTGTGATGGAATGTTGACGACCCCAACCTTGCGCATGCCACAGGGCACACGCATTTGCACATCTCCTTGTGTACCCAGAGGTCAGAGAAAATTTGCAGCGATTGGTTCTTTACTTCCACCACACAGGTACCAGGGTTCAAACTCAGGTCGCCAGGCGCACAACCACCCACCTTTCCCCACCATCACCAGTCTCTTGTCCAGGTCACCACAGCTGTTTTGACGTCCTGAGTACAGTGGCCATGTCGTGCCTAGAAGGCAGCTTTTCACAGTGCTCTCCTGCTCAGCCTCTGAGGCTTCCGTTCTTTCCCCCACCCCCACAGTATTCTCCGGGCACCGGAGCGAGTGCTGTAGATGTCCCAGTGAGGGCTGAGGGCTCAACAATCACTTATTATTACCACTTTGTCCAGTTATGAGTCTGCTGAGTCAGCACAAAGAGAAGCTCCTCTGATCAAGGCTGATCTGGTACTCATCCGTGAGCATAATTATGAATATTTAGAAAGCATGCCCACTTCACAAAACAAAAAACAATAAGATCCCCCCCCCCCACTTAGAGCCTATGGTCTCCCCCACCGTGGGTTTTTCAGCAGATTTAAGGGATAAAGATGAAATCCCTTCTGTGGAAAGGGCCTCACAGTCAGTAAGTATCTGGTTGTCTCCGTGGCAGTCAGGCCCCACACAAATAAATGAATGTTATAAAGGTCACTTAACTATGTAGATTCAACAGAGGGGTTAAGGAAGAGGAGAGGTGCTCAGAAAGGTGTGGGCTCCTCTGAGTCACTCCGCTGTCTCTCGGAGAGAGTGTGGGATGGTCAGAGTCGCCGAGAACCTGTATAAGACGGTGGCTTTCTGAGGGCACCTGCCAGGATTACACAAGGATGAAAAAATGAAGGGTATTTTCACTGTACACGTGGCTGGAGACGCTCAGGAGGTGCCTTCCTGAGGCCCCACCCAAGGTCATCTCCCTTCAGGCCTTCAATCTGGTTCTTTGCTCTTTTAAACTGAAGTATGTATCTACACTGAACGGAATATTGTCTATGTTGACTGCCTTCACAGCCAATGGGAACTGTGCTGGAGTTCTTGCTCCTCAGCTGGTGAGAGGCTCTGACCAGATTGGGGGTCGGGGGGAGACTCCTGTTATGTTACACAGAATGGAGCTGAACAAAAATGAGGCCTGCAGACCCAGGTGGCTGCTCACTACCGCCCAGTCCTCAGTACCCCTTCCCGCCCCCCAGCAGACTAGCTGACTTTTTCCTGCGCTGACTAGCATTCTGGGGAAAGCTGGCTTGGTGGGAATGCAGGAATCAGGTCAAGGTAATACCGATCTATTTTGCTTCCCAGTATGCCTGAGAAGAAGTCTGTCAGTGGCCTCCCAGATCACCCCTCATCTTGGCCAGCATCATGATACAGGAAAGAGCCTTTCACTGTCCTGATTTAAAGAGGGCTGATGGCTTCAGGTCCTGTGGCAACTACCACAGCTAGAGCTGGAGTTTGCAAGATGGCAGGCGTCAGGTGCAGGTCAGTGAGAGCAGTCTCTCGCACTGGTTGGTTCTCTGGTCAGTGTTAACTCTACTCAGAAGCTGTGGCTTCAGTTAAAGCTTTGCCTGTATTCTCACAAGGGTGTCCTCTTGTTACCATGCAAACCACGCCCCCCCCACAGATAGACACCCCCACACACACCTCCACACCTCCATCCTGGTCTCCAGCAATAATTCCTTTCCTTTTTGTTTGTTTGGTTGATTGACGTTGTTTGAGACTGTGTGTCAAGTAGCTGAGGCTGGCCTTGAACTCCTGATCTTCCTGCCTCCACCTGTAAGTGCTGGGATTACAGGCATGCACCACCATGACCAGCAGCACAGGTAATAGGATCGCAATATAGCACAGCTGTGGGTTTCACTACTGCTGCAGTGATACAGTCTCGCAATCACCCTTTCTGTTCTCTGGAAATTGACGTAAAGGCCTCCATAGACCTGCAAGTCCTCAGATGCTAAGTCCTTTATAGAAAAATGCCCAAGTAATAGGGGCTGGGAAATACCTCCGATGATACAGTGTGTACTGGCATGCATGAGCCCTGCACCCAATCCCCAATACTACAAAGAAGAAAAGGCCTTTAAGTTTTGTCTGAGTGTGGAGCCACATGCCTGTAAATTCCAGCATTCAGAAGGTTCACTAACTGGTGGTGGGTTTAAAGAGGTGATAGAACCTAGAGGGGTTGGAGCCTTGTTGGAGGAAGTGTGTCATTGGGGGTGGACTTTGAAGCTCTATACTTGGCCCCACTTCCTGTTCTTTCTCCGTTTCCAGACTGCCAATGCAATGTGACTGTCTGGCTTCAGGCTTCTGCCACTACATCTCCTCTATCTTATGGACTTATCTCCTGGGGAAAGTGAGCAGAAACAAACCCTCTCTCCCTCAAGTCGACTTCGTCAGGGTGTTAGAACACAACAGAAGAGAAATGAGGCCACCAGTGACTGTACATGGAATTTTTTCACAGTTGAACCCTTTAGGTTTTCCTCTTACTGCCAGATAGAAAAAAAAAAAAAAAAAAAAAAAAACTCTCTCTTATGCCCTTTTCCTAGCTATGTGATCCACACTAGCCCCAAACTTCGAAGCATCCTGCCTCGGTTTCCCCTGTGCTAGGATTACAGGCCCACATTATGGGAACCATTGTGCCGAGAAATGCTGCCTAAAGTTGGTCTTTACAAATCAAACTTTCACCCAGCCTGAACCCAACTTAACACTGCGCTTTGAGGTCTATGAGAACTATGGACTGTGTAATCAGCCTGCTCACAGTTAACCAATCTAGAAAAAAGATATCGTAATCAATGTTTCTAACCTTTGAACATCCGATGTTCCCTATCTTTCCTTTGTGACCCATGCATCCCCTGGCTCAGAACAATATTTGTATGTATGAAATGTGGTCCAAGACTACTCACTGGATGCAGCCAGGCTTAAAAAGCAATACCCTCCCATGTGTGTGCATGTGTGTGTGCACATGTGCGTGCATACACACACACACACACACACACACACACACACACACAAGTAAGAAAGTTCCACCAGGGTCCATAGATACTGGCCGGGTGCTGGCTTGACAAACTGCCTGCACTCTGATCACCTTACCGTACTCCGTCCATTCTCAGCATTCTTTCTCTTTGGGAAAGCTTGGTGGGTGATACACGGCGAGAGTCCTGATACATAAGTTTGTGGCTTAATACTTCCTACTGTGACTCTCGAGCAACTTTCTGAGCTGCTTTCCTTGTCAGCTGTGAGGGGAACACTGAACCGTCACCCTCCCGGGAGAATGGGAGCTTGCACAATGCTCCTGGTTTGTAGTTCACTCATTCCCCCATCGCATCATCTTAACAACTGCTTGCGCTGATCAATGCTCCCCCCAACTGTGAACCTACTGTTTCTCCAGGATTTGCGGAGTCGGATTACACGGGGGTGGGGGGGAAACGGAGATTTAATTTTTCAGATAAACTTAAAATCTGGAAACAAAGGCACACTCAGCTTCTTTCAACAAAGCCTTTTCTTCACCCGACAAAAAGCAAATAATGAATGGTTTCAAGTAACCCAACCATGAGACTTTTTTTATTACTCGATTTCCTAGCAGATCGAGTAATAAGACACCCCTCTTTCAGAACCCTTAGCAGCGATCTGCTCCCAAGCCAGAAGAAAACAAATGTGTTCTTAGCTGCAGTGATCAAAAGTGTTAGTGAAGGAGACAGGAGTTCAACATATACACTACTAGCAAGAGCCTGGCTGACACTAGGGAAGTCTGTAGATCTCGCCAAACCCCACTTTTTAAAAAAGCATTTACTTATTTTTACTTTATGTATATGGTTGTTTCGCCTGTATGTATGTCCGTGTCCTATGTGAATACAGTGCCCAAAAATGCCAGGAGAGGGTGTCAGGTCCCCTGGAACTGGAGTTACAGACATTGTGAACCCCCGTGCTGAGAATTGAACCTGGGTCCTCTGAAAGAGCAGCTGGTGCTCATAATCAAAATCAAGGTGTGTAGTTCCTAAGGAATAACATTTGAGGTTAATTTCTGGCATGCACGTGCATCAGTCCACATGTAACAATTACTCACACATATATGTGCACATGTGCACACATGTACAATACATAGAGGAGAAAGACAGTCTTAATCATGAAATTACAGGAAGAATAAATTTTCTGAGAGGAGCAGATAAGCAAAACCAGTAGGAAGCAAATCAATCGTGTAAAGTCACAAGCCTCTGCTATTAATAAAGGTGGAAGTAAAAAGCAAACAATAATCTAAGCAATCAGAAAAATCAACAAAATTTCAGAAACTCAGGGGGCTAGAGATGAAAACACCTAGTATTCTCCCGGAGGACCCAGGTTCCATTCCCAGTACCCAGTGGCAATTTCCAGCCATCTGTAACTCTAGTTCTGAAGGATCTGATACCCCCTTCTGTCCTCTATATGCACCACATGCATATGTTACAGACATACATGCAAGCAAAACACCTCCACACATGTCCTGAGCTGGCCCACCCTTCACTGGCCCTGGGATGGCTGATCCTGCCCCTCTCTGGATATTGCAGCAGGTAAGCTAACCCTACCCCTCATGGGCAAGCCTCCAACTCAGGAAAGATGGCCCTACTCCTCAGCACAGGCATGCACCTCACCTGAGAAGCACACTAGAGCTGACTCTATTGTCAGGGACACAGATGAGCTGACCCTGAAGGTGTGAGAGCAGAAGAGCTGACCCCAATCCCCCACCCCGTCTGCCATGTAGTGGCCTGCTGAGGGGAAGATGCCCTCCGTCCTCCTCCTCCATCCCTGACTACCTCTGGCAGGAGAGACAACTGGTCCCATGGTCACGAGAGTGAGAGAAGTAGCCCTGCCCTGTACCAGCTGCAGCACACAGGAGAACTCTGAACCCCACTTGGGCAGCACATAGAGCCGACCCTGTTGTTGGGGTCACAGGTGAGCCAGCCCTGAGGGCAGGAGAGCTGACCCCACCTCACTGTATGCCCCCTACAACAACCTGGAGCGGGGGGTGCTGCACCTTGCCTGAGCAACGCCGTAGACAGGCAACCTGTGTGAGGGGGGTCAGGATCTGGGGGCTCTAGAGCAGGAGAACTGGCCCCACTCCTTGCTGTAGAATGCACTGGGTCAGCTAACAGAGACAGGGCTAGAGAGCTCACCAGGGTAGTTACAATGAGGAAAAGCTAGCAAGCTGACCAACCCAGGCGCAGAACCAGGGCTGTGAGTTGGTCCACCCCAGCAGCCACTGAATCTATAAACTTTTGGAGCATGTGAAGGGGACGAACCTACAGATCCCAAACAGCAGAATCTCCACGAGACAGGGCAACAACAGGATATCCAAGAGGAGCCCCAGTGAGAACCCATTATCTATGGTGTAGCAGAAGTCAGAGGCCTCAGGCCAGACCAGTTCATGGCAAAGAACACTTGCAAGTAAAGATGAACAGACTAAAGGCTAAACTGTGCCTCATGGGCCATACGACAGCTTCTATGATCTTCTTCTTCTTTTTGCTTTGTTGTTGCTGCTGTTTTTGGTTTTGCTTTGTTTTCTCTCTTTGCTTTCGTTATGGTTCTTTTAAATTTGGTTTTGTTTTGAGGGGAGTTGCAAGGTCAGAGGGAGGATGAGAGGGGACGGGGAGATAAGTGGGATCGGAATGCATGATGTGAAATCCACAAAGAATCAATAACAAAAAAAAGAAAAAATGTTAATGTAACTGGACAAAAATGGTACGATCTAATTCGAATAGACTGGTGGGGAAGGCCGACAAGGTGTGAGCCTTGGCATCCCTGAGTCTCTACTCAGAATCCCTCCCACCGTGATCGGGGGCAGTAGCCCTCCAGGGTGAGAAGGGTCTTATGACCAACCTATCGGACAAGAACCGGTGATGAGTTACGGTCATCTCTAGTGCAGAAAGGAGGGGAAGAGTTTACATAGCCCCTGCCAGAAGAAGAAATCCGAGTTTTTATGACTTGTGTTGGTAGGAGTTCTAAGCAGAGAACCATGGAGGCAGAGACTCTGTGTGTGTGTGTGTGTGTGTGTGTGTGTGTGTGTGTGTGTGTGTGTGTGAAGTACCACACCTATTAGAAACTGACCAGAGAACTTCTCTCCTGTTTTTGCCTACATCTCAATATCCTCTTAGCTCAGCATCCCCAGTGATGGAAATACTATGGGCTTCCCCACCCCAGCACAGAAAACTTCTTTACAACCGTCTCCGAGACAGAAAGGCAGAGAGAGGGTGGTTAGAGTGCTAACTTGAGTTTTAAGCTTGCTGGAAAAGAGGGTCTAGTTTCTATGATGTGCTTCAGGGGAGAAAAGGCTCAGAAGCAGGAATACAGAACGTTTTCAGTCTGTGAAGTCTGACATCACTCAATATGTGCCACAGTTTTGGGGTGTTTTCTGTGCCCCAACAAGGACAATGTCACATCGTGTGGTGTTCCTCTCCTTGAGTCCAGCCAGCCAGCACCTTACAGGAAGTAGTAATCGCCTGGACTTTAGCCTCGAGACGGAAACGAGAGCTGTGTGAACAGGGCAGGTTAAGGCTGTGGGCTGGGTCGGACAGCTGGGTGGAAGCAAATGAAACCCCAGGAGCTAAAAGGTATTGCAGAGGTGTCGAAAGGTTGCTCCGGTCCTGGGTTCTAGAGTCCAGGGCTCAGGCCGGCAAGCTCATAAGGATCGCTTTAATGGTGCTGTTAGTATTGATCTGTTCTTGGAACAAAGACACACATCAAATTCAACGGAATCAGAACGTGATTGCATGCTGAATCCTTGATAATGTCTGCAGCTGGAGTTTGTTGTACCCGTCTTGGCTCAGCAGGATCACGAAGGAGCTTTGTGCTGATGCTTGAGAACCTCTCTCTTCCTAGCCAGGGATTGGAACTTTTCTCCATCCACCCTTTATTGCTTTTGTGGCTCCTTTTGCAGCATAAACCTGGATGATTTCTTTGTCCAGCTAAAAATTGGATATCTGTATTTTACTTTTCATTGGTCTTGTTTGCTTGAGACAGGCTTTATATAGCCCAGGCTGGCCTCAAACTTATAGAGATATGCCTGCCTAAAGGTGTGTACTGCAACATCTTGCCTTTTATTTTTAATACAAGCCCAGGTTGGCCTTGAACTCTAGATCCTTTTGCCTCAGCTTCTCAAGTACTAGGATTATAGGTATGCACCAGAATATCTGGCTTGATTTTCATATTTAATTAATTAAATAATTAATTAATTAATGACAGAATGTTATGCAGCCCAGGCTGGCCTCAAACCTGCTTTGTAGCCCAGGATGACTTTGAACTTCTGACCCTTCAGCTTCCACCTTCTTGGTTGGGAGTGTGCCACCACACCTGCTTACGTGATGTTGGGGTCCGAGCCCAGGACTTCCTGCATGATGGGCAAGCATGACGATCATAGATATGAAGACATGATCTACACCGTCAGCCCACTTTTCACTTTTAATGAACATTTTAAAAGACTTTTTGGGGACCAGAGAGACAGCTCAGCAGTTAGGAGTGCTATAATTGAAACTCCAGGAGTTCCAACAACTTCACTCAGATATACATGCAAGCAGAAACAGCAACACACATAAAAATAAATAAATAAATAAATTCTTTAAAAAGGAAAAAAAAAAAGACTTGCTAGCCTAAGACGCCATTTCTGCCTTATTGGTAGACTCCTGGTGGTTTTAAATAGACTGGCCTCTTGCAATTTGCTTATGACCTTAGTTCAAGCTCCTTGGCCCTCACAGTAGGAAACTAAACCAACCCTCCTGGGTGGCCTCTCATCTCCACATGTGCACAGTGGCTCAAATGCATCACGCACACACACACACATGCACACACGCACACACATGCACACACGCACACGCACACACGCACACATACACACATGCACACACACATGTACACACGTACACACACATGCACACATACACACACACATGCACACACGCACACACACATACGCACACACACACACACACACGCACGCACACACACATACGCACACATACACACATACACACACGCATACACACACACACACACCAAGTGAAGAAAACCGCACTGATCTTCCAGACCAGGATGTCTTTATTTCACCCTGGCCCCACACGACCCTGACTGGATCACCTGAGACAGTGTGCGTGGTGGCTGTGCTTGTACCACGTAGACTTGGACTAGGCACAACTGTAAGCTTTTGCTGCTGTCAGTTTTAAGGGAAGTTCATGACTTTTAGGAAGCTTGCTCGTGCTCTCGACCATTCTCTCTCCTCCTCCCTCCCTCTCCCCTTTTCTCTTGCCCATCAAGTAATTTCACTTGTAACTACTTGGACATTCTGTATGCTTTGAAGGGCAGGGCACACTCGCCCAGCTTGACCTTCCCAGGATTGTGACTTCAGAGCTCTAGTTACAAAGCTAGGGACTGTGATCGTTGGGATGAAAGTGGAGTCCACATGAATGAGTCAGGAAAATACACACACACACACACACACACACACACACACACACACACACACACACCTGCTTTTCTTTCCCGTCTTTCCAACAGAGTTCTAAGCGGCAAAGAGAAGAGATCCCAGATGGGAAAACATACCAAAGCCCTGAGTCCAAACCGTTGTACCACATGACCCCTGCATGGAAGACACATCTGTAAGTCCGGCACTCAGAAGGTGAGGGCAGAAGAATCAGAGTTCAAGTTCATCCTCAGTGTGTAACAAGTTTGTGGTCAGCATGGGCTACATGAGACCCTGTCTTCACCAGGGTTTCTATTGCTGTGAAGAGACTCCATGATCACAGCAACTTTTATAAAGGAAAACATTTAATTGGGGCTGGCTTACAGTTTCAGAGGTTTAGTCCATTACTGTCATGGTGAGAAGCATGGCACCGTGCAGACAAACTTGGTGCTGGAGAAGGAACTGTTTCTTCCACACTGGGCGTAGCTTGAGCAAATGAGACATCAAAGCCCACTTCCACAGTGACGCACTTCCTACAACAAGGCCACATCTAATAGTGCCACTCCCTATGGCCAAGCATTCAAACACATGAGCCTATGAGGACCATTCCTATTCAAACCACCATGGAGCCTATCTGAATACCATAATTGGGAGAAACAATCTGTAAGGCTTTTCTCTGCCATTTGGAGCTGTTTCTCCAGCATTTCCTGGAAGCTACTCAGTCAAGAGTATGGAACAGCAGGGAATGTGTCTCAAACGTGGGCTTTTGGGAGCCTCTGTCATTCTCACGTCTCCTGTGTTGTTTCCTGTCCTCTCCATCTCAATGGACTTGGAAAGAAAGGATCTGATATTTCCTTATGGGCTGCATGAGGCAGAGGTGGAGTTCCTGATTCCTTCCATAGACATGCAGTCAACACATTGTCTCCAAGCAACTCTAATACATGTTAGGGACCCCAGGGTGTGATGGAGATAAAGTAAGAGACATCGGAATTTCTCTGGAAGAACACATGCTCCTCAAAGTTAGAGAGTTACCTCATTTCCCTTCATAACACCCTCCCCCCTTCATAGAGCACCACAGGCAATAGCTGCCCCATAAATCTGTGAAGTGTTTGCTCACTGAAATCATTGTGACCTCCAACAAAATAGGTTCCCTATAGATAATCTAGAGAAGACTCCCTTTAACGCCTCACGTCTTTGGCCATCTGGAGACATACCATCCCTACCAAAATTACCGGCATTTATTGAGTACATAATGCTTTTCAGGTGCCACTGCATGCATCTGCGTGAGTCAACCCACTTGCTCCTCAACTGCCCTACTAACCATGAGGAAAGGACCACTGTTGTCTTGCTCTGTGACTGCAACACTAAGTCACAGAAGAGTAACTTGCTCAGGTTTGCAGAGAATTCACCTTGCCCCACCGACCCCATTCCTAATCTCCATACGGGAGGTGGCTAATCCCTCCACCAGCAATCACAAGAACAAGGGAAAACAGGGACTTTCACACCAAACTTAAAACCTGAAGCAAGAATATAAGCAGACAGCATGTGTCCATGCTATATTATTCCATACCACGCCATCTCCAAAGTTACAACACATTAATCTGATTTCAGATTGCATGGTTTGAAAAGCCCTGGGTTTGGGAAAAAGGCCAAACCTACCTGGCTAAGGCCTCTGAAGTCTCTAAAGAAAGTGAATTCTCTGTATATTTTCGCTTCTGAAGCAATTCAATTGTAAGATTCCTAGTGTGCAGTGCCCCCTTAACAGACTTCCAAGAGGTTTTTCAGACCCCGGGATTACGGAATCCTTTCCTCTGCCCCTCTTCTCCACCACTTCCTCATTAGAGGCAGCCATCTTTGAACGGGGTCTATGAGGATCTGTCTTTTAGCCACATCTGTCCCATCCCTAGGAAGCAGGCACCTGCCTCCCCAACCCCTCCCATCCTATACTGTCTTTGTGCTCTGTTCTCTGTGACAGATCTAAACAGAACTACATGCAAACCTCACGTCCCAATCCCAACCTAGGCAGACACAGAGGGATGAACAAAGTCCATTGCCTGGCCTCCTTGTCATCTCTAACTGCACTGTTTCAGATGTGGAAGGCAGGGAGGAGTAGGAGGGGTTTCGGTCTCATTACGCAGCTGGGACCAACAAGTGAAACTTGGTGGTGCACGCCTTTAATCCCAGCACTCGGGAGGCAGAAGCAGGTGGATCTCTGTGAGTTTGAGGCCTGCCTGGTCTACAAGAGCTAGCTCCAGGACAGGCTCCGTCCAAAGCTACAGAGAAATCCTATCTCAAAAAAAAAAAAAAAATGGGAACACCCTGAGAACTGATTACACGCAAGACCAACAAAGGTCTTACCTGGACCCCAAGAAAAGCACACCTGAACTATGACGACCTGCCTGTGTGGTTTATCATTGGACTACCTGGCTCATGGAGGGACCACCAGGCAGAGAACTCCAGACTCCAGCTTGCAACTCGATCAGCCCTGTGCCTTTGCCTCCAGTGAGGCCTCCTTTTCTCTCTTCCTCCCCATCACCTCTGCCATGCGCACATGCACATCCGTATAAAATTTATGCGATCTCAGCAAGTGAGACTGGAACAAAAGAACAAGAGACTGCCAATGGCCAGCTCTCAGTGCCAAGCAAAGCTGTCTGGAAAACTGGAAAACAAAACAGAATTGGCTAAATTGATTTATTTTCTTAACTTTTTAATTATTCAGTATATTCTGACATGGGAACACACACACAAGTCCACCCATGTTTCAGACATAGACTCTTTCAACACTCATAAAGGATCAAAGGTTCCAGTCAATGGAGACTTTCTCTAAAAACTGAAACCAACACTGGTCAGTAGATGAAGTACTGTGCCCTTTTTATAGGTTTTTTTTTAGACTTCAACCCCAGCCTCCAGTACACACTACAATAGGTGGTACTAATATATATACTTTTTAAAAAGGAAATCCACAGGAAGAGAAAGCAGGTAATCACAGTAAGGGAAAAGTTCAACTCTGAAATATGCTGGGACTCTCAGAACATTAGTATCAGGTTCTGTTGACTTAAGGAACTAGATAGATCTCTCTCACAGACACACACACACACACACACACACACACACCCTTCATCTGACACAAAGACTTCACGGGCAATCTTTACTATGAAATGCCTTCAAACCTTAAAGTAAAACGATTCCCTGCTCAGCCCCAGAAAACTCACAGCAGTCTAAAAGGACCGAAATTCCTGGGTAGAAATTGGTGTACCTGGTTCTGGACAGAACCCACACCTCATGCCCTAAAGTGACTTTCAATCTTTATATCCCCAAAACATTAAATGTAGCTCTTAAATACACTGTGTAGAAAATGAAATTACTGGGCGGGTTGGGAGCTGAAGAGGTGGCTCAGCAGTTAAGAGTATTGGTTGTTCTTCCAAAGAACCTGGGCTCATTTTCCAGTATTCACACGGTGGCTCAAAAACTGTAACACTACTCTCAGGACATACGACACCCTCTTCTGGCCTCCTTGGGCACTGCACACATGTAGTATACAGACACAGATGCAGGCAAACACTCAGACACATAAAATAAAAATGGATAAAGTGAAGCTGTTGGTGTGAAATTGGAGAACGTGAACCTCCAGAGGAAGAAGCACGTTGACTGGTCAAAACCAGGTCAAACGTTCATGCTTCAGCCACAGTGGCACAACCTGTAAACCCAGCACTTTGGAGTTCAGGTAGGATTTTAAGCTCAAGGCCAGTCTGAGCAACGTAACAAGACCCTGTCTCTAAAAGGTTAGAATCCAAGCCAATAAAACGGTCAAGCGGACAAAAGCATCTGCTGCCAAGCTTGACAATGACAATCCAATCCAAAGACCCACTTGGTGGAAGAGAATGAACTCGTGTAATTGCCCTCTGACCCCCACATCCCCACTGCGGCACACGCACATGCCCATCCACAACATACACACATACAGGTACACACAAAAGAAAATAGGACACGAGCCAACCAACCTAAGCTGGGTATGGTGGCATACAATTTTAACCCCAGCACTTAGAAGGCAGAAGCAGATGGATCTCTGAGAGTTCAGGGTCTGCAAGAGAAACCCCACCTCAAATTAGAACTCATCCTAAAATATGTGAAATGTTCTCACCACAAATAAGTGCTGAGATTAAGGGTTCAGGAGTCTGGGGATGTAACTCAGTGGGCAGACCGCTGGCCTTGCATGCATCTTGAGGTCTGATCTGTAGCACAACAGAATATTTGCTGCTGAGGTCAGGCGCAGTAGAGCGCACATAATCCCAGCACTTTGGAGGCTGAGGCTTAATGACCTCAGTGAATCCCAAGTGGGCCTGGACTATACACATAGTAAAATCCTGTAATGAAAACAAAAGCAAAACAAAGAACAAAAAGCCAACTCAAAAGTCCATCTTGTTTCCCAACTTTCTGAATACTCTCCAAATATACAATTAACTTTGTTATTGCGTTGGATCTGGTGCTGGGGGTTGAAGCCAGGGCATTACATGCCAAGTATAGCCCCTACCACTGCACTACACACTGACCCACCCACGCCCACTCCTAAGATAGGGTCTTACTCACATTGGAGCACCGGACTGAGCCCCCCAAGGTCCAAATGAGGAGCAGAAGGACAAAGAAAATGAAAAAGGAAATAAGGACTGCGAGGGATGCGATCACCCACTGATACAAGGGGAGGGATCTAATGAGAGTTTACCAAGGCCAGTTGGACTGCAACTGAACGAGGAAGTGATCCAACCAGATTCTCTGAATGTGGCCGGATTCTCTGAACGTGGCTGGCCCGGAGTCTTTCTGAAAAGCCATTGACAATGACACTGGGACTTGTTTCCTCTGCATATACTGGATTTTGGGGATCCAGTCTGTTTGGATACTCACCTTCCTGGACCTGGAGGGAGGGGGGAGGAACTTGAACTTCCCACAGGGCAGGAAACCCTGACTGCCCTTAGGGACGAAGAGAGAGGAAGAGAGGGAGTGGGGGGAGTGGGAGGGTGTTGGGAAGAGGGGCGTAAATGGAAACTTTTATAATTTAATAAAATTACTTTCAAAAAAAAAAGACTAGAGAAGGAGGGAGAGGTGGGGAGGGGGAGGGAAAAGGGAGGCGGGGAGGAGATGGAAATTTTTAATAAATAAATAAATAAAATAAAATAAAGATAGGGTCTTACTATACTCATCAGGCTGGGCTCCTCACACTTCTGGACTGAAGTGGCCTGGTTTCAGCCTCCCCAATGCTAGGGCTCCAGGAACACACACTCCCATACCTGGCGTCCCCCAACTTTCATATGGCGTGGCTAAGCCACCGTTATTTCTCTATACGCACTAGTCATTTCAAGTTTTCAAACCACCTGCATCCATGGAAAGCTTGCTCTCCAGTGTTTGACTCGTCCTTATGACGGACGGCATCTCCTTTGGAAGCACTGCTCTGTGTCACAGCTCAGTCTCTAAAGGAGAAGCTGATTCTCTTCCACCCATCTCACATCTGTTCCAAGTACAAGGGGAACAGGAAAATGATAGAAATTTCATCAAGAAAGCAAAGCTGTCTTAACGTCGAAGTTACTGGTCCTTACACAACCCTGTCACATAAGTGCCCTAATTCATCCCAGAAGAGTTCGGGAATGCTGAAATGTACTTATATATAGCAAAGATGGAAGAACATCAATGTGACCGGTGGCACAGGCCAGTGTACAGGACTGGCTGAGTAGTACACAAGGGAGTAAATTACACAGATGTAAAAGCATCAATGTGTGTGTGTTGGGGGGGGGGAATCTTGGCCAGGGTTGATGCACTTTTGACCCCAGCACTCAGAAGGCAGAGACAGGTGGATCTCTGCACATTTAAGCCCAGCCAGGAATTCAGAGACAGTGGCTCAGAAAATTAAAAAAAAAAAAGGCTGGGGGTGGGGAGCGGCTTGGGAAAGCGAAAGGGGCTGGGGGCGGGGAGTGTGCTTGGAGGCAAGGATCTTAAACATACATGCACCACAGGAAAATTAACACATAGTCAAAATTTATTCCAAGGCCTGAAAACATTCGGACTAATCAAAGTGGTACTATAATTTCTTATAATACATCAACAATACAGAAGTCCAGATAATTAACTAACCTCTCAACCACATAATTCCAAAGCAATGGCTGTAACAAAATGAGAAGACATTAGCAATGCACTTTCATACACTCAATGAAACATCGCAGCGAGCTATTCTTACAAAAAAAAAAAAAAAAACCTCACACATCTACTCTTGTACTTTCCATGTTTGTTTTTAGCTTTGCTTCATAAACCCACTGAAAATTAAGGCTTCTTTTAAGTATGGAGTTTCCATCATCAAAGATCCTACTTTCAGGGCTAGGGATGTGGCTCAGCGACAGATCCATAAGGCTGTGTTCCCTCCCTCACCACACCCCACTTTTACACACATGCATGCACCACATGTGTGTGTCTGTGTGTGAATTATTAAAATTGCCTTCATAGTTTAACATGGACCCTCCCACCGGCAGTGCCTCCCCAACAACAAATCTATTGCCACACAGCAAACAATGATTCACTATGCTGACAGGCACAACGTGATCAGTAATCCAATTTCAACTTTGGTAACTCAAGCCACCAAAAGTTAGAGTAAGGGGGAAACTGGGAAATATTATTTAGCTAAAACTTTCTCCACTTCTGAAACTACAAGGACTCTTTAGATGACCATTAAATTATATTTAAGTAGCTGTTCACATTGAGCTACAGACGCCCATTGAAAACAATAGGACCACACTTCATACGTGTGACATATGTCATTTATTGGTTTCCCTAAGGAGAAAAGAAATATTTTGTGTCATTTCAGGAAAGTGTGATAAGCTTGGTGGTGTGTTCCTTTAATCCCAGTGCAAAGAAAGGTGGATCGCTACAAATCGTCTGAAGCCAGCCGGAGCTACAGAATGGAAACCTGTCTCAAAAAGAGAGAAATGAAACCAATCTGTGAGAGAAGCAAGCGCCCTGATGCGGGAACAAGTGTGACCACTTGAAGCTGAAGTGGCTCTGTACAGACACTGGGACACTAAAAGTGACCTTATGGGAAACCGGTGACTCAAAGCTCGCAAGTTTGGAGGTCTGCAAAAATATATTAATACACAAAATAACAAAAATACACTCCATAGATTTTCCTCCCGGGGTAAGTTCTGTGTGACACACTTCCTGGGAAAGCCCCTGTTCAGCAGCGCCAGCGCACATGTTTATGAGAACTAGAACCAGGCTTCATCTCCCACAGAGACTTGCTTTTCCACCTACACTCAGACAGACTTCATTTCCACTACACCACACTAGCATCAACATACTACATTTAAAAAGTCTTGATTTCTGAATGAATCTTTTAGTACTATATAACATGATGGAGTTAATAGCTGAAGACCACTTGACAGCTACAGGGAAAGGCTCGATTTACAATATGACCAAGGTGAGACTGTGTCACAAGCAATGAGACCCGACAGCGAAGGGCTAGATAAGGCACTTTTCATCAGTGGCCATTCATAATTTCGCTTTTAGAAACTTGGAAGAAATTATCATCTTTGAGTTTCAAATGTTCTGGTAAATCCAGTTGTCTTTTTGCTTCTTCAATATCACCTTGAATTGCTGAAATAAGTGACTCTGGAAAAAAAGTAAGAAAAGAAAAGAGATAAGCTGCTAATAATACATTATTTTATTCCTCTTGTTCAGCCCCTCCCCCAAACGCACAGGCTAGCCACCCTAGTGCCACAGCCCTGGCAAAGAACAGGGGCTCAACCAATGCTAGAGCCTTGTCTTTCTCCAGAGAAAGTCAGCACTATGACAGATTCTCTTATAGAGAAAGCTTTCGTGTCCTGGGGTTTGAATCCTCCCTCTACAGGCACTTGATGACACCAGAAACCAGAAACAAATCTCCTAACCACTATTTCTTGCACTTCCAGCACCAACTGCCTAGCCAGCCTTGCAGGGTCAGACACCAGGTGCCACCACTCACTAGCTAAGTGCTATGGCTTGGGTGTGCCAACTCCCAACTTCCACCAACCATGCACGAAATAAACACCTGTACTCAGTCAGACCAACAGAAAATGGATGAAGGCAAACTGCTTAATCTCTGTGATCAATTTCGTTATCACTGAGATAGGCACACCAACACCTCACATGGCTACTGTGGGTGACAAAGGGATTGACTTGCATATGATAGTTAAAATAGTGCCTAAGCCAGGCGGTGGTGCACACACCTTTAATCCCAGCACTCGGGAGGCAGAGGTAGGCGGATCTCTGTGAGTTCGAGGCCAGCCTGGGTTACAAGAGCTAGTTCCAGGACAGGCTCCAAAGCTACAGAGAAACCCTGCCTCAAAAAACCAAAAAATAAAATAAAATAGTGCCTAGCATGCATTAGATGGTCAAATATATGTCCTATCATGTGACCACCATAGTAACAGTTGTAATAGTAATGAAGAGTAATATAAATGCTTACCTAAAGAATCAAAGTTCTTCTCTGGCCTGAGGTAGCCAACAATGGCCACATTGAGAATTTCGCCATAGAAGTCCTCTTTGAAGGTGTGTATGATGTGGGTTTCCTACAAACAAAGTGTTGAAAGATTACCATAGTGTGTGTGGAGTGGGTGGGGAGAAGAGCTGTAGGGATGGCTCAATGACTAGCTAGACGCAGGAGCTGTTCTTCCAGAGGACCCAGGTTTGATTCCCAGGATCCAGAGGATGGCTGATAACTGTGTAACTCCATTTCCAGGAGATCCAGCACCCTCTTCTGCCCTCCTCTGACACCACACATGTACATAGTAAGACAACCAACCAAATACACTTGAAATACGACTTAGACTCAAAAAAAAAATACGACTTCCATTTTGGTTAGGTTTTGGTTTTTCAAGACAGGGTTTCTCTATGTAGCCTTGGCTGTCTGGGAACTCACTCTACAAACTCAGAAATCCCCCTGCCTCAGCCACTCGAGTGCTGGTATTAAAGGCGTGTGAAACCTCTACCCAGAGAAAAACCAGTTTTAAAAAACAAAAACCTAGCTGGGCAGTGGTGGCACATGTCTTTAATCCCAGCATTTGGGAGGCAGAGGCAGGTGGATCTCTGTGAGTTCGAGGACAGCCTGGTCTACAACAGCTAGTTCAAGGACAGCTAGGCTGTTACACACACACACACACACACACACACACACACACACACGCAAAAACCCTGTCTCCAAACAAATAAACAAATAAAAAATCTAAAGTTCATCCTCTTTTTCTCCAGGCATAGTCCTCTCTTCCCTTTCCCCGCTAAGGATCAAACCCATAGTCTGTCATTCACTGGGTCCACCACCCACTGGGTCTTCCAGGCAGTCTTGGCTGAGCCCAGGTGGCTGTGAGCTCCTCCAGGTTCTGCCTCTTGGGGACTGAGATTGCAAGCCTGTGCCTCCAGGCTGCTCAGAGCCTGAGATAGTTAACTGAGGAGCAGTGGAGAAGCCCCAGCTACTGCCCTGTGCTTCCCCATCTTCGCTAGTTAGAGGGAAGCGCTTGGCACACATTATCTCTCATATCCACTTTTCAAAAAGACTCTTACAAACTAAGAGCTACAGAAAAATTAGCAAGCTATAAAAAATTAACAGTTGATATGGTAAAAATCAAAAGGATCAAAGAAAATCATGAAAAGAGAACTGGAGAATTTACATTAACAAGTAAGCCTGGTGGTGCAGACCTGTAATTCCAGCTTCATGGGGAGGCTGACAGAAGGGTCTTGCCTGCCTGGGTTACAAAGCAAATTCAAGGCCAGCCTGGGCTACTTAGTGAAGCCATCTCAAATCAAACAAAAAGGGGGTAGGGGCACAAGGATACAGTTTTGTGGTAAGGACTTGTTAGTCATGGGCAGGGTCTCAGGCTCAGCAGGGAAAGAGGGGTATGGGGTGTGGGTGTGTGTGTGTGTATATCATACAGACATCGTGGTAAGGGTTCAAAGACAGGCAACAGCTCCGGTAACCACAGCATTCCGGGCTGAGGTAACATCACTGAGTCAGATCACACTAAGCTACGGAGAATCGTTCTCAAAAAAGGTGTTGCAAATGTTGCGATGGCTTAGCAGGTAAAGGGGGCTGGCACCAATCTAGACGGCCTGAGCTTGGTCCCCAGTTAGACTGTTAAAAACACTAGCTAAAAAGAAAATGGCCTGGGCTATACTAAAATTAATAGAACAATATTATTTTATTAGGGCAAAAAACTTTCAAGCATGGCTGTTAAGGCAAATAATAGTATTAAAATAATCCCGTCCTGAACTGCATCCTGACAGTGTAACTGAGTTTCTCCTTTCAGAATCCTAGCTGGTCCAGAAGTAACTTGATAACAAACATTATTTCTGTTATCTGAGAAGCTTAGAAGGGAA
Source organism: Myodes glareolus (assembly GCF_982192425.1). Taxonomy (NCBI): domain Eukaryota; kingdom Metazoa; phylum Chordata; class Mammalia; order Rodentia; family Cricetidae; genus Myodes; species Myodes glareolus. The sequence continues at coordinate 44,661,509 of NC_142032.1, forward strand.
ATGCGACAGCCTCCCCTTCCTTTTCCTTCCTCTCCCCACAGAAAAGCAAGTGTGTGTTCTCTAATCACCTCTTCCCTTACCTCTCTGGCGATTCCACCCTACTGAATATCAGCACAGCCCAAAGTCCCAGGGAGGTCAAGCTCATTGCTATCCATCACAACAGTTCTCAACCCACCGTCTTCAAAAATATTTCCATGACAATGCAGAAGAGGAGAAGAATTCCAGCTACAAAGTAGCAATGAAAATAATGCTACGGTCGGGGTCAGCACAACATGGGGAACTGTACTAAAGGGTCGCAGTACCAGGAAGGCTGAGACCCCTAATCCATACATCAGCAATTAGCTCTGTGGTTCTCTGGGACACACTTCTCTCTTCTTACTCCTCAAAGTTAAAAATTCAGCGTGCTGGCACAGGCCTGACACCTTGGCACTCAGAGGCCTAAGGCAGAGGATGGCTTATGAGTCCAAGGTCATCCAGGGTTACATAGCAAGACCAAGTCTCAAAATAAATTCTTCCACTAACGGCTTTTTCACTTGGAGTCTACAAAAGATTAACTCAAAACCAGTAATAATTTAAGCTGTGGGGAAAAGCAGGGCAGGGAAAAACAAAAGGTGATTTTAGAGAGAGGGGGCTAGGAGGGTAGCTAAGCAGAATGTTGGCCTAGTACGCTATGGCCCTGGATATGATTCCCAGCAATGTTTAAAAACCAACAGAGACCAGGAATGAAGTTAGTTGAGCCACACTCAGGAAGTACTCTAAAGGCAACCAAGTGAGTAAACTCTGAATGAAACACTAACTATGGCAAAGACCGATTTTATGAAATGCTTTGTAAAGTGCCTCCGTTTTGAGCAGGTTTGGTGGCCCACGTTATAATCTCAACACTTAGAAGCAAAATGAGTTATTTTGGGGTCCTGGACTATCTGGTGAGTTCCAGATCAATCTGGGCTAAATAGGAAGACCCTGTCTTAAACAAAAGAGCTGGGCATGATGGCGCATGCCTTATCCCAGCACAGAGGCAGAGGCAAGAGGATGGATCTCTGTGAGCTCCAGGCCAGGCAAGGTTACATAGCAAGACCCTGTCTCAAAAAACAATAATATCTCATTTTTGTTTCTGATAAATATAAGTGCATGAACAATTACAAAAACACTGTTTCAGCGCCTGGTAGCCCGCATCTGTCACCCGGCACTAGAAAGGCTGAAGCAGAGACTAGTTTTCCTGTGCCAAAAAGAGAAATGACTAAGAAAACAGGCAATATTGAGGAAAACAGGAATGCCCATTTAAAGGACACACTGAAAACAAAAAGCAATATGATAGAAACCCTTTCTTACCAGCAATTACTCTTTTCGGAGTTAGGGTCTCACAATACAATCCAGACTATATTTGTCATCCTCCTGCATCACTAAGTGTCAGGACTATAGGAATATTCAATAGTGTGGTCGCAGCAGTTACTTTAAATTCTAAATGGAGGGCTGGGGTCACAGCTCAGCAATGAAGAGCATGTGAAGACCTGAGTGTGGGTCCCAGCACCCACACTGGACAGCTCATAAAGACAACTCCAGGTCCAGTGGATCCAACTTCCTTTTCTGGCCTCCCTGGGTACCTGAACCCATGTGTGCATCCACACAGACACAGACACACAATTAAAAATAAAATATTTGATTTAAATGGATTACACTTGTCAACCAAAAAGCAGAGAGGTTAGCAGAAAACTGCTACAAAAACCTGATGGGGAGACTTTATTCAAAGGGAAGCAGAGAACAAACACAGAGAAAAAAATTATCCATTCAAATAAAGTAAATAAATGCTTGGGGGTACGGCAGGAATGACGTAATATAGAAAAGCATCCAGTCCAGGGTATTCTTTTTGTTTTGCTGTTGTTTTGAGACAGGGTCTCTCCAAGTAGTCTTGACATCCCTGGAATTCACTCTGTAGACCAGTCTGCCCTGAACTCAGAGATCCTCCTACCTCCATCTCCTAAGGGCTGGGATTAAAGGTGTGCAACACCACACCCGGTCACCTGGGCTATTCTTGAACTCCTGATTTGAAAAGTACACTACCACGCCTGATGCTTTCCTCTGAAACCCTTTAAGTATGCTGAGGAGTTCTGTGTGCATTTAATAGAGCAAAATGTGCCTCTTACCATGGACTTTTTCACGTTCTTGTAGTATGGGTTCCATCCTATGCTCACCACCATTTTATGGACGGCTCCACTCCCGACACTGGCCCAACCATAGTAAATGCCAGTGGATATATCAGCCGGAAGACTGTCTACTACTTGTTCTGGAAAATTGGCTAAATAGAAGTAAACAGACACTCAGTATAACAAGTTTCATATTAAATACTGATTAAAATCACATTAAAAGGTTAGCCTGAATCTTTATACTCCGACTTCCAGGATCTTTTCTAAGACTTCCAATCCAACCCTACATATTCTGGCTTGGATTTCCCCTCTTCGGGCGCACAGGTTAGGAATGAAGCACAAGGCTTCATGAAAATCTCAGAAAAGGTAGACGGAAATGTACAAGTGCAAAGAAACACGTAAAATAAACCGGGAGGTTCATCGGAGATTGCCCATATCTCTAGTCACTCAGGAGGCTACAAGAGATCTCCCCAAGCTCAGGAGTAGGAGGCAGGTGGGAAACGGAGCGAGACCCTTTCTGTTAGAATTAAAAACAAAGTCCCAGCGCTTTCCTCGTAACGCTCCTAGTAGACTAAGCAGTGACTCATAATAAGAAGATTATTATTTTCAAAATACACAAACCCAAACCTCAAACTGAAAGATCGATTCAATGGGTCTAGAAGCAGTCCGGATATCATCTTTAAGGACGGGCAGTTAGGTCTTAACTACTAAAACTTACGTAGTCAGACCAAATAAACGTTGGCTTTCATAGAACTACCGGTGTTGTCATTGATCACCACACAGAAACATTTGAAGAACAGAACTTTCAACAGTTTGAGAGTTCGGCCAATCAACCTGCAGTACCTTCCCAGACTAGGCTCCGCAGCTCGGCGTTAGCGGACCGCGGCTACCTGGGTCCCCTGCCCCACGACCCATGACTCCACGGCCCCACAGTCCCACGACGAGCTCACCTGTGGGGATGCCCAGCTGCTTGGAGCCGCGGCCAAAGCCATGCACCACCTGGCCGCGGCAGAAGAACGGCAGGCTCCTCATGACGCCAACCTCGGGGGACTCGGGCTGCTGCTCGCTCCGCGGCTGCGGCGGAGCCGCCGTGAGTGCGTCGCCTGGGCCCGGGCCAGCCGGGGATCCTGCAGAAGCTGGGCTGGCGGAGCGGGACACCCACCGCTACCGGTACCTGCCGGCAGAGCAGCCTGCGCCGCCAGAACTCAGAGGACGCTCCGCCGGAACTGCGACAGCCGCGACGAACCTACTCGGCTTCCGTAGCGGTCCCGCGGTAGCCCCGCCTCTGCTGTTGCGGCCCCGTCCAGAGTCCTCGCCCAGCCCCGCCCCCCGCCCCGCCCCGCCCCGCGTCGTTGTGGCTGCGACCCCTTCGTTCATGGTCTAGCCCGTGACTAAGGCCCCGCCCAGCGGCGCTGTGGCCCCGCCCCAGTCGCGACTCCCTCCCCTGCCCCCTCCGTGCCTGGTCCAGCCCCTGCGGTTGCGGTCCCGCCCTTGCTGTTGTGGCCCCGCCCTCACCCGTGATCCAGTCTCTAATTGCCTGCTTTTCACTCTTTTTAGACTGGGCTAAGGTGAGATAAGCGTTGCCCACAAAAGAGTTTCAGTTGTTCTGTTTTTCTCCACAATTTTGCATAAAATTCTCCCCAATCTTGGCAGCTGTTTCTTTTCCCTTACTTGTATGTAACTCTGGGAATGTTTCGCTGATGTTAAGAATGTTTTCTCTCTATTGGTACAAAGGGGACTTTCCTAGTAAAGTTTTGTTTCCTTGATGCTGGTATACTAACACGAATCTGATTGTGAACAATCAGTTGAGATAACACACTACCTTGGGACCAGCATAAAATAAGTGTTTGTAGAAAGATCAAAGCACACTGCAAAGTAGGGAATTAAGGCAACTAACTCTAACCCCAGGCTGCAGGGGAAGCTGACACAGTAAGCCATCTAACAGAAGACAAGTTTAAAAGTTTAAAAGACTGGCCATGAGTTTATCACTGCAGCCCTAGATAAACCAGAATTTGAACGCAGACTCTGCGACCGTGAATAGCTGATGTATGAAAACTGCTTAACAAATTACCTCCCGAGTGCTGAGATTGAAGGTCTTCCACCCCACCGAAGGCATACCACCCCACCCCCGGTTTAAGGCAGACAGTTTTTAAAAGACAAATTAGGCAGGGTATGGGGCCTAACGCCTTTAGTCCCAGCACTCTGGAAGCTGAAGCAGGATAATCTCTGAGTTCAAGGATAGCCTGGTCTACAAAGTGCCTGGGCAGCCAAGGCTACAGAGAAACCCTGCTTTGTGGTGGGTGGGGGTGAAAAAATAGATAATGCTAAATATGTATCATAGTATCTCATCTAATCATTACATGATCATTGGAGAAAGTATTCATTGCAATTTATAAAGAAAGTGGGAGAATTTCTAAGAGGAAACGGTCACGTCCTCCATTTCCACCACCTCTTCTGCCTTTCCTCCTTTTCTTTCTTTCTTTCTTTTTTTTTTTTTTTTTTTTTTTTTTTGAGACAAGGTTTCTCTGTGGCTTTGGACCCTGTCCTGGAAGTAGCTCCTGTAGACCAGACTGACCTTGAACTCACAGAGATCCACCTGTCTCTACTCCCCAAGTGCTGAGATTAACAGTATGTGCCACCACACCCAGCAAGGTCCATTTTCAAGTTGCTCTGGATATGCGTTCCTATGGAGACTTACTGTATACTAATGCAGGTATGGAAGAGAAAATGCTGATGCTTTTCCATCACGTCTCTGTAGCCCTCCCTTTTAGTCAAGAGTAAAGTTACCCTTCAGGTTTCTATGTCTGCTCAAAGCTTTAGGTAGTAATCAAATCTGAATCCATTAATGTCACTTCAAAATGGAGGGGAGGGGTGCTTGCATATACTCAGATGTGTAGGCCATGTGATTTATTGTTGTAGAAGGTGCAAGCTGCATCTCCCCCTCACCCCCCGCTGCTAGCTTAACCCCTGAAGTAACCACACAGAAACTGTATTAATTAAATTACTGCTTGGCCCATAACCTCTAGCCTCTTATTGGCTAACTCTCACATCTTGATTTAACCCATTTCTAATAATCTGTATGTCACCACAAGGTCGTGGCTTACCCGGAAAGATTCAGCATGTCTGACCTGGCAGCTTCATGGCGGCTTGGCTCGATCTGCTGCTTTTTTCCTCCCAGAATACAGTTCTATCTTCTCTGCCTACCTAAGTTCTGCCCTACCAGGCCAAGCAGTTTCTTTATTGATTAACCAATGAAAGCAACACAAATACAGAAGGACCTCCTACTCATTAATAGTGTTTCAATTCATTTGGTCCTTAAGAGATACATCACTGAGCCTCTTTGATTACCATTTCTTGTGCAAATCTAGAGTTGGGAGAGATAATGTGCTTGTAAGTTTAGTGCTTTTAAACATGAAAATGTCCAAAATATTCTTATTCCCCCTTCTGAATTGTGCTTACAGCTCCTGGCCAGCCTCTGACTGAGTTATGTCTTCAGGAAAAAGGCCACAGTGGCAGTAAACTGGGAAGTGAAGAGGCCTAACTTAACATCAGTACAGCCATGACAGGCTACAGACTAACAGCACTGGGACTAGGCCTCACCATAACAATAACCAGGAAAAGCCACAGGCTGTACTCTATGGGCAACCAACCAGAATTGAGACAAGTACTAGATGCTCCAGAACATTAAGACTAGCTTACCTAACGTGTATATAGATTGCCAATTTCCTTACAGCAATGCCAGTTCCAATCCCTGTTTGGCAAGACTTTTGTTACCTCGCTCCTGTCCAATCAGGAGTTTAAGCCCCCTCCCCCCCCCCCATCCCTTAAAAACCCTGCTATAGCTGAGCTCCATGCTCACCCTGATCCAACTGCTGTGTTGAATGGACAGAGAGCCCAGGCTTAGACTTGCAATAAAGGCTCTTTGCTTTTGCATGCGAACCTGGACTCCTGGTGGTCTCTTGGGATCACAGAATGTGGGCATAATAGGACATAATGAAGGAAAAAATAGTCTACTGTCAATGACCCATTTAAAATCAATCTAAAGAATGGTTTATACATGGTGAGACCTTGTCCCCAAAACAAACAAACAAACAAATAAATGAAAAGAAGACAACACTACACACCCATCCAAATGGCTAATCTCTAACTGATTATATTAACTACTAGGTTAATATAACTACTAGCTGATGATATTAACTACTAGGATGTGAAGGGCAAGTTCTCTCACCCAGCGCAGATGACAATACAAAATAGGGCAGCCATTCCAGCCAGGCGTTGGTGGTGCACGCCTTTAATCCCAGCACTCAGGAGGCAGAGGCAGGCGGATCTCTCTGAGTTCGAGGCCAGCCTGGTCTACAAGAGCTAGTTCCAGAACAGGCTCCAAAGCTACAGAGAAACCCTATCTTGAAAAAACAAAAACAAAACACCCCCCCCACAAAAAAAAAACAAAATGGGGCAGCCAATTCCAAAGACTCCAGGTGGTTTATAAAACTAAACCTTCTTTTTCTATAAAGTCTATCAGTTAGGCCAGCTGTGGTAGCATGTGGCTGTACTCCTAGAACCTAGGAGGCTGTGATGGACAAATCTCAAGCTGCAGGCTAGCCTTTGAGAGCAGGCATATGAAATTCTGCCTTTGACAGTAAATGTATAAAATCCTCCAAGAAGTCCTTGTATGAATAACACAAGATATTTTACGTATTATATAAATAGACTTTGTGGTTCAAAGTTACAAAATGTACTTTGGCAATGCACATTGGGTCAGTGAAAACACATTAACATGAACACTGTGTGGGGGTGGGGAATAGATAATAAATTTTTTCTTCAACCCTCTGAGTTCTTATTTTGAATGGACTCCAGCAACAAAAGAAAAATCAGTAAAACCAAAACAACTGGAGGCTCACTGGTGTAAATGCTCTTCGTGCACAGGGGGATCCCAGGGAAGAGGTCATTTCCAGAGAGGTGACTCAGATGGCCACCTGATGCAGATCTTCACTAGACAACAGTAAATGTTTAGGAAAAGGACAGGACAAAGGAGAGGACTTTCAAGGATTTATTGTCTTTTTTGTTATCCGAGACAAACTTTTAACCTGCTTGTTAACCTAGAATAACCTGGGCTCAGGCTATTCGCAAACTCCAGCTCCTTGCCTCTTCCTCATAGGGGTGCTGAGATGGGAGGCATGCAGCATCAGGCCAGGTGAAGAAAAGGGTTCAGTGTCTCTAAGGTGGGGAGTCCTGGGGATGCAGGCTAATGACATCCGGGCTTGTTGGTAAAGTTGGTTCCTAAAGTTTCTTCTGGGTCCATGTCTGGGCTGGCATCTTCAGGGATGAACTTCCTGGAAGAGAGAGGAGGAGGGTGTTATGCCTAGATTGCAGAGTCCCCCAAAACCAGGGGAGACTGAGTTTCATATGTAAAAGCAAAGAGCCTTTATTCTTATTCAAGTTTGAACTCGGATTCTCTGTGTTTCCAACACATTGGCACAATCAGAGAGCCTTGAGCTAAGTTAGGGTGTGACTTTTATCATAGCAGAGGTTGGGGTGCGGGATTTCTAAGGTTCAGGGCCTCTGATTGACTGACATTTGTCTAGGGGTATCCTGGTGAGTATGCTGGGCCAAGGGACATCAGGTGATCCTATCTATAATGGTTGGAACATTAGATATTTCCTTTGGAACATTAGGTGTTGTGCCCGCGTCACATGGAACCCCCAAACAAGACCACCACAGTGCTGGTATCGAATGCAAACACACTGGCATTTATTGAATACAAGCTAGCTCAGACTGTAATCCAACACACCGACACAGCAAGTGGGGGAAAACAGCCCTGAACCCTCAGGATAAAGGGGTTTTTAAATGAAAAAAACCTCAATCAGGGTGTCAGCAGCCTTGACATTTCGGGATAGGGTACAGGTATACAACCTTTGAATTTGCTGGTTGGAGTATAGGGGAATTTTAAAACAGTGAATGTCAGCAGACAAGAATTTCAAAACAACGGTTGATCAGATACCCACATGGACATTTGGAGCAAACAGATGTTGTTTGGACACCCTAGTGGGGTCACTTTGACCAGGGCAGGCACAGTCTCTTGGAAATATTTATGACTTTATTGGGGCTGCATTTACCCTCCTTAGTAAAACCTTGTCTAAAATGGAGTTCTCTCTCAAAATGGAGTTTATTCTGCTCCTTCATAGGTACTTTCTCCTTGGATGGTGGTGCCTGGGTGGTCTCTGTTGAGCCTGTTATGGCTGGGTCCTACAGAGGACACGTTTGTCATTGTATCTTTGAAGGCCAAAAAATGCAGGCCCATTTCCACCTTGTCTAACAGTCAGAGAATTTTGGAGACTAACAGGAATAATTGTACCTTCTAACTCAGGAGGTGGTTGCCTAGCTCTTTTGAAGTTAAGATAGCTTGGTGCCACTCTGACAGATGGTCAGTATATGCAAATATACTTCTGCTCCTTCTATTGTTACTATGAGGTCACCTAGGGAAGGCCGGTCTTCAGCGGAAGTGACTTAGAGCACTTTAGCTACCTGGAGGACAGAATGCTAAGGATTTGACGTCTCAGAGTGATGATGGCCACTGACTATGTGAGTTATCCTCTTGTATCATGTTGATAGAGTCTTTTGTTACTTTCTCCCCAAGTTTACAGTGGGCATAAAAGCTGTGGAAAAATAAACACCAGGTAAATTTCAGTATTTCAGACTGGAAAGTCCTCCCAATATTTTCTGTGTTTTCTGTATTATTATTTTTATGTGTCTTCGTATTCGCTACTTATATTTCTTCAATTCCCACACCCCTATTATGGTAAGAAGTATTTTTGTTGAGGCAGGTCCTTGACAGGAAGGCAGAGAAAGTTTGCTCTTAGCTCAGGTGATTTTTTTTAAAGAATTAATTTTTTAAATTATGTGCATGTGTATGTCTGTGCGTGTGTAGATGCGTGTGTTCAGCTAGAACCTCCAGCTCGCCCCTGCATGATCCAGAGTCCCATTCCTGTCTCTCCAAACCACACCCACTCAGAGGATCTCTGAACAAAAGGAAGGCACCAAAAAGCCCAGTTCCACATTCTTGATGGGGCCTGTGGGTGTCAGAGGCATCAGATCCTCTGAAGCTGGAGGTACAGACAGCTGTGAGCTGATAAAGGTTCTGGGAACTGAGGTCAGGTCCTCTGAAAAGCAGTACCTACTCCTAACTCCTAGGTGGTCTCTAGCCCATCTCAAATAATTTTTATGTCAAAAAAGTATGACTACCTATTCTGGTTTCCTTCAGCAAACACTAGGAACCTAAATTTAGTTCATAGCTCAGGAAATATGTGTGTGTGTGTGTGTGTGTGTGTGTGTGTGTGTGTGTGCGTGAGTGTGTGTGTTGTGGTAGTTTGAATAAGAATGGCCCCCATAGGCATTTAATATATTAATAAGAATGGCCCCCATAGGCATATATATGCATGAGCTTTCCCATCCCATGGAATCCTTTTTTACTTATTTTATTTATTTTTTGCTTTTTTACTAATTTATTTTTATTTTATTGCACTGGAGTTGGGTTTCCTGGAATTGAAGTTACAGACAGTTGTGAGCTGCCATGTGGATGCTGGGAATTGAATCCAGGGCCTCTGGAAGAGCAGTCAGTGCTTTTAACCTCTGAGTTATCTCTCCAGCCCAGGCCTGTATATCTGAATGCTTAGTCACCAGGGAGTGGAATTTTTTGATAGGATTAGAGAGATTAGGGAGGAAGTGTGTCACTAGGAGTAGACTTTGAAGTTTCAAAAGCCCATGCCAGCCAGGCCCAGGCTCTCTGCCACTGCAGGTCAGGATGCAGCCCTTGGCTATTGATGTAGTTCTGTGAGTGCCACCATGCTCCTGCCATTCCCCCTGCAATGATGATAATGCCCTAAACCCCTGAAACTAAAAGCAAGTCCCTAATAAAACGCTTTCTTCTATAAAGACCGCCTTGGTTATGGTGAACAGTGACCGAAACAGCTGTGAAAATTACGTCCATAGCATATTTTAATGAAATTTGGATCAACTGTATTTGTAACTTCGTGAATCACACAGATTTATTTTCTAATTCTTTTTTTTTTTTTCTAAGACATGGTCTCTTCAGGCTGTGGTGGAGCACACCTTTAATCCCAACACTTGGAAGGCAAAAGCAGATGGATCTCTGTGAGTTCAAGGCCAGCCTGGTCTACAGTGCTAGTTCCAGGACAGCCAGGACCCTCCACAAAGAAACCCTGTCTTGGAAAAAAAAAAAAGGAGGGGTCTCACTGGCTGACCTGGAATTTGTTACATAGACCCGGGTGGCCTTGAACTCATAGACGCCTGTCACTTTCTGCCTCCCAAGTGCTGAGATTAAAGGTGTGAACTACCACGTCCTGACTAGATGGAATTTTTTTAAAATCTAATCTGAGACTACTATTGTCCAAAAAGAAGTTAAAACTGAGATCCTAGGACCTGCTAGACCCAGAAGACCATGGATACTATGACAAGGCCTTTGGCAATGGCCTTGTCACCCATGCTGGGAAGCTAATAGTTCCCTGTTTCTGGCCAACTAAATCTATAGTGAGATGTTTATGGTTGTTAAATAAACCCCTCATGTGCAAGAGGCTAAATTGGCAAGGACACTAATGAATAATTGTATAATCTGCTGGTCTGGGCTATAAACCAAAGTTTATACTTCCTCACAGAACATTAGTCGTCTCTCTGGGAGGTCCTAGTGTCAAGCAGGGCCTGAAGGTGACATCTGTCCTGCCTTAAAGACTGACGCAAAGAAGTCCGAAACCCCTCCTTTTCTTCAACCTGCTGCTTCAGTGGGGTATACTTCAAATCCGGGGTGGGGTGACTACCCCAATTCTCACCTGAGCACTGAAGGGGTTGGGCACACAGTGTTCTTTGTGTTTGCTTCTTCGTGTGTTTGTTTTCCCCAAATGGTTGGTTGTGCGTGGGGGCGTGGGGTGAATGAAGGGGGGAAGTGGATACAGTTTGAAATTCTTACCTAAGAAACCCCAGGCAGTCCATTCTTCGTTTATCCACAAGGTGGCAGACTACTACTCTTTAAAAGACAGTTTCAGAGAAACTCAAGAGGAACATCAAAGCCAGGGAATTAGACAGCCTCCGCCAGGCGAAGTACCACGTTGACCATTCTGTCCTGAGGAAAGTTGGCAAGCAAGTAGAACTGGGTCTTTAGTGAGGTACAACCCTCACTCTCTGCCTCCCTAAATGGGCAATGTTGGTTTAGTTTGACTGGATTTGTTTGGGAATATTTTTGTTGTTTGTTTTTGACAGAGTCTCACGTAGTCTGGGTTGTCTTCAAACTAAATACGTATCCAAGGGTGACCTACCTACTCCTGATCCTGTGGCTTTTCCTCCTGAGTGCTGGTGGTTAAATCCAGGGGGTTGTACATACTAGTGAAAGACCCCCAGTGTGGGGAAACTCTCACTCAAGTCTCGGGACAACAACCCACCTCCCCCCACCCCCCACCCCGTAACTTGACTTGCGAGAGACTGTCGTTGCTACAGTCACACAAGGTTTATTTGACAGGACAGGAACCAGTGTACTGGAGCCAACACTCATAACTTACGCAGGGGAAGAGTTCGACCTCGAGTAACTGGGAGAAGGGGTTTTTAAGGGAAGAAATCACAACCCAGTAATCCAAAGGGGGTAGGGAGGGCGTCATTGAAAATTCCGAAAATACCAATGATAATCACAAGAGGGTAACTCCCTGTTTCTCAAGATTATTCTCAAGATTATAATCTAACTTTATCTTCAGCTAGTTCCTGAAACAGAGTCACTGAACCTAGATTTTTGGTTCTATTTTTCTTGCTATAGGGGTCTGAATTTATCCAGGTCTTTCACTAGACCACTCTGTGACTCACTCTGGGAGCTGAGCAAAGCCAACCGCCCTTTACTCTTTTTGTTTGGTTGTTTGGTTTTTGGTTTGTTTTATTTTTCTACATGGGGTTTCTTTGTATAGCTCTGGCTGTCTTGGAATTCATTCTGTAGACCAAGCTAGCCTTGAATTTAAAAACATCTGTCTGTCTCTTAAATGTACAACATTTTGTTTGTTTGTTTGTTTGTTTGAGAGAAGGTTTCTCTGTGTAGTCCTGGCTGTCCTGGAACTCACTCTGTAGACCAGGATGGTCTCGAACTCAGTGATCTGCCTGCTTCTGCCTCCACAGTGCCGGGATTAAAGGCTCATGCCACCACAGCCCAGCTCCCTTATAGTCTTGATGCTGCATTTGAATATGTATTTCACAGAGAAAAATAAGATGTGGTAGGCAAAGAGAACCTAAAGTTACACAGAGAGTGTCTTCTCTATTCAGGAAGATAGATAGATAGATAGATAGATAGATAGATAGATAGATAGATAGATAGATGATAGATAGATAGATAGATAGATAGATAGATAGATAGATAGATAGATAGACAGACAGACAGACAAATGGATGGACAGACCAACGGATGGATGGATGGATGGATGGATGGATGGATGGATGGATGGATGGATGGATGGTTGGATGGGTGGGTGGATAGAAGGACAGATGGACAGAAGGACAGACACACAGATACAAACAAAAGGAGATACTGCCAGAGCATAGTGGTGTTAACACATTTCTACACACGAGGACTCCATGAATTCCCACAGCACGCAGTCAAGGCCAATTCTCTGCAGAGATAAGAACTTCAAAGAATAATCCATGAGCAAAACTGGAGATGCAGTCTGAAGTAACTTCGAGGAAGGAAAACCTTGATCCTGATGCTGGCTTGCCCAACATAAAGGACCCAAGTGTCACCCCTTGCACAGAGCCCCTCTTTGTGAAAAATCAAAAACAAAAACAAAAAGCTGCTTTCTTAGCTACCATTTCAGACATGCTGCTTCCCTGTCTCTTGATATCTGCCCTGCTCACTACCCAGGACCAAGGGCCAAGTCTGAGTCTGCGACCCTATGGAGCTTTCCTTTCCCAGGCTCTGCCCAGCCCAAGGATGACTCAAAAAAAAGTACCATTTATTTACATGGTGGCCCCTTCCTTCAGCACCCCAGAACAGAAAGTGTGTGGGTGGGGTGATGGTGACCGCCACATTCTCCAAAGAGCCTGACAGCTGCAGATGACACCTCGACTCCCTCCAATGAGAGTTAGCACAGCAGCTGCCGAAGGAGACAGACAACCTTGGGCAGCCACCGTTACCTAACTCCTCCCTCTGTCTACCACACTTCTCTCCTTGGAGGTCCTCACAGCTACCAGTTTGAGTAAGATTTTTATTTTTTATATTTTATTTTATGAGTGTAGGTATTATTTTTCCTGCATGCATGTTTATGTATGCTATACATAGCTGGGGCCTACAGAGGCCGTAAGAAAATGTCTAGATCCCTAGAACTGGAGTTACAGACCACTATGAGCCACCTTATGGGTACTGGGAATTGAACTCCAGTCCTCTTGAGGAACAAGGGCTCTTAAACACTGAGCCATCTCTCCAGATTTTAATGAATAAACGAATCCTTTAAATTGCACAGAAAATATCATATTCTGTATAGATTTTCTTTTTTTAAGACTTATTTTCTTATTATATATACAGTGTTCTGTCTGCATGTATGCCTGCAGGCCAAAAGAGAATGTCAGAACTCATTACAGATGGTTATGAGCCACCATGTGGGTGCTGGGAATTGAACTCAGGACCTCTGGAAGATCAACCAATGTTCAAAACCACTGAGTCATCTCTCCAGCTTCCCCAAGCTCCTCCGTACAGATTTTCAGAGAGAAAGGAACAATGACGTCACTGAACTCTCTTCTTGCCGGTTTGAGATGAGCATTCAGCCGTCCTGCTAAGCATCGCATAGGCCGTGAGACGGTCCTGAAGGCCACAGAGAGCACCTACGCAAAGCTTGCACTCAGCTCTCAATGTGCAATGGCAAATTTATTGGGGCAGAATGCTTTTTTATTGTTTGTTTCCAAGTACTGTCTGAACCACTTGGTTAGCAGATCAAAGGCCTGCTTCTCTGCGTGTGATGGAGTTGATCCCCAGGAAAAACTACCATATCAAAACTATTTCTTATATTTTTGATTGTGAGCCTAGCCTTTAATGGCTGAGCTATCCATCCAGGCCCAAAGCTATTTCTTAACATGGGAAAATATGGTTTGGCCTGGCATGCAATGCCGGTAACATCGTCTGAACTGTGGTGGTCCCTAAGGAGGCAGTAGGCATGGCAAAGGGATGCAAGCGGATGCTGTTTCTCCTAGTGAACATCCGCTATCTGTCTGATAGGCAAAAAAGTCAGATTACAACCTTTTCTTCAGTGTTATGAATGTAACTCAGTACTTTAATGATAACGTAAAAGTCTGTGTACCTTTTCAAAGTGAGATAGACTCTGATCCCAAATTCTGAGACAGCAATTGGGCCACAGTTGCCAGGAGAGTTTGGTGACTTTCATGTAAAAGTGGACTTAAATACATAATAAATAACTTTTATTTCTCTTTAAAAATATTTACTTTTATTTTATGTGTATGTGTATTTGCCTGCATGTATGTCTGTGTACAAACCACATGCATGTCTGATGTCCTCAGAGGCCAAAAGAAGGCACTGAATGCTCTGGAACCGGAGTTACAGGTGGCTGTGATTCACCATGAGGGTGCTGGGAACCGAACCCAGGCCTTTTATAAGAGCAACCAGTGCTTTTAACTGCTAAACTGTCTTCCTAGCCTTAAAAAACAATTTCTCTTTAATATCGAAATGAAAAGAAGCCAAATGGACTTAAAAAAAAAAAAAAAAGCTGTTCTGTTCTGAGAACACTTGGAGCAGCAAGAAGCTGGGTGATTGACAGCCAGGTCTTTTTGTTTTGTATTAAGAACACAAAGGTTAAGAGTTTCACATTGGTTAAGGAAAAGATGAATCATTTGCCCCAGCCCAGAAACCAGTGACAAGGTCAGTCAACTCTTACGAAAACCAACAGGCAAACGTACTTTTTCCAGAACATTGAATAAAACTACAGTCAGTCATCACCAAAGCCCACAAGGGGAAACAAATCACCAAAAGGCCAAAAGAAAAAGCATTCTGTAGATCTGACTATTGAGCCTAGGACTTCAAACATGCCATCCAAGCATTCTATTGTGGAGTTGAATCTCCAACCTTTGAAAATTTTCATACTATTTGTTTACTTTGAAGCATGAACACCAAATTTGAGCACCTAGTTAAATTATTATGAAAATGAAATATGTTTCCTATTTCATGATATGTATCACACAAAGTCCATCTAGAATAAATGCTTAAGGATGAAAACGTACTCAGTGTCTACATGTGAACAACAAATGATAAAAGCAGATGCATGTGGTGACTCACACCTGAGATCCCAGCCATCTGGAGGCTGAGGCAGAATGTCACAAGTTCGAGGACAGCCTGAGTGAGACCACACCTCAGAAACACAAGAGTAAATGGATAAATAAATGTTATAGGTAAATTTTATCTATAAATCATACGATTGTCTGTTAGACATACAAACAGTTTTACTCATCTTAGGACACAGTGCAGAAAACAAGAAAGGGAAAGACTGTTTCTTTGATTAAATGAAATTTCTTCACAGAAACAAAGTTCTCAGCTTTCTCAAATGAAACTTAAGTAAAACAATTACCTGGGCAACTTCCACAGCGAGAACTTAATGTATAGTAAATCCTTATAAACCAATCATTTTAAAGTCCTGAATGTGTATAAAGAATTATACACATTCAATAGCAAAGTCAATGGATGATAAAGTTTATGAACAAATATCCAGCTTCACTTATAGGTTGAATTATGCCATCCTCAAATCTGTACTTTGAAGTCTAGTCCCCAGTTCCTCAGAATCTGAAGACATTTAGAAATAGAGGTTTGGAAGTGCTGGGGATTGAACTCAGGACTTTGCACATCCTACGTAAGCTCTTTACCAGTGAGCAATTGCTCAGCCTTCTTCTGCGTTTTATTTTGAGACAAGATCTCACTAAATTGCTTAGGCTTGTTTGCTTTTCTTTGTTTTGCTGTGTTTGTAGTGGTGGTTGTGTTGGGTGGCGATGTTGCTCGTGTTGTGTTTCTTTTTTTTAAGTATTAGAGACTGAGCCTAAGGCTTCATGTGTGATAGGCAAATGCGCGCGCATGCACACACCTAAGAATAATTAAAGACAAAGAGGAGAGGCCATAAATTTAAGAGAGATAGGAGAATAATAGCTGCATAGGAGGGTTAGATGAAGGAAATGGAAAAGGGAAATGCTGTAATTATATTATAATCTCAAAAAATTAAAAAAATAGTGAAAAATGATTAGAGCAGGCTCTAATCCAAGTACAACTTCTGTCTTTATATGAGAAAGAAATTTGGACAGAGGGAGGATCATGAGAAGACACAGAGAAAACAAATATTGCCAGTCGGAGAGAGGCCTCAGCAGACACCACCCTGTCCATCATCTCAGACGTCACCCTTTCCACCATGTCCATCATCTCAGATGCTACCCTGTCCATCATCTCAGACTCCACCCTGTCCATCATCTCAGACTCCACCCTGTCCATCATCTCAGACTCCACCCTGTCCATTATCTCAGACGCTACCCTGTCCATCATCTCAGACGCCTCCCTGTCCATCATCTCAGATGCCCAGCCTACAGGGCAGTAAGGAAGTGTCTGCTGCAGCAGCTCTAATGAACAAATGCACCACGGCCACAATCAAAATACATATATTAAAACAGCAGCTCCAACTCTCAATGTGACAAAAATACAAAACAAGCAACTACTTTGGCAAAGGTATCACATTCTGTAGGAGTATTTGTGTTTTGACTTCAAAATAGTACCCGACTGTGTAGCCCAAGCTGGTTTGAGCTGCCTGCATGTTAGGGTTACAAGGATGTGCCACGATGTCTAGTTTCTGGGACTGTTACAGCAGTACAAATTGATACTGAGATAGACGAGGGAGAGTCGCCTCTCCCTGGGGCGCTGGGCAGGTACTGGGCAGGTACTGGGCACTATTAAAGCATTATATTATATTGAAATCTCTACTAGAGGCTGAGGAGATGGCTCAGTGGGTACAAGTACTTGTTGTCAAACCTAACCACCTGAGTTTGATCCCCAAGAAGTACTCATGTGGCAAAAGGCAAAGACCAGTTCCTCTGACTTCCACACTTGCACCATGGCATGCTTGCACACTCTCCCAACACCTCCCCTCCCCCCCTCTCTGTATATGTTATTTAAAATATCTCTATTAATGTTAATGATAAACTCATCCCTTTATCCTCTCCTTTATTTTTTTTCCTTCCCTTCTCCCTCATTTTTCTTTTCTTGTATTTTTTGAGGCAGCTCAGACTTGAACTTGCTACCTCAGCTAAAAATATAAAATTACAGGTGTGCACTGCTAGGCCTAGCAACAGGTTCTTGTAAATAGTCCTTCTGCTGTTTATATCCAAAGATGCTGGGGGATGGGTTAATGTGACCCCTAATTGGGAGCTACTGGACTCTTGTGGTTCTGTCTGCCTTGAACCAAACAGCCTGCCTGTCTCTGTGTCCATGCTAGCCATGTTGAGTGCTCCATGGACACCACCAGGAAATATGATAACGGACAGCGGCAGCTGCTTACTCTGGTTCCTGATGGTGCTCCCTGCCTCCAGGATGCTGTGAAACAGTTCACACTGGACTTTTGCATATCCTATGTGTTGGTGAATATCTAGATCATCTAGGCCAAAAGAGGAGTCCTTCTCTTGGTGGCCCACCAGAGAAATTCCCGTGTTTGGTGCTAATGAGCCAATACCTTAATTGATAAAATCAGAAATCTTCATTTGCATGAAAGCCACCCTCTGGCTGCATAAAAGGACTGTTCAGCTTGCTGGGTGAGCTGTCTGAGAGACACCCACTGTGCTGCCTGCCCCTAGTGTTGTAGCATCAAGGCCCAGTAGAAGGCTTCCTTAGTGATCATTTCTTGTCTACTTTTGGGGAGTGGGTACAGCTGGTCATAGGACGAAAGAAGTAGGAAGAGCAGAATGGTGATGACATCACTTAATGTGGCAGCAGTGACTTCAGCATGGACTGCCCAGTGTGCCAAGCTTCAAATGCAGGGGTTGGCTAGCCGCTTTGATGGATACTGAGGAGGCCAAGTTATGGGAAGAGTCCCAGTTCAGGGGGAGGGGGGGCACAGCTCATCTGCTTTGAAAGCAACAGAAGTGGCAGCTGAGTAGTTGCCAAACTATGCAGCAAAGCAGCTAAGTGTGCCCGCGGGCTGGCTGCCCCAGAACAGGCAAATCAGCAGGATGGCCTTGGATCCCCCCTGCCTCTGCCTCCTGAGTGCAGGAATTCAAGGTGTGGTATACAGGTTTGTTTTCCCTGTTGGGTGTGGAGGCCCAAAAATGTGACCAAAGGTTGGAGAGTTGGAACTTACCTCTATTCCTTCAAGGTTATTGTGTTTTTACTGCAAATAAAGGTCCCACCTAGATTCAGAACAGAGAGTTCTGCTGTCTCAAGGTTATTGCCAACAGGTGTGGCTAATATCCAGCCCTTGTATTTCAGGTGTACAAGGTTTCTACCTCAAACAAAAGTCTAAGGATCCAACTAAGGTTCTGGTTCCCTTATGGAGATAACATTGGATTCCACCCAGGGAGTGGTTGGCCTACAGAATGTTTTGGTCTAGGATGTGAGTGTGACTTGTTTTGCCCCAGCAACCAACCATTATTTAACTATGGGCACGATTAAACTGTGTTATTTGCCGTGGTTAAACTGTGACCTTCAACTGGTCTTTTCATTCCCTTGCATCATGTTAATGTAGTTTTTTTTTCTTACTCCTCCCTACTGAAATGGACGTGATTTCAGTATTAACTGGAATTCCTTCACAGTACTATTCTATGTTTTTCTGTTTTATTATTCCCACACTCATATTCATATTCTTTACTAATATTTCTATATCCTCTCACACCCTTACCCTGGCAAGAAGTGTTTTTGTCGAGGTTGGTCCCGGACAGTTGGGATCAAACCCCAGGTACTTGCGCCTGCGTGCAAGGATGCAGTCTATCACCAAGCTCCACCCACATCCCATTTCTCTTCAGCTGTCTATGCTTTTCATCACCAAATCCAATGTCACAAAGATGTTCTTTTAAAAATTATCCATGGGGGGGGGGGGGGTGTGTGTGCACCATGCATGCATATGAAGCTGATTCTCACCTCCCACCAAATAGGTTCTGAGCATGAGACTCACATCATCAGGCTTTGAGGCAAGTGCCTTTACCTGCTGAGCCATTGCACTGGCTACTTTTAAAAATTAACTAGTTAATTTTTATAGTAAATAGATTTTTTTTATACGATATATTCTGATAACAGTTTCTGCCTCCCAACTTTTCCCAGGTCCTCCCCACTTCACCACAACCCCCAAATCCATTCCCTTTGCTTCTTTCTCAGTAAGATACAAACAGGCATATAATAATAATAATAATAATAATAATAATAATAATAATAAAGGAGAAGAAGAAGAAGAAATAAACAAACAAACTAGAATAGGATCAAATAGATTAAAAAAAAAGACCAAAGAACATAATACCAAAACTACATACGGATGCTGAGAAACACACATTTGCACACACAAAAACCCGCAAAAATAAAATTGAGAATCATAATATATAAGCAAAAGATCTGTAAAGTAAATAAATCAACAAATAAAAGTCCAAGTAAAACATTTTATGTATGTGTGTACACACACACACACATATATATATACTCCAGAAATACCATTGAGTTGGCTTTCTGTTGGCCGTCTCCTGCTGGGCATGAGTCCGGCCCTTAAGTGTGACTTTTATACTCAGGGTCACTCTGTTGAAGAAAACTCACTTTTCCCTTGTGAGCAGTTGCAGATAGCTTCTGGGTTAAGGATGAGGGCCTCACTATGTAGCCATACGTTGGCTTAGTTCTCACTACAGAGTCTGAGTTAGCCTTGAACTGTGGCCGTCCTCCTGCCTCAGCCTCCTGAGTGCTGAGATTCCAGGTTTCATCATTTAAAATTCATTTTTGTGGATGGTATAAGATAGGAGTTTAGCTGGACTCCGTTGGAATGGGTAAACAGTTGTCCAACATCATGTTTTGGAATGCCTGCATTGGATCGCTTTGCTAGAAGCCAGCTGAGCACACTTGTAAGGTGAAATACAGGATTTTCTTTGTGCCGGCTAAAATTTTTTTTTCCAGATTTAAAAGTAGTAAAATTCATTTGGGGGGGAGGGTATTTGTTGCTGCTTTTAAGATTTCTTTTCATTTCAGATGCTGTCCCCAGGCAAAGACCCCAATCACCCACGTTTCTGACTTCTGTGTTTCTATTTGGGGGTTCCCATGATTCACTAAGCTCAGGACTTTACTGGTGCAACCAACAGAGTTCAGGGAGGGCAGGGTCTGGGAAGGAACAGCTTCACTGTCGTTTTTCCTGGAACCTGAGCACATTGCCCCCTGACACATCAGTGTGTCAACAATTCAGAAGTTCCTCTGAGCTTGTGTCCAGAGAGTCTTATTAAAGTTTTATTATCCAGGCATGATGTGTTTAATTGCTGTTCAAATTACTGAAAGCAGTTGTCTTCCCCCTCCCATGTCCTCTCTGGATGTCCGGAAGACTGACATCCAAGTCGCAACTCTCACATCAAGTGGTCAGATTTGGGGCTAGACTTTGTGATGCCCAGTCCCCAGGTTGAGGGACTGAAGCCATTCCCATCTTTCAGGAACTTCTAATCAAAGTATTATAAGAAGCCTGCTATAAAACAAACCAATTCCATATTATACAGAGTAATCTATACTATAAGTAGGTACCCCAGTGTGAGGTACTCTGTATTTCAATTATGTAGTGAAGGCTTGGGTGGCTGAATTTACCTTTCATGGCCAGACAGGAAGCTGAGGGGTGGGTTTAAAGGTGAAGTTTTACTAGTGGCTGTGACTTTTGGCAAGTCCTTACTTTCCAGTCCTTCGGTGGCAATTTGCTTCATTCTCAAATGCTGCAAAGCACTCCTGAGCTTCTGCCGATGAAAGAACTTTGTGACCATAAATTCCTATAAAAAAAAAATATGTTGGCATTTTACAGTAATAGTTGTTCCAGAAGCAAGGCAGCGTGAGAGTTCCTGAGCCCTGAGTCACCTTGCTGTGCACTTCCTAGTTCTACCTGCTGAAGAACCAGCCCAGAAGTGCCACCTTCCTCAAGTCCACCTTCCCACCTCAAGGTCACCTACCTCAAGGTCACAAATACACAGAGCCCAGTTCCCTTGCTCATCCAATGAGGAGAGCTTTGATTTGTGTGACACTACATAAGTTAGAATTGTGCAAGTTTGTGACCTAAGAGCTACTGTTAGTGTGCAGAGCAGAGTGAGGTGACAAGCAGGGTTGGGGAGAAAACAGTCTTTGGCTGGGATTTATTTTCTCGGAAAATGGTATTTATTTATTCAATGAAGGTAAACTGAGTAGCCTCATGTTTAGTGGATTTTCAGGATGTTCTTGCAACAAGCAATAGGATTCTTTTCCATATCATCTTTCTGGGTAAGAATTTAATCCCAGGATTAAAAGTCAGGTAAGGCCTGACACTAATTTTTGTATGTATAGACAGCAAACTAGTTTCTCAAAAGTATTTTCTTTTAATAACGCCTTTCAGTCCAGATTCTCATAACACATATGACCATGGTACACTTTTTTTTTGTAATATTTTAAATGTTTCAGAAGGCATCAGATGATAAACACCATACCAGGAAACTATTCCTGTGAGCTTGCTTCTGAGTCAGTGTTCTGAAGTGGGGAGGGTCAGTTCCCACATAGGTAGATGGGATCCCTGGGGAGAGCCAGGCCTCACCTTCGCAATCAGAAACTCTGAGGGAGTCAGTAGTCTGAGCTTTAATTCATCTCCTGAAGACTGACAACGCTGTTCCCACCCCCATCCTCCATGCACCCCCTACCCTCTGTGCTGCCAATGGAGCCCAGGACCTCCTGCCCGCTGAGCAGTCACTGAGCTGTACCCCCAGCCTCCCATGCCAGGGTCTGGCCACAATGCTGTCAGCATTCTGAGAACTCTCTCATTTTCCTCTGCTGCGGTGCAGAGAAAATGCACCAGTGAAGAAATGAAAGGTGCATGCCTAAGCAGACATAGGTACCTAGATTCCCTAAATAGACAGGGAGGTAATGAATTTTAAAAAAAAAAATTAAACCATTGTGCTCTTTTCTTTATACTGTGATTCTTCTCTCTGCTTGTATTTGAGTTCCTGGAGAACAATACTCGTCCTGCTCTGGTGCCAGTGCAGAAATGAAGGATGTAAAATCTATTCAAGCGTGGAGAAAGAGCTGGTCAGTGGTGGCACAGCCTTTAATTAATCACAGTTCTTGGGAGGCAGAGTTCAAGGTCAGTCTGGTCTACACAGTAAGTTCCAGGACAGTCAGAGCTACACAGAGAAATCCTGTCTCAAAAAAAAAAAAAAAAAAAAAGAATTTAGAAAGGAGCTGGAAGAGAGGGGCTGCACGACCCGAGAATAAGATTCACTTAAAGCAAAGATAAAACAAAAACAAAACAAACAAACACACACACTCAAGATAGCTCATCCCCCACATCTCTGCTTGGCTTGACCTCTCTCTTCCTGCTCCTAGTTCACACCTGGTCTCTGACTGTTTCTTCTAAAGAAATTTCAATTTAATTTCCACTCACCAGTTAATACAATTACCAAGGAAAATGAAGGGATTATATTGGAGCTGAAGACTTTGTTTGCCTTAGAACAAAAGAGTCCATGGTTTCCAAGTTTCACCTGAACTGTGCTAAATGAAGTTGACATCAATGTTCATGTTCTCAGTTTATAACAGTGGGCAAGAAGTTTGAATTACGATATCATTGTGTTTCCACTTTGTTTGGGCCAGAGTCCAGAGTTCCCCTTAGCTTGGAGCTCCACTCTGCCTGGTCTCCATAGTGTGACTTGGTCCTGAAGTCCTTGCTTCCAAGGAACAAAAGCATGGGAGTGAATGAAGACATAAGTGTAGGGTACAGTGTAACAGGCTCAGTCCAGGGTGCCATGGAAGCAGGAGGCCGGTCCAGAGAGAGTTTCCCGGGTCTCATCCTTAAGGATGACTAAGGAGTTTAGTCATCCTTGTAGCATGACTAAATCAGCTAAGGAAGAGTGTTATTCTTTGAAGCGCCTGGGACCAGGAAAGAGTTTGGAAATTTTTAATTTGAAAAGTATCATCATGTATTAATTTCTTTTCTTCCCTCTCTCTCTTACTTTCAGTGTGTGTGTGTGTGTGTATGTGTGTGTGTGTGTGTGTGTGTGTGTGTGTGTGTATGTCAATGTGCACTGACATTCAATGCAGAACCCTATACATTATGGCTAAGCACACTCTACCACCGAGATCATAGCCCCACCACTATGAATTCATGCTTCATATTTGAGAATCAATGAAACTAAAGATGTAAAATGAGTATATTTTAAATTTATTTTCTTTTGTGTGTATGGGCGTTTGCTCTGGAGCTGCAGGATCTCCATGACTCGGGGCACCAGCAGGATATCCAAGTGACATTTCGGCGAGGGTCCAGGATTGATGGTGCACCAGAAGCCAGAGACCGTGAACCAGACCGACAACTCTTTGCAATGAACATTTGCAAGTAAAACTGTTAGAGCAAAAGCTTGTGTCACTTTGTGACACACTGCAGCTCCCAAGGCCACGACAACGAAGGAAAATGTGATCAGAAGACGGAAAGGTGGCGGAGAGAAGGGGTTTGCTTTTGTTTTTAATCATTTTGGTTGTTTTCTTCGGGGAGGGAGGCTACCAGAGCGGAGGGTGGACTTTGAAGGACTGCGGAATGAGTGAAATCGAGATGCATGATGTGAAATTTCTAAAAAGTCAATAAAAATTATGTTAATAAAATTGGAATGTCGGGCATGCAGTGCATGTCCACAATCCCAGTACTCGGAAGGTGGAAGCATGGGGGTTATGAAGTCAAAGTCATCTCTCCTCCACTGTGTAGTGAGTTCAAGTCAGACTGGGCTGCATGAGACCCTGTCTCAAATAAGCAAACAAAAAAAACAAAACAAAAAAAAACCTAATAATATGGCTTGGGTTTTAAAAATCAACTCTTCCTGCAAGCCATCCCCATGTGTTCAACGACTAATTCACCCGTATGCCACTGGGTGACTCCTGAGTGTACATCTCTTCATAGTCTATGGCTCGGTCTATGTGAAGACAGAGGTGGGGACAGAGTGACTTGATGTGAAAATGATCCATCTCTGGCCTCTGCTGAAAAAGAGAAGTCATAGGCAAGGGACTTGGATGCCTAGAGGTGTCACTGGTGGCTGTGGTCTAGGCTGGATGCATCCAAGTCCTTTGTCCTTCGTCC
Source organism: Myodes glareolus (assembly GCF_982192425.1). Classification (NCBI taxonomy): domain Eukaryota; kingdom Metazoa; phylum Chordata; class Mammalia; order Rodentia; family Cricetidae; genus Myodes; species Myodes glareolus. The sequence continues at coordinate 44,685,954 of NC_142032.1, forward strand.
ACAGAATTAATTACAGCTGACTCTGCTCCCTAAAGTGTACTTTTGATATTGTGTTAGGCTTGCCAAGACTTGTGACTATGACTGACTTATCTAATAGTCACAAGAATACTAGGTCTAGCACAGATATGGGCCCCCAGTGGTCATCTAAAGAGCCAAGGATAACTGAAGAGGAATTGTGACTCCCAGCTTGTAATACAACCACAGAGGATCTTATTGAGTCCATGAGTTTTGTAGAATACTTAATTCATGTGTTGGTTTCTGTAACATGAAGGGTCTGCTTGTTGGGGGTTTTCTGTCCTGCTCAGTTCCCCCCAGCTGTTTAGCCCCAAAGAAAATAACACAAAGAACTCCATAAGTTATAAAGCTGATTGATCCATTAGGTCAGGCCTCTTACTGGCTAACTCTCACATCTTGATTAACCCATTTTTCTGATCTATGTTAGCCATGTGGCTCAGTACCTTTTTCAGTGGGGCAGATCACATCCTGCTGCTTTGGTGATCTGGGCAGGAGTGGGAGGAATCAACTTTCTCCTCCCCAGAATTCTCCTGCTCTCCTTGCATTATTTCCACTTCCTGTCTGGTTTTCCCACCTACACCTCCTGCCTGGCCAATCAGCATTTATTTAAAACATGATTGACAGAATACAGACAATTCTCCCGCACCAGTTTTCTTCTCTGGGAATGTCAGTTCACAATTCCCCTATTGGCCAAGCATCATATTTGTGCATGTGAGGGACAAATACTGTCTAATGTGAACATATATCAGTCTCCTAAGCTAGGAGTATGAGAAACACCCATGTGCCAAATATGATTTGGGCAATAGTGCTTGGGGAGTCATGACATAAGAGGGCAGAGGTGTGATGTTAACCTTTATAGAAGAAGGAAATTTCTTAACCATCACACAAGCTTGCTCTTTAGTTAGTGAAAAACATTTTTTTTTAATGTTGAAGCATTTTGACAAAAGCATGCATGCACTTTTCGTGGGGCTTTTTGTTTGTTTGCTTTTAGATTGTTAGTTCCTAGGAAAGGAGATGTGTTCACATCATTGCACACACTTATTCATTGCTCATTTTTACTGTTCCCCTATCAGAAAAAGCAGTTAAGGGTGTTATTACCTTTTTACTCAGAGCTTTTGTTCTTTTTGGTCCTTACAAAATATTAAAAACTGGCAATGCTCCTACATTCTCTTTTAACAATGTTGAAAGGGAATCTCCCATTGTATTACCTTCAGACAAAGGTCCTGAATGTTTAGAAGGTGACCTAATATGGCCAAAATAAACTGGATCTTTTTGAGTCTGTAATTTCTGTTAAATTAATTGTAGTAAGCCATGAATAGAGGTACCTGATGACTTAACTTAATCAACTCTTAGATGTCGCATTGCCAAGACTGTGGATTATGTGTGAGTCAGAGCATAGTCAGAGGAGGGTGATGTTGTAAAGCTATGTAAATCATGCATAATTCCATCCAGAAGCGCTTGAGTGGGTAAAACTCAGGGAAACGTCTCTAGAAATCAGGGCACCAGTACCATCTTTTATGGCATCTACAAATACTACTTCCGCAGCAAGAACTGGCTGAAGCATAGTGCTTTTAGGAAACAGAATAACTTTTTTTTTTTTTTTTACACAAAGCCAGTACGTTTATTGGAAGGAAAATGATTATCAGTTTGAAAGGGAAAGGCAGCAAAAGTCAGTGCTAAGTCATCTGAAGTATTAACTCCTTTTGTAAGGGGCCACACATCCACCCAGGCAGGGGTCTCAGAAAACCAGTTTATAGGATCAGCATGATACTTTTCAGCAGCCACTAGGAGAAATGCCCAAACCTTGCTTATTATGTTTTGGAATGGGGTTTAATTTTAATGGTTCAGCCATTCCCTGTGACTCCTTTTTTTTTTTAAGACCCAATGCAGAAGTCCATCCTGTGAGGCCTTCATCTGTTCAGCAGATTGTTGTGGGAGAATTGTCTGTGTTCTGTCAATCATATTTTAATAAAATGCTGATTGGCCAGGCAGGCAGTATAGGCGGGAAAACCAGACAGGAAGTAGGGGTGGAGCAAAGAGACTGGGAGTATTCTGGGAAAACAGGAAGCTCCCTCTGCCATTCCTGCACAGACCACCGAAGAAGAAAGATGTAAGCTGCCCCACTGGAAAAGGTACTGAGCATGTGCTAACGTAGATAAGGATAATGGGGTAACATAAGTTATAAGAGCTAATAAGTAGCCTGACCTAATGGGCCAATCAGCTTTATAATCTTATGGAGTCCTGTGTGTTATTTCTCTTTGGGGCATGCCGGCTCTGGGGTACCGGGCAGGACGGAAACCCCAACAAGCTAGCCGGCCCTCATGCTACAGCAGATGTATTAGGAACAAAGAATTATATGCCTAAGAACATCTCTACCCTGTAAATTAACTATCAACTGTTTTAACACATAAGGGTGGAAGAAACTGATTGATCGTCATTATTTTTTAATTAAGAACTTTTACACTTTATTTAGGTCTGTGGTGTTGTAAAATGGTGTGAGTAGGACTCTGGCAGGTCCCATGGTGGGTGAGGATCACATGTGAGAGAGAGACCTTTACAGCGTCCCATCGTGGTGGGTCCAAACCGTGGAGAGTGACAGAATGTGCCATACAGGCACAGCTTAAGTGAAGAATTTTATTGGGGGAAGGGAGGGGAATGGGGAAAGAAAAGGAGAGAAGGGAAGGGAAGAGAAAGAAAGAGAGAAAGAAACAAGGAAAAGAAGCAGGAAAAGTCCTGCCTGCCCCTTAAAAAGGACAGAGGAAGGAGAGAGAGAAAGAGTAAGAGTGGGAGGAGCTTGTCTCTTAAGGAACATTTGCACCTGAGCACAGACTAGGGTCCTGGGCTGGCCAGGGTATTGTCTGGGTACATCTTGCTAGATGACAGGGAAAGCCAGCATAATACCAGAATCCTAACACATGGGAAACTCCTACTCCTTGGAACTCTGTTTGGATGCCTTCAAAAGGCCACTAGGAGGACCAAGTTTGATGGAAAAGAACAGAAACATTGGCACCAGTATCCAAAAATCCCTGAGATTTCTTACGGTCTATCCACAGTGGTGTAGTGGGCCACTCTTCAGAAATAGCTTTCATCCAGCACACAACTGGGGACCCAACACATTCTATTCCCCATTCCTGAGCAGACTTTATATGATTAGCCATTTATTGTGGAAACAATAACAGTTGAGCAATGCGTTGTTCTTGTTCTATAGTTTGGTTAACAGTAGGGACAGATGCCATAGCTTTAATCTCCTCAGTAGAATTTCAATCCTTAATTCCTAGAAAACTCTGTAAGCTCTTTATATACCAGTAGATATGGCATGGCCCCCATTTCTGGTGTTAATGTGAACCTGGAGGTGGCATTGAGGACATGTCCAGGACTGCCTGATTGCCCTGGAAAGCTTTGGTGCGTGGGAGTGTTGAGCACTAAGAAAGACTGATGGATTAACACTAGACTCTGAGGACAAGTCTCAGCTATTACTGGATGTATCCAAATGTTGGTAGGGACTGGGACTGGTCCTTTCCCCAGCTTCCCTGAGGCAAAGGCTATTCCTCACCATCCCTCATTAAACTGTATTTATTTATCCAATGATTTTCTTCTTTACAACAAGGGCATAAACATGGAATCTTAACCTCCATAACCTGAGGCGCATTCTGTCTTCCTTGTGGACATTGCCTTTTAAAATATCCAGACTTACCACATTTAAAACATCCATTACTATTCATTTTTTTCTTGTTGTGTGACTGCCAATAATTGGGGTACTATTTGGCCCTGGAGGTCACCAACCAGTGATAACCCTTGAGTGTATGAAGACCTAATATCAGTACAGAGGTGAATGAAATCATTAATCTCTCCTTTTTTTCCCTAAAGGATGAATGGCAATCTGAAATGCAGCATTAGCATTCTCATATGCCAGTTATTTAACAATAATTATTCCTGCCTCCCCATCAACCATCAGATGACTGACAGCCGACAAAAGATGGGAAACAAACATCTCCATATGGTTCATCAGGCCGTTGTCTAATTTTAGAAAGTTCCTTTGTCTCTTTCCAGAATCTGGTAACTTATGCCATGCCTGTCAAACCAATGCAGTGATTTGTTCATAAGCCTCAGGACGATATGATCTGTCACATATTGAGTGTCACTATAAACGCCTTCTCCTGCTAATAATTCAGAAGTTATGAGCACACTATTGTGTTGATTTCTAATAACTGGTACTGATATCTTTCTGAATGAACAATCTTTGACAGCAAATATTCACATCCTGTAAGATGCGCCTTTGCTGAGATCCTCCAGTGAGAGGGAAGAAAGGCTTCCCCAGAAATAGATTCAAGGAGAGACAGTTTGTACAGAGCACAAACCTGCTTAAGATCCTTAAGTCTAAAATGAAATGGGTATATATGTTCTCTTTGTTCCAGATTACTCAGATCAAGCATTTCATTCTCGGGGAAAAGAGAAAATCCCCTCATGTCTTCTCCTGTCTCCCAGGTGTGATGCAGAACCTCTTGCATTGGAGACCTGTCCCTTGATATAGAAGGAGTTAATTTTCTTATTGGGAGGTGCCCTCTTTAATAACCTCAATAAGAGATGAAGTGAAGCAGGGAAGAAAAGTTTCCCTGCTATCAGGAACTGCATTTGATGGATAGGTTTCAGGGATGGAGGAAGCTGGAGCTGGAGGTGGGGGAGCAACATCAGCACCTGGAGGAGGAGCACCGTCAACCTCATCACAGAGAAACACACACACACACACACACACACACACACACACGAGGTAGCTTGGCTTCAGGGCCTAAGTTGTCTTCTATCTCCAGCGTTAGTTATGCTTTCTCCTGGTCACTTTCGTTTTTAATTTTAACTGTGTCATTTTTATCTGTGACTTTTTATTTTTCTCTAAAGCTGAAAGCATCCCTAGGAATTTTTTTTTTTCTGTCCCTTTGCCTCTGATTCTCCCTGAGTTGCTCTTCCTAATTGGAACGAGTTTAGGGAAAGAAGGCAGAAGCTCTTTAATCAGCTCCAGGAACTTTATCAGCTGGTCCTGTCCTGCTTTAGTTCCTTCCTCCAGCATTAAATCTGCAGAACTTCTGGAAACAAATGTCGCTCCTTTGAGCCTACCTGTCCCATCTCTTTAACCTCCAATGAACACTCCTGTCCTATATTTGTGTACACACAATTCCCAGGAATTCCTTACCTTTTCCTTTTTTTTTCCTTTTTTTTTTTTTTTAAATCCCCATATTACTGGTCTCTTTTCAGCCTCTATCTGTGGAGTGCCTGTGCTTACTTACCAGGCCAAGGTCACCTGATCTAGCCCAGAGGAGTTAAATCCGGCTGGTTGGAGGGGCCCCAGCACTACAGGGGCTGTGATGATTTTATTAAGAGCAATCAGACTTTTTATACATTTATCAGAAACAGAAGATAATGGTAACTTCCAGGATCAATACAGTTGCCAGAATAAAGTGAAGTTTACAAGTCATACAGGGTCCACAAGATTAATGACCAATTGTCCTGTCAAGCCAACAATGCTTTCTTGACTACTAAGGGAACTTGACTTGAATGCTTCACTCCCTGGGGGGTGCATGGGTGTCTCGGAACTGGAAGGCACGTTGTGACCCAGGAGCCCTGAACTAAAACCTGGAAAACAAAACAAAACAAAACAAACCTATGTCACATGCCTCTTAAGGCAGTTAGAACAATTCAACTCCACATTCCCTGCAGATTATTTTAATCATCGGGGGATAGGGTTATATACTCAGACAACAAAATCAGGAAGTACCATGACCTAAGAGTTTCCTTAGAACTTAGATAAGAAAAGATAAGGGAACAATTTATGCATGCTTTATAAGGTAAGAGGAGAGACTCCCTAATTGTGGAGGGGGGGGCACTTATTTACAGAAACAACAGGGTCCCTGAGCCCTTGAATCTAGACAGTATATTAGTTGAGGAAGGCGAGGTCCCCAAAGTTCAGCTATTAAACATTTAGAAAGCCACAATAAGTGAAGCCATAGACAGGAAGGGGAATGTCATTCATATTGGCTGTGCAAACATGGGCCTGAAAGTTGCCAGATTTGTCTTGCTCCCAATTTACTCAGTCCTGGGACTTGGATCTTGTCACAGGGGCCTCTTAGCAACAGAAACTCTACTGTCTTTTAATTGTCTGACCTGTGCCAGCTGATAGATAGCAAACAACAGTTTTAAAAATGAAAGAAATACCCAAGCAAAGGTAGTTAGAAAAGGATCAGGAGGAAGGTAGGAGGGCAGGCTTGCCATGAGAGAGGCAGATTGGTTCCCCAATCACAGTCCAGAGGCAGAACTGCTCTCCCACTACCTCCCCAAGGTGACCAGCACCAAAGTAGCCTGTAACAGATTCCTATTTTTGTAGACCTAGGCTGGGGGCACACTTGTCCGCCTCTTGTTTTCCTTCATTCTGTCTTTAGTTTCTTTTAGTTGTGTGTTTGCCTTCATAGGCAAGCATATGAATTACTCATGAGATGCCATAGCACAAGAATAAATCATGTTCTTAATATTTGAGTTTCAGCAAGTCCAAATGTATCAAAGACCTCAAGATAGAATCAGCCACACTGAACCTCTTAGAAGAGAAAGTGGGAAGTACACTTGAACACATTGACACAGGAGACCACTTCCCAATTATAACCCCAGTAGCACAGACATTGAGATCTACAATTAATAAATGGGACCTCCTAAAACTGAGAAGCTTCTGTAAAGCAAAGGACATGGTCAACAAGACAAAACAGCAGCCTACAGAATGGGAAAAGATCTTCACCAACCCCACATTGGACAGAGGGTTGATATCCGAAATACACAAAGAAATCAAGATATTGGTCATCAAAAGAACAAATAACCCAATAAAAAGAATGGGGTACAGACCTAAACAGAGAACTCTCAACAGATTAATATAAAATGTCTAAAAGACACTTAAGGAAATGCTCAACATCCTTAGTCATCAGAGAAATGCAAATCAAAACAACTCTGAGATTCCATCTTACTCCTGTAAGAATGGCCAACATCAAAAACACTGAAGACAGCTTATGATGGAGAGGATGTAGGGTAAAGAGTAAACTTCTCCATTGCTGTGGGGAGTATAAACTGGTACAGCTACTTTAGAAATCAGTATGGTTATTTCTCAGAAAATTAGGAAACAACCTACCTCAAGATCCAGCAATACCACTTTTGAGTATATACCCAAAAGATGCTCAGTCATACCACAAGGACATATGCTCAACTATGTTCATAGCAGCACTATTTGTAATAGACAGAACCTGGAAACAACCTAAATGCCCCTTGACCAAAGAATGGATAAATAAAATGTGATACATTTACACAATGGAGTACTACACAGTGTGAAAAAAAAAATAATGACATCTTGAAGTTTGTGGGCAAATGGATGGATCTAGAAATCATCATATTGAGTGATGTAACCTAGTGTTGAAGGAGGCATTCAGTTTAATTTTCAGCATTCAGTTTAATTTTCCCTGCCTAGCCAAGTTCTGCCCTATCAACAGACCAAGGCAGTTTCTTTATTCACCAATGGTATTCACAGCACACAGAGGAGAATCCCACATCACCTCCCCTTCTCTGTTTAAATGAAAAGGAAGGTTTTAACATTAACATAGTAAAATTACATATAACAAAATAGGTATCGAGCAATAATTATAGTTTCAATATTTATATCTACTTTATTTTTATCATAACTAAGGAAAACTGCAACTATGACTACAAATTCTTCAACTCCATCAAAGATTCCAGAAGGATGTAATGTACTAGTGGACACACAAACACACATAAAGAATGATTCTTCATCCTCATAACCACCCACGGCCAATAGCTCCTCAGAAAGGGATGGGACCCAGAGATCATCTACTCCATCTATGCAGAGCTGCAGCCTGCTTGGACTTGTGCAGGTAATCAGAGCTAATTTGAGTTCATGGGTGCAGCAGCCATGCTGAGTCCAGAGCTAGCATTTCATAGTGCTCCTTGGTTCTTACATTCTTTCTACCTGCTCTTCCAGGATGTTTCCTGAACCTTCTATTTATATTCACATGTGTGTCTATGTGAGTGTATGTTACATGTGAGCAGGTACCCAGGTACCCGTGGAGGCCAGAAGAGGAGCTGGAGTTGCAGGTGGTTGTAAGCCACTCCATATGGGTACAGGGGACTGAACTCGGGTCCTCTAGAAAAACAGCAAGTGGTTTAAACTGCTGAGCTCACCCTGCAATCCCAGAAAAGATTTTTGTTTACATATATATATATATATATATATATATATATATATATGTTTTGTTTTAAATTTAATTAATCAATTTATGTATCTATTATTTTTCAAAAAAAAATTTAATTTTTATTTTTCCAAGACAGGGTTTCTCTGTGTAACCCTGACTGTCCTGGAACTTGCTCTGTAGACAGGCTGGTCTTGAACACAAGAGATCTGTCTGACTCTGCCTCCCAAGTGCTGGGATTAAAGACATGCGCCACCATACCCTGCCAGAAAAATTCTTAAAACCTAAATAGTAAAAAAAAAAAAAAAAAAAGGGGGGGGGCTGGAGATGGCTCAGTGGTTAAGAGCATTGCCTGCTCTTCCAAAGGTCCTGAGTTCAATTCCCGGCAACCACATGGTGGCTCACAACCATCTGTAATGAGGTCTGGTGCCTGCAGAATCCACACATATCCAGAATATTATATACATAATAAATAAATAAATAAAATAAAAAAAACCAAATAGTAACAGAATTAGGTTCTGTTCTCAAGAGCACAAGCAACACTAAAAGAAGACCTAGGAACTTTTTATGTTTTAACTTCAGAGACAGAAACGTTAGTAGAATCACTTCAACTTTATATAAAACCAAAAGGAAATAAAACAAAAAACAAAAGCAAAGGAAAGCAAACCTTAAAAAATATCAGGTGTAAACAGAACTTGTGGTGGACACCTCTAATCCTAGCACGCCAAGGCAACGGCCTCTGTCAGTCAGCATGGAAAGGACAAGAAAGCAGTCAGTAGGAAGGTTTTTAGGAGGAAGGTGAGAAAGAACGTATTTTCTCACTTCCTAGTTAGCTCTGCCATCCGGATGTGTTAGCAGTGGCTGTGGCTGACATCTGCATCAGATAATTCCAGATTTTTGATCTTTTATCCAAAGAATGGAAAACAAAAACTAGTGTAGATTTTCAAAAGAAGCAAAATAACTATATTTGGGTGTTAACCCAGGTTAGAGGGGTGCACTGTGCTTTCTTTATGGGGTTCAAGAGAAGGAGGTATTTAGTTACTGGTACATAGTGATGCTGGTTCAATGTTTTGACAGATTAGATTATACAATTTTTTTCTTTCTGTTGAGCACATTCTTCCTCATAATGCATTCCATTGTAATAATATGCAGTCCAATTATGCATGGGGATTAGATAGTCAATAGGGGATTCCCTCTAGAGTACACTTGAGGAGAGAATTTGCCTTACTGGTACGTACCCAAAACCAGATCAGGTCAGATCAATCTGTTCTTCATATCTGAATACATTCAATATATTTGAATAGAAACTGTTTGTTTGGCAGTGGTGGCACACACCTTTAATTCCAGGACTCAAGAGGCAGAGGAAGGTGGATCTCTGTGAGTTCAAAGCCTGCCTGGTCTACAGAACTAGTTCCAGGACAGGCAGAGCTACACAAAGAAACCCTGTCTTAAAACAACAATGAAGAAGAAGAAGGAGTAGGAGGAGGAGGAAGGAGGGAGGGAGGGAAGAAGAAGGAGGAGGAGGGAGGGAGGGAGGGAAGGAAGGAAGGAAGGAAGGAAGGAAGGAAGGAAGGAAGGAAGGAAGGAAGAAAAAAAGCTGCAAAATTGGGAAGAGGTGTCCATAACTCAAACCAAGCAGAATCTGATAGGGGAATTCAGCCAATCACATCCTGTTCGTGGGGCGTGTTGCCCTAAGGCAAAAATTTACCTATAAACCTGGTGGGTGAAAATCCCCCCCTCCCCCCCTTCTCTCTCTCTCTCTCTCTCTCTCTCTCTCTCTCTCTCTCTCTCTCTCTCTCCTGGCTCCTCCGTCTGAACAGATCGTTGGGATTCTGGTGTAAGTCTTCCTTCTGTTTATTAAAGCTGTATATTTTGTATTAAGCTAGCCTGGTGGATCCTTAATCACCGATCGCACCGCGCCCCTTCAAGAATCCTGGGCTACTAACCCAGTCCTAGACTTTCCTGCCCAACGTGTCTGGAAGAGACAGCAATTTTCCCTGGGGTCTCCAGAACAATGCATTTTGCCACCTTGATTTTAGACCAGGGGGCCTTTCCAGATTTGGCCCACCAAAAGGAAAGATAGTAAGTGTGTGCTGTTGAAACTCAGGACATCTTTAGTGACTTATTTTAGCATCAGAAAGAGATGAAGTGTTTTCCCATTTCCTGGAAGGAATAAAGGAGAAATCAACATTGCTTCATACTTTTTAGTTTCATTTTGTGTGTCACTTAATATTTCCTCTTAATACTTCTGAACTTGTTTGTCCTTACAGACTCATAACAAACATAAACAAAACAAAAAACAAAAACTAGATCTGGAGAGGCTAAGGTTCACAACCAAAAAGACAAAAATCAAAACAAACAAAACTCAGGCTGGAATGTGACCCAGCTGGCAAGCCATCTGGGTGTGAGGAGGAAAGACAAGGCTGAGTGGAAAAGCTGGGCGTGAGTGACTGCATGGATGGTGGAGCTGTGGGGAAGGACAGGTGTCGGGTACGCTCAACTTCAGACAGTGGAAACATGGAACTAAAGTGTGGTATAGATGTACTTTCTTGTTGGGACTGCCTATGTATAAATGATGACACAGAGACTTATTAATTATAAAATTATAATTACTAATTATAAAAACTTGACCTTAGCTTAGGTCCTGCTCTCCCTCTGTGTTTTGCTGGCAACTCTGCCTTTCTTCTTCCCAGTGTTCTCTCTCTCTGTCTGGAAGCCCCACTTATTGCCTAGCTATTGGCTGTTCAGCTTTAGTTTACACCAATCACAGTAATACATCTTCACCCAGTGCACAAAAATCCTACAGCATTTTCCCTCTTTTTGTCTAAATAAAAAGGAAAGGTTTAAACTCTAATACAGCAAACGATATACAGTAAGAACAATTATCAAGTAAGAACTACATTTGAAATGTCCTGTCCATTTGCATTTGACAAATTTGGAAAAATTCCTTTATTATCTGTTCTATCTTGATTAATGCAGCATTTTATACCAAAACCACTTTGTATCATAATTTGTACTGGTACCCTAAAAATGTCCTTTTAGACCTTAAAGCATTTTCTTAGATAAATAACAAGTTTGTATGTCTCTCAACCTTTATAAACTTTACATCTCTTTTGCAAGTTTTTTCTTTAATCTGATAACAAAATAAATGGTATAACTATTTCAACCCTCATCAGAGACCCTAAATAATATTACCTAAATAAACAGGAAGCTCAGAACAAGCAACTTCCAAAACTATAGAAATGACAGAAAAGCTAGCTGCCTGAAAAGTCACCCAAGGTTTCTCTGCAACATTTGGGGCTTTATCTTTGACCTACAGGCCTAGAATATCTGACAGACTTTTCTGTGAAACAAGAAATTTTGAAGTTCTATCCTACCTTGTCTTGGCAAAGTTCGACAGTCACTTTCTTTTGTGTCCTGTTTGTCCAGTTGGGATAGCATACTGTCAGCAGTAGAGACAAGGACAGTTTCTTACCCAAATAGCTAGCTTTGCCACATTGAAAACAGCTCCTCCATAAGGAGGTTCTTTGATGCTTATCATCTTTTTTGGAAATAAATGTGTATTGCCAGGAGCAGATGTGCTTCACTGTCATGAAAAGTCTTATGCGTATTCTGTGGGTCTCTGAAATGTTTGAAGACCATCTATCTATCTAAACTATATCTCTGTTTGACCTTGAAAGCATACCTAACATGACTATATGTTTGGTTATAGGTCACTAATTGTTAACCGGTCTTTCTTTTTTTTTTAATTTTAAGTTTTATGTATGTGCATTCTACACGCCAGAGAGGGCATCGGATCCTATTACAGATGGTTGTAGCCACCATGTGGGTGCTGGGAATTGAACACAGGATCTCTGGAACAGCAGCCAGTGCTCTCAACCACTGAGCTACTTTTACAGCCCCTAACCTGTGTGTGTGTGTGTGTGTGTATGTGTGTGTGTGTGTGTGTGTGTGTGTGTGTGTATAGTCTTTCTCCAGCACTAGCACATGACCTGCTGGCTAGCTTCAAGCCTGTGGGACCCTGCCTGGAGCCAGTCTATTATTCCAAGCTCTGAAAAGTCTCTGGGTCCATGTTGCGGTAAGTGTTTCTACCTAGTCTCCCACTGCTTACACTGCCTGCTGCTTATTAAAAAAAAAAAAAAAAACCATTCAAGTGCTTAGTAGCAGGGCCTCTTAAAAGAGCCATTGCTCTGTACACTGCAAACACCGAGTCTACTTGGGAAATTTTTTTTTTAACTTTCTTGGGCCCTATGTAGATTTATGTGCCAGATGTTGGGCATCATTTGACGTACTTTCTCATTGGTACCACCAGTCCACCAATAATGACATGGAGATTATTATTAATTATAAAAGCTTGACCTACGCAAAGGCTTGTTTTCAACTAGCTCTTATAGCTTTATTAATCTGTATTTCTTTATCTACTTTCTGCCACATGACGGGCTACCTCTTCTCTGTACTGCACATCCTTCTACATCTTGCCGGCAACTCCATCTTTCTTCTTCCCTCTCTCCACCCGGAAGTTTCACCTATACCCCCGCCTAGCTATTGGCCATCCAACCTTTTATTACACCAGTCACAGCAGTACATCTTCACATGGTGTACAAATATCCCACAACAGGGTAGGGTCACCCCAGAATTAGAAACAAGGAAGCCAGCACCATGAGATCCAGGTTCGATCTAAAACAAGAAGGCTGGATGTTGCTTCAAGGAATGACTGCAGTGGGAAGAGACCTGAAGCTGGAGGTTCTGCAGGGTTAGGTGACCTGGGAGACAAGAGTGATGGAGCAGGCTCACCCAGAGTGACAGGAAGAAAGCTGCTAAGGGTCAGAGTCCAGGTGAAAGACAGGGTTCCATGTCAAAGGGCATTTGTGTGAAATGGTGCTGAACCAACAAGTGCCACAGGGTTGTGGGTATTCACCAGAAAAAACAACTCGGACATTGGTTTATGCTAACAGAAAGTCTTCATTAGCCAGATGGCAATTACACTGGGTGTTTGGGATCCCAGTGTAGCCCCAGGTCTTTCTCGAGGTGAGCTTTTAAGCACAAAAGTCATATCTCAGTTTAACATACTTCAGTTCACAAGAGCAGTTATCCAAAAATACAGCTACTGGCAGCAAAAAGCAAAGTTAGTGCATTTTCCCAGCACCGTGGGCTTTGATTGATTGGGCCTTTGTTTTTGTTTTGGCAGGTGGTGCTGTCTATGTGCTGAAGTTTTTGGCCTATATGGTACTTCCATCATGGAGTCAGTTGTGCTAAGGTCTGGGGGCCTGTTACTTTCTCCATGGTCTAAGTGAATGAGTCAAATTATGAACTCATGCTGATCTAAATAGGTGTAGTTGGTCCTAAGAGACATTAATTTTACTGAATTGATACATAATTGGCCATATAATATAAGACACAGGACCCTGCTATTAATCCAATCAGAATGAGAATGAAAAGTCCAGACAGTGCGGATAGCAGAGTAGGTCAGCCAGTGGGACCAAGAGAACTGGAACAAGAATCTGAGGAATGACTTCAGCTCTCTCTCTTTGAAGTTTCTTCCAACCATGGTAAGATTTTTTTAAAAAAATTACTCTTGATCAATTAGCACAGAAACAACAGATTTTTCTCCTTCTCATGAGAAGCATGTCTAAGCCCCTTTGATGTAGCCAGAACACTTCTGCAAGGGAGTCTGACTGTTTCCCTCTTTCAGAAATGCAAACCTTTAATACCTCTCGGTCCTGATCGACCTGCCTGCCCAGTCCCTTAAGTCCTCACCTCCGCTGATAGAAGACGGATGTGTCTATGGCTGCTGAGCCGGTTATGCTCTGCAGCAGGACTGATTCGGGACAGCAGCTGTTCTTTTTCCTCGTTAGTCTAGTTCCTATATTAAAATGTATTTTTTTTCTTTTTCATCATAAGAAGCATCACAAGAAACACATTTAATTAAACCATTAGCGCATACCTACCATGTTGTCTCAAGGGCTCAGTAATTGTTTTGTCCAGATGATTTAACCCATAAGGCAGAACAGTAGGCATCAGAACAACGGGAAGTTCCTAAGTTAAAGGTTTTTAAATATTAGACAGGTTTCAGGCCCTTGGAAGTCCTCTGATGTCAGTTTAGGGTGCCTCAGTCACAATAAGTTTTGGCAGTCAATTGACTGTCAGTTTAATTCGTTGCTATCCCTGTGTGGTACAGGGGCCAGGGTCTAAGCGTAACCAGCCATCCTTGCCACTTTCTGACCGGGAATGATGATCTAAGTGGGTGGCCATTTTCCGGAGTGGAAAATAGGGCTAGGGATTCCCCCAGCTTCCTGGACAGCAGGAAGTGGGACTCTGGCCCTGTGTATGTTAAGGCCTTTGGAGGGGAGAGTTGATTGGGGGCCTTGGCATGGATAGGAGATCTCTGTTAGGCTCCAAGGTCTGGGGACCTGGTTGGCAGGAGATCCTTCTGTATAGTAAACCTATCTCCAGGGTCGCTTCCTTTGCCATTGAGTCTGAGTCTCAGGTTTTCTCTGTTTCCCAAAGGCCAAAATCCTTCTTAAGGATTTTTTTTTCAGTAAGACTGCTTCATAACCCCAATTTTTGCAATGGAACCGCCCTTGTTTTGGTCAACTAGAAGGCTCACCCACAGGGCAAGCATAGAATTGTAAACTCTGCATTCTTGTCTTAAAAGATAAATTCTCATCTCTTTACTTCCTTCCATACAACCAGACACTTAAAGTGGGCATCAGTGAGCAAAGGCCCAGATGAATATGGTCTGCTGGTCTGGAGTCACACTAGCAAATGCCTTTCCTGTGTCTTCCTCTATTCCCAGGTGCAGGTCTGAGAGCGGCAGGGGTTGAACCATGACCCTGTATTCATACCAAACGTAAGACTCGGGAGGATGTAGAGGGAAAGGGAGTGGAAGGACCAATGAAATCTTAATTTTAATGGGCCCATAATCCTGAGACCGTCCATCTGACAATATGAGCTGGGGCTCCTGCTCTCTTGCCCCAGGGGTGTTGGATCTCTGTTGTCATGCCTGTTACCTTCGTGGCTGTAGGATTGGAGAGAAAACCCATGTAGAGTCCTGTCAGGTTGGTTCCAGTGCTCCCTTTGGCTATTGCTTAACCCAGATGGTATCACCTTTATATCGTCTTGTACAAGGGGAAACTGAGGGTGGACGTGGAGGCTGGCTGGCTCTCTCGGAGAGTCCAGTGAGTAGCCTTTATGGAGGACTGGAGGGTCTGTGGTGTCCTGAGAAGGGAATGGTTAGAGGGTTTTGTCAACCGCTAGTCTCCGAACTGAGGAGGAAGTAGGGAAGTTCTTTCAAACATAATCTCAGAAGGGTAAATTCCTCCCGATACTCAGTGCAGCGGGCCCAAAGCAAAGCAAAGCAAAGCAAAGCAAAGCAAAGCAAAGGGGTCTATCCACCCATCACTGGTGGATAATGAGAGTTTTGTTAGTTTTTTTTTAATGTCTTGTTTATATATTTTTTTTCTTAGATTAGCATTGGCTACCACAGCTCTTAGACAGGTAGACCACCCTGTGGCTACAGGGTCCAATCATTTGGACATGTATATCAGATGGCATTGTTGTGGCCTCAAATTTTAAGTTAAAACCCCCTTTGTAATGTCTTTTGTGGGCAAACAGATGAAAGGTTTTGAGACATCTGGAATTGCCAGTGCTAGAGCCCAAGTCAGAGCCTCAAATGCCTTTTGTTTAGGTTCAGTCCAGATTAGGGGCTCAGTGTCCCCCCTTTGTGCTGGTGTATAGAGGCCTTGCTATTTCCACAAAGTCTGGTATCCAGAGGAAGCAATACTCAGCTGCCCCTAGGAACTTGCGAACCTGTCTCTTAGTCTTTGGGGTTGGGATCTGAAGGTCGGCAGCGTTCTACTCCAAGACAGGCTCTTTCTGCCTCCCCTCAGCTGGTGCTAAGATAGGTAGCCTCTGATGTACAAAGTTTGTCTTTTGTTTTGTTTTGTTTTGTTTTGTTTTGTTTTGTTTTGTTTGAGACAGGGTTTCTCTGTGTAGCCATGGCTGTCCTGGAACTCACTCTGTAGACCAGACTGGCCACAAACTCACAGAGATCTGCCTGTCTTTGTCTCCGGAGTGCTGGGATTAAAGGTGTGCGCTATCACTGCCTGGCAAGTTGGGCTTTCTTAACCAACATCCATAGCCCGCTTTGTGTCTCTTGCAGCAGTTCCACAGTGGCCCTCTTATAATTTATTTTAATTTAATTACAGGTTAGGAGAAGGTTATGTACATATTATAAGAATGTGGTCCAGAAAACCTCTGACAGAGGCCGGGGGGAAGGGGTCAGCATTTAGTGTATCATCAAATAGGCTTGGAAAATTTTTAAATCTCTGGGGCAACCTAGTCCAGATAAGTTCCACACACTAACCCTCCTGTCTACCTGTTTAAAATCAAAGATGGCTTGACTCGTCTCTGCCAATGGGAGGCTGAAGAATGCATCTTTCAGGCCCAAGACAGTATATACCTGTTTTTCTGAACGAGTCAGACTCATGAGGATCAGAGGTCCCTGGTTTCTTCACAGACAGGAGAGGTGAATTCCAGGGTGCCTGACAGGGTGCCTGGATGCCTGTCTCTCCAAGCTAGGAAATATGGGCTGCAATTTCCCTTTTTGTTTCTAGGGTCATTGGGCAGTGTTTAATCTGAGTGGAAGTGGCAGAACTGATTAATTGAACAATTATAGGAACTTAATGTTGGGCCAGTCTGGCGGGAGGTGGGTGGTTGGTTTCTGCTCACACCCCTGGGAATCTTGGTTGTAAGTCTGAGAGATAGTATGAGGGTATCCTTTGACTCAGCTCGACAATATTCCTCCGACAGAGGGCAAGACACTAAAATTGGGCTGTGTGTTTGTAAGTCTAACTGCATGTCATCACTAGAGAAGGTGACAGGGCTTTTCATTTTATATAAAATGTCTAGTCTGTCAATTGGTTTTCTGTTGTTAAACACCTTCTGAAGTACCTCCAGCAACGGCGACCTATTTATATATCTAAACTTTTTAAACTTACATTTTTTTTTCTCTAATATCTGAGGTTGACTGTGTGACAAAGGAAATCTTTTAAGCAGTTGCCTTTAATCTTTCTGAAAAAGGACCTAGCAAAAATGGTTTAAAGTCTCCTTGGTCAGTGTTGGGAAGAGGGAAAATTCTTTCTATCCAGGCTGAGTTGTCCAGTAGGGATTCCTCCACCTGGTGGGGGGGGGGCAGGGAGGAAGGCAGGGGTGGTTACTTCTTTTTCCCTTCCTTCCTATCTTCTTCCTTCCTTCCTTCCTTCCTTCCTTCCTTCCTTCCTTTCTTTCTTTCTTAAAAGAATGGTGGGTTTTGAGTTTTCCAATTATATTGATCATTTGTTGTAAAGAGACATAAATCATTAAAGAGAAAAAGTGTAATTTTCTTTTTCCCTCCTTCTGGTGTTGTTCAGGCAGGCGGGGAAGCAGAGGAGCTGTTTCTGGGAGCTATTTCCCCCTCCCTATGTGTATTCCACTTAGATGGCAGGTGCCTCTAAATGAGAGGCTTGGTTTGTCCCGCTCTACACAGAGACCTGACCGTGAGAGGGAATTAGCGATGAAACGCAAGCCCTCTGGGAGAGCACAATAGACAGAGGAGGGATTTTGTTTTTGTTTTTGTTTTATTCCTCTGAGTGATCTGGCAGAGCCAAAAATGATTTGGGTCGCTTAAGTTGGTTTGGTGGGGGTGTGAATCTCACAGCAGAGAAAGTCACTGGTGAGTACAGGGAAACAGAACTGACAGAAACTCACACACCACACAAACTCAGAGGTTTGCCTGCCTCTACCTCTGAGCTCTGGGATTAAAGGTGTATACCACTATACCTAGAAAGAAATGTAAAGATCTAAACACTGCGTTTCAGATTTTATTCTTAGGTGCAAGAGTGTTTTGCATGCATCTGTGTGTGCCACATGCGTGCAGTACCTAAAGAGGCCAGAAGAAGGCACTAGATCCCCGGCAACTGGAGTTTGAGAGGGTTTTCAGTTATTTAACAAGAATACTGGGAATGGAACTTGGATGCGCTACAAGAACAGCAGAGGCTCTTAACTCCTGAGCCATGTTTTCAGCTCCTTTACTTCAGTTTTTAACCTACTCTTCCAAGGAAGAAGAGCGTGTGGGCCAGCAGCAGGGTGCTTGCCTGGTGGTCTGGAAGGCCCGGGTTTACTCCCCAGCATCAAAACAAAACTTTGCTGGGGACACCCAGCAGAGTGAGGATCCTTACACTGTTGCTCAGAGTGTAAACTGCACAATTTCTATTTTTAAAAATTACACTGGTTTGCTTTGTGCAGGCAAGTAGACGCAGGCGTGCGTGTGGGCATGCAGGCCACAGTGGCAGAGGTCAGAGGACAAATTGCATAGTTCATTCTCTCCACCACGTGGGTCCCAGGATCAAACTCAGGTTGTCAGCCTTGAAAGTAAGAGCTTTGAAATTCTGGAGGGCTCTTCAGGAAGCAACTACACCTAGCACTGAGCCTAATAAAAATACAAGTCCCACAAGGGGGCGCCACTGAGCCAGGCCACCTGCAGTTTGTCCCACACATGCTACAAGCTCTTGCTGGGGTGAATCCTCAGCTGCAGAGTGCAGAAGTCAGATTCTAGCAACAACTGGAACAGCTCAGTGCCATGGGATTTTTGAATCGTGAAGCAACCTTGCAAGTTCTGATAGGGACAGGGAAGATATCAATGCAGCGATTAAAAGGTTACTGGGCTCCCAGTCACCATAGCGGCATTTCTGTATCCTGAAAAAAAAAATTAATGTATTTTTGATAACGGCTCTTAAATCTTTAAAATAACATGCTTTATTTCATTGGATTTCTGTGCTGTTATAAAGGAAACTAACAGGACGCATCTGAGATGGAGTGTGGTAGGCTATGCGGGTGTCTGTATCTTTGGAGCAATGGGAATCAATGTTTTCAGTAAAGGCTGCTGCGTGCATCAAACACTTGGTACTTATTCACGGTCATTTTTTAAAAATATCACCTTTTCTGATTGGGCGAACAAATTTGTGTCCTGCATCTGTCCAACTAACTTGCTTTTTAAACATAACCCACGGTAGTATTTTATGTAGAATAAAGGCATTAAAAAGCAGATTGTTTACACTCCATGACTTGTGGTCCAGTGTTGCTTATTGTGACTTTGGCGTGTACTTTTGCTAATGATGCTGTAGGATTTGTACTACTGACAGTTCTGCTTATGTGTATACAGTATGAACTAGTGCACACTTTTAGGTCACCTAAGCAAAATTCCGGGAATCAGAAACGTAAAATAAAGGTTCCTAATTGTGCAGAATCTTACAGCATCTTTGACAAACATCTCTCAGCAGAAGGGACATTTAGTCAGGTGTGTGGACAATAAAGAAAACTGATTCTGGTTGTCTCTTTAGGGACATTTAATTACACAGACAATAGAATGTGGCAACGTCTCAACCTGTACAGAAAGGCTACAAAGTATCTATTTTGTTCAGACTGAAGAAGCGCTGTAGCAATACTCCAGTGCATTTGCCAGGGCTTTCTGCTCCCCGTAGGCGTCTAAGCAGCACTGCGTTTGACGGAAATGCTGCTTTCACTGAAAGTGCTGGTGTTTCTGTTTTAGTTGCCCTGTAGAAGGAGAGCTAGCTATCTTTTGGGGTTTATCAGCTTTCTCATTCATAGACAGTACCGGGATTTAAAAGGATTAGTGAGCCACTTGTTTCCGAAGTGTTTGCCTAGTTCTATTAAGAAATAGTTGAATGCCGTGCTGCTCAGAGCCTCAGAGTCAGGAGTAGGGGAGGGGTGAGACAGACTCTGTTCTGGATTGGGCCAGTCTGAACTAAGTAGTACTGGTAACCATGATTCTGTGAGGATTCTATGTATATAGTAGTGTCTGTCTGGTGGAAAAACAAAGAGCAGTTTTAACAGTTTTGAGTAAATCTGGCCATCCTATAGCCTCTTTCTTCCTTCCCCAAAGATCTATTTGCCTAACTCTCATACTGTTAGGGAGATACATTCCTTTGGGATCAATTAAAATATAGCTTTCGGGTCAGTGATATATGCAGCTGCCTCTGGTTCAGTATTCTCTTAGGTCACTGTGTTCTCTTGTACAGTTATCCAAAATTATAATGTTCAAATAATCTCAGATGAGTTCAGACAAATAAAATCAAGGGAAATAGGTGAATTCCATAATTTGTATGAGTTTGCTTTGCTTTTTGCTTTTTTTTTTTTTTTTTGGTTTTGGTTTTTTTGAGACAGGGTTTCTCTGTAGATTTAGAGCCTGTCCTGGCACTAGCTCTTGTAGACCAGGCTGGCCTTGAACTCACAGAGATCCTCCTGCCTCTGCCTCCCAAGTGCTGAATTAAAGGCGTGCGTCACCACTGCCTGGCTAGTTGATTGCGTTTAAAAGGTTGAGAGGCCGGGTTACCCCAGACTGCACTGCTCTGACAGTTTCCCCAAGAGGAAAGTGCATACAGAAGACGAGGCGGAGGCAGGACTGGAGGAGCCCGGCAAGGAGAGTGTTCTGGTCTCTGATCGCTGCCTTATGCCCCAGTCTGTCTGGTTTAAAGCCTTTTGTATTGGTGAATGGCACCACAGGTGGGTCAGTGTCATAACCAGCTTGATTTATTAACCACAAATAACAATAACTTTCCAGCTTAAAATAAGAAAGGAAGGAAGGAAGGAAGGAAGGAAGGAAGGAAGGAAGGAAGGAAGCACTTTGTCCAAGTCATTTCAATGACCACAAGGGTACATCTTCTATGTGGGAGACACAAATATACCAGGAAGCCCAAGATCTGGAAGTTTAAAATGGACCTCCAAGTTGGGCATAGTGGTTCATGCCTTTAATCTCAGAACTTGGGAGACAGAGGTAAGCAGATGTCTGTGAATCTGAGGCTAGTCTGGTCTACATAGTGAGTTCCAGGTCAGCCAGAGCTGCATAATGAAAGCCAGTCTTAAAAAACGAAAATAAAATAAAATCTACCCCCAGTGATTATCCAGGACAAAGCTGAGACAGCTAGGAGGAGAGGTTTGGAGAATCTGATGGAATCCACCAGGATCCAGGAAGCTTGCCTTCATGGGAGAGACGGAGGCTGAACCTAGCCAGGAGTAAGGTTCTTGGAGGTTTAATTCTTTTTTTTTATGTGATATTTTGCTGCATATATTTCTGTGTAGGGTGCCAGATGCCCTGGAACTGGAGTTATTTTGAGTTGTGAGCTGCCGTGTGGGAATTGAACCCTGGTCCTCTGGAAGAGCAGTCAGTGCTCTTACCCACTGGGCAAGGAGTGTGGCCTACTGGCTTATTTCCCATGGCTTGCTCAGCCTGCTTTCTTAGAGAACCCAAGACCACCAGCCTACCACCCACGATGAACTGAGCCCTCCCATATCAATCACCAATTAAGAAAAGGCCGACGTGCTGTCTCTGACTCTTTTTCCTGCTTTTGGGACCCTTTGCCTTCTACCGGGTTGCCTCATCCAGCCTTAATATGAGGGTTTGTACCTAGTCTTTTTGCAACTTGATAGGCCATATTTAGTTGCTATCTCTGAATGAATCTAGGGGAGAGGGGAGGTGAAAGGGAGGGATTGGGAGGAGAGAAGGGAGGGGAAACTGTGGTTGGTATGTAATATATGAGAGAAGAATAAATTAAACAGAAAAGGAAATGAAAACACACTACAGTCTTGCTTACAGCAGGATTTTATAGATGCATTTTTCTCAGTTGAGACTCCATCCTCTCCAACGACTCTATCTTGTGTCTAGTTGACATAAAAACTAGCCAGGAGACGAAGCAGAACCATTTCTACTAGGTAGATAGTATTATCTCGTAAAATCTCAACTTTTACTTCTAGCATCTGATCTTTAGATTGCTTAATGAGAGTGTGTAGTTGGTGAGCCTGATACCAGCAGAGGGCGCCCTTACCACGCTTCATACTCCAGTTTGGTCACTTCAAAAAAAAAGAAAAGATTTATTTATTTATTTATTATGTATACAGTGTTCTGGCTGCATGTATGCTTGCGGGACAGAAGAGGGCACCAGACCTCATACTGAAGATTGTGAGCCACCATATGGTTGCTAGGAACTGAACTCGGGATCTTTAAAAAGAACAGCCAATGCTCTTAACCACTAAACCATCTCACCAGCCTCCAGTTTGGACACTTTTTAAACAATTACTATAGCTGGATCGTTTTGTTCAAGACAGGGTTTCTCTGTGTTACCCTGACTGTCCTGGAACTCATTCTGTAGACGGGGCTGGTCTTGAACTCACAGAAATCTGTCTACCTCTGCCTCCCAGTGCTGAGA